>NC_054467.1:199782002-200120278 GCF_017639515.1 Carcharodon carcharias
GCTATTTTTGTTTGTTTCAAGCAAGCAGGTCCCTTGTGTTAACATTTGTGAGGTGTGATTATTATAGAAAAGTTTGAAAGCTTCCACTTTATATTCGAGCTTCCCCAACAAGAAGAAAAAAATTAGAGCAGAGGTCCTTCTTTCACACGTAGTTATGGAACGCTGCTGGTGCCAGATTCAATTGTTCCGCGCTCACAGCATCAGTTTTACACAAGTGAGAAACTATACATATCGGGCAAAAAAAGACAACTATGTTTGTTTATAGATCCCACCCACACCTGCTGAACAGATAAGGGTATGACAGGGTAGAGCTAAAAGCACAATCCTTAACCTATAAAAACACAAATGGTCATCCAAGTCCCTAAAATAATTAGCAGCATATTTGCCTTTATAAAATGCAGAAGACAATGAATAATTTATTTTCCACAAAGCAATATGTTACTGACCACATGATCAAGAGAATACATGCAATTTCCAACTTCTGGTAAAAGATGACAAAGTGAAGGAATGAAGAAATAGAAAAGTATTTAAGACTGCAGCTGCAATGTGGTAGAATTGTATTAATGCAGGGATTAGATAAGCATGTAGTAAAGGCAGAGTGGTTTGCATAAGGGATTTGAACTCCCACAAGTTTTGTACAATATATCCGTATGAGATGACGTTAACAGTCTAATGCTGTGGGAATATGGTTGGAGTTCAATATTGTGGTAGGAACATAGTAACAGGAATCAGCTATTGAGCCTGCGCGACAGACAGACACACACAGACACACACAGACACCTCTCTCTCTCTCTCTCAATGACTGAGCTATCACAGGTCTCTGGCATAGAGGATTCCAAAGATTCACAACCCTGAGTAAAAATAATTCTCCTTAGCTCAGTCCTAAGTGGCTTCCTCCTCATTTTGAAATTGTTGCCCTGGCTCTCAACTCCTCAACCAGGGGAAACATCTTACCTGTATCTACCATGTCTATCCTTTTAAGTATTTTGTAGGTTTCAATGAGATCACCTCTCATTCTTCAAAACGCAAGAGAATACACGCCCAGTTTTCCCAATCTCTCTTCACAGGGCAGTCCGGCCATCCCAGGAACAAATCTTGTGAACCTTCGCTGCGCTCCCTCTATGGCAATAATATTCTTCCCAAGGTAAGGGGACCAAAACTGCACACAGTACTCCAGGTGCTGTCTAAGCAAGGTTCTATACAGTTGAAGCAAGACTTCATTACTCCTGCTTGAAGGGGAGAAATACAAAATAGCTAAGATCCTAGATTTAGGCAAGGCCTACTTCAACTGGATGAAATAAAAACCATCCACATTTGTCAATGGGTAAAAGCAACACAAGATCAGTGGGAGTTCAAACCCCTAAGGGCAAGAGCTCTACTTGTCAAAAACGGTCATGGACAACTAAAGAGGCAAGGGGCAACATAAAACTAAAAAAAGCAAAAACTAGCACAGATCTTGGCGAATGAAAGAGGTACAAATTACTAACATGGTGACTGGAAGAGCTAGAAACTGGGAGTACAAAAAGAAATTTAAGGGAATATCAAAAATAGACAAAAACCTTTTCATAATTGTAAGCAGGAAAAGATTTGGTGGTTAAAAGCAATTTGGGGCCCTTAAAACCAACAACTGATAACAATGCTGTTATTTCAGTTAACAGTAATAAGAAAATAATAGCACTAAAAGAATGACAAACTATAAGGACCAGACGATTTTCATTGATGATTTTAAAAAGTGACCTGGTAATAACATTTCAGATGCCCCAACAATGATCTTCAGGAACTGTTCCTTCAGATGGTAACATGAACATGCTGCTCCACTATTTAAGAAAGGAGAGAAGGGGGAAACCAGGGATTTACAGCCAGTTAGTCGAACATCTGTTGTCAGGAAATTACTGCGACCTATAATTAAGGATAGAGTGACTGAAAGCTTTGAAAATTTTCAGCTGATCAGAGAAAGCCAGCATGCATTTGTAAAGGTTAGGCGATACCTGAGAAATCTGATGGAATTCTTTTTTTTGAAGAGGTGACTAAAGTAGCAGACAGGGGAACGTCTATGGATATTATTTACATAGAATTCCAGAAGGCATTCCACATAATAGCTAAAGTTGAAGTTCACAGAATTGAAGGCAAATTATTGGCCTGGTTAGGAAATTTGCAGGGGACAGCATGGAGGAATAATGAGCAAGTAGTCTGATAAATGTGACTTAGTGGTGTCCCACTCACCACTGGTTAGGGAATCCAAGACGAGGAGACATAACCTAAAAATTAGAGCCAGGCCTTTCAGGAGTGAAGTTAGAAAACATATCAAATATGCAAAGGATGGCAGAAGCTTGGAAACTCGCTTCCACAAATCGCAGTTAACACTGCGTCACTTGGTTTTAAATCGGAGTTTGACATATTTTCATTAACCGAAAGGTATTCTAAGATATGCAACAAAGGCAAGATATGAAGCTCATTCACAGATCAGGCAGGATGGCGCTGAAGGGTAGAACAAGCTCAAGGGGCAAAAAGGTCTACTCCTATTCCTACAATAAATCAATCCACAAAATTAGCATTGTTGCAAGTTAAAACAGCTCCACATAAACAATAAGCTTGAAGTTAGAGTTGAGCTTCAAGGTCCATACTTGACACAAAATGAAAATGTCTGCACTTAGGAAGGCTACCTCCAATTCGCCTGCTGTCAAGTCAAACCAGACACTGGATACATTCTGCGTTTATTCTATAACCTCAGTGCTTTGCACCGACACTACAGTTAAAGTGTAAATACACTTTTAATATGTGAAACAACTGTACATTCAAAGACAAGTTTATAACCTCTATGAAAAACAAAACACCAGTTAAGAGAGTTAAATGATTAGATCCTTTTAGATTAGGCTTTTGAAGGGCTTGTAGGATTGCAACCATACATAATCTCACCTAACATTTCAATGTAGTACTGATTGCATGTTGCGCAGCACCACTGGAGGTCCTGTCTTTTGGATGAGACACTGAATGGAGGCCTTATCTGCTCTCTCAGCCAGATGTAAAAGATCCCACATCACAGTCTGAAGAGGAGCTGAGGAATTTTCTTACTACTTCAGTTAATATTTATCCCCGAAACAAATTTTTTTTTAAAAGATCATTGCAATTAGTGGGACCTTGCTTTGTACAGCATTTGCTTGTGACACAAATGTGACTACTTCTAAAAGTATTTCATAGGCTGTAAAGCACTTTGGGACACCTTCAGGTCATGAAACACTCAGCGCAAACTTGCTTTTCTTTAAATACGATAATTAAAGACAAAACAACGATCTTGACTACAACAATCAAGCTTCATCATTAGGATAGGCAAATCACAACTGTAATTGGTGTGTTTGTGATGCCATCCAATATAACATTGAAGATATCAAGTATGATACATGGCAGCAGTCGAGCCTTGCCTTGCCTTAATCTCTCTGCCTTGAAAGCAGATTGAGTGTTTTTCATCCACATGGTTTTGGAGCTGAAGTATATATGTCCCAGATAAAATCAAAGATTTGGTCAATTAATCACACAACTTCCAACCTTCACAGCACTAGGTTGAAAATATTATAAAAGCAATACATGCAGGGATCTTGAGCTTTACAATGCTCTACAACTTTAAATAAAGCTACAATGGACCCACATGGAAGTAATGTTAGCAAAGATAGATAACTTACAAACTTGCTGCCGTCAACATCTGCACTGATACAACTAATATTGAACAAATATTAAAAGCAAAATACTGTCTGTAGAATCATACAGACTCAAAACGTTAACTCTGTTTTTCTCTCCACAGATGCTATTAGACCTGAGTTTTTTCCAGCATTTTCTATTATTGAACAAATGTTGTCACTCATCGGCAATTGATTGAATCTAGGGCTCATTTCCCACTGTGACTGAGTGAGGTAAGTGGGGACACCTATCCAGTGTATTCAATATAATTTATTCCAAAAGAGGGAAACATCTTCATATATCCCCATCACTAAAACTGCACAAATGATAAACTGATCAATAGATCCTAAACACTAAGATAAAAGCAAAAAGATACTAAACACTGTTTAAAAATGAACTCTAAAAATATTTTTAACAGACCAAGACACACATAAATAAAAACAAAAAAACTGCGGATGCTGGAAATCCAAAACAAAAACAGAATTACCTGGAAAAACTCAGCAGGTCTGGCAGCATCGGCGGAGAAGAAAAGAGTTGACGTTTCGAGTCCTCATGACCCTTCGACAGAACTTGAGTTCGAGTCCAGGAAAGAGCTGAAATATAAGCTGGTTTAAGGTGTGTGTGTGGGGGGCGGAGAGATAGAGAGACAGGGGGGGGGGGGGGGGGGGGGGGGGGGGGGGCGGTGTGTGTGTGTGTGTGTGTGTGTGTGTGGTTGTAGGGACAAACAAGCAGTGATAGAAGCAGATCATCAAAAGATGTCAACGATAATAGTACAATAGAACACATAGGTGTTAAAGTTAAAGTTGGTGATATTATCTAAACGAATGTGCTAATTAAGAATGGATGGTAGGGCACTCAAGGTATAGCTCTAGTGGGGTTTTTTTTATAATGGAAATAGGTGGGAAAAGGAAAATCTTTATAATTTATTGGAAAAAAAAAGGAAGGGGAAAACAGAAAGGGGGTGGGGATGGGGGAGGGAGCTCACGACCTAAAGTTGTTGAATTCAATATTCAGTCCGGAAGGCTGTAAAGTCCCTAGTCGGAAGATGAGGTGTTGTTCCTCCAGTTTGCGTTGGGCTTCACTGGAACAATGCAGCAAGCAAAGGACAGACATGTGGGCAAGAGAGCAGGGTGGAGTGTTAAAATGGCAAGCGACAGGGAGGTTTGGGTCATTCTTGCGGACAGACCGCAGGTGTTCTGCAAAGCGGTCGCCCAGTTTACGTTTGGTCTCTCCAATGTAGAGGAGACCACATTGGGAGCAACGAATGCAGTAGACTAAGTTGGGGGAAATGCAAGTGAAATGCTGCTTCACTTGAAAGGAGTGTTTGGGTCCTTGGACGGTGAGGAGAGAGGAAGTGAAGGGGCAGGTGTTGCATCTTTTGCGTGGGCATGGGGTTGTGCCATAGGAGGGGGTTGAGGTGTAGGGGGTGATGGAGGAGTGGACCAGGGTGACCCGGAGGGAGCGATCCCTACGGAATGCCGATAAGGGGGGTGAAGGGAAGATGTGTTTGGTGGTGGCATCATGCTGGAGTTGGCGGAGGATGATCCTTTGAATGCGGAGGCTGGTGGGGTGATAAGTGAGGACAAGGGGGACCCTATCATGTTTCTGGGAGGGAGGAGAAGGCGTGAGGGCGGATGCGCGGGAGATGTGCCCGACACGGTTGAGGGCCCTGTCAATGACCATGGGTGGAAAACCTCGGTTAAGGAAGAAGGAGGACATGTCAGCGGAACTGTTTTTGAATGTAGCATCATCGGAACAGATGCGACGGAGGCGAAGGAACTGAGAGAATGGGATGGAGTCCTTACAGGAAGCGGGGTGTGAGGAGCTGTAGTCGAGATAGCTGTGGGAGTCGGTGGGTTTGTAATGGATATTGGTGGACAGTCTATCACCAGAGATTGAGACAGAGAGGTCAAGGAAGGGAAGGGAAGTGTCAGAGACACACGTAAGTTGTTTCTAAAATAAAGGCACGAATCATATACAAGCTTTGGAGGAAAAAAGTTTGTTACATTATACTAGGAAATATATGCAGATTTTAAATAATTTGATTAATGTAGGATACAATGTTATTGTATAACAGTTGTTGACCTCACTAAAATACAATTGTAAACCTTAATGCATTTCTATTTTATTTCGTACTGCATGCCCTACCACGAAAGAAGCTGAACCACGAAAAACCCCCTTGGGACTTCACCACGCTGCCTTCCGGTGATACCAAGGAGCCTCTAACTTCCCTGCAGTATAATAACATTGATCAGAGGATAACATTAAATGTCTCATCATTGACGGGGACGGGATAACTCAGTTGCACACTCCATGCGTAAGTGCCATCATGTCCGAGTAACTGCATGTCCGACACCAGACTCTTGTCACTCTTACTGATTTTCCTGACCTCATTTACACATAGGAGTGGGGAGAAACACCGAAATCACAGAGAGGAAACACTGCAAAGCTGAAAGCTTCCCATGTCAGCCTTTATGCATAGTTTGAACGGTTGCTACAGAAATAAACAATCACCGCGCCCAGTCCGCAGGTTCCCTTCAATCCTTCAGCAACAGCAGCATGAGATCCAGCCGCAGGATTCTCCTCTTGGCTTTTTAGGTTTTTTTTAAGTGAAAAGGATTAAGACCCACCTCTGGTGAAACGTAAGACACGAAAGAGGGTTTTGCCGTTTTTCCGCCTCCCGACCCTAAACTGAGCATTTTGTGTGGTGTTTTTTTCCGGGTTACTTTGTTGCTGTTTGCCCAGGTGCTGCTTCCACTAATTAAACTTGTATCGGTCTGAAACCCGCCTCCTGCTCGCCTCTGATTGGCTCCCCGTCCACAGTTTCGGAACATCTCTCCGGCTGTGCGACAGCTGATTGATTGTCCGCTGTGTCAAACACTGTCAGCCTTTCCCGCCTCTCTGAGCTACCATTCGTTCCCCCTCTCGCTCTCTGCTCTCCATTTAAGGACTTATAAAACAGAGGCCCTTCTAATTATTGGTTGGTCGAAATGCCAATCGCTATTGGCTGTGTATATTAGCAGCTGCTTTGAGAGAGAAAAAAATCCAAGCGGCATGGAAACCTATTAACTTTGCCATATTTATAGCGCAGTTTCAGACGAGTGTAAAACTTTTAGACGCTAATCTTGTAAGGTGGCCGCGGTGTGAATGTACCCAGAGGCACTGATGAAGAAGCTCAGTCTGTGGCGTATGTGAAAGCGCATTTCACAATGAATGAATGAAAGAAAGAAACAGCGCCTTTCACGACCTGGTGCAGTGCAGAGATTACAGAGATAGGGAGGGGTGAGCCCGGGAAGGGATTTAAACAACATTTGGAGAAATTTACATTGGAAGAGTTCGGAAACCAGAAGCCAATGTTATATAAGCGAGTGCAGGCTAAGTATGAGGGAAAGGTTTGCATTTTATATAGTTCCTTTCATGACCAGGGCATCCCAAAGCGCTTTACAACCAATGAGACACTCTTCAAATGTAGCAGCAGTTGTGATGTAGAAAACGCGGCAACCAATTTGCGCACAGTGAACTGTCACAAATAACAATGAGATAATTACCAGTTGAGCTGTTTTAGTGATGTTGTTTAAGGAAAGTTTTCTGCCGGAAGAGAGTGTATAAGAATGTAGATGTGTTAAATGATCTTGCATCCTGATGTGCATTCAAATTATTTTGTGTTTGGTTAGAATTTCACTTTTAATTATTCTGAACCTGAATAAGCAACCCAACTCAAGAGCAAGTAAGCAGCTCCACAGACAGCTGAAGGCTGGGGTCCAGCAAAACAAAAGGGACCTAAAGAACAGATGATGGGGAAAAAAGCGCAGGTGAGCCAACAACCATAACGTGCGAGGTTTCCTTAGCGCACTCAAGACCCCCTATGGCCCAAGGTCCCACTCTGCTGCTGAACAAGGCAGTCGGCACCCTCTGGAAGGAGCACTTTGAAGATCTTCTTAACAGAGACTGTGTCTTCAACGTGAGTGTCGTCGACTCCATCCCTCAGCATGCTACTCACCTGCATCTCAGCACAACCCCAACCCGGCACGTGGTAGAAAAGGACTTTCGACAGCTAAAGAGCAACAAGGCATCAGGCGTAGACGGAATCCCTGCTAAAGCAAGGTAGAGAAGCACAATTGGAATGAATACATGGCGTTAACTCTCTTATCTGGAAGGAGGACCATCTTCAAGAAAGGTGACAAGTCCGACTGCAGCAACGAGAGAGGAATCTCCCTGCTGTTAGCCACAGGGAAGGTCATCACAAGAATCTTCCTTGATCGCCGCCTCCCTGTGGCTGAAGAGCTCCTCCCAGAATCACAATGTGAATTCAGCCCACTAAGAGGCTCAACTGACATGATCTTCCCCATGTGGCAACTGTAAGAGAAATGCAAGGGAACAGCACCAACCCTTGTACATGGCCGCCTTTGACCCCACAAAAGCCTTCGACACTGTCAACCACAAAGCAGCATCCTCCTCCATTTTGATTGCCCCCAAAAGTTTGTCACCATCTTCCACCTGCTCTACAATGACATGCAAGCCATGATCCTGATCACCGGATCCACCACAGACCGACCCACATTCGGACCGAGGTCAAGCAAGGCTGTCATTGCACTGACTCTCTTCTCACTCTTCCTTGCTGCACTGCTCCATTTCACCCTCAGCAAGCTCCCCACTGAAGTGGAGCTAAACTACAGAACAAGGGGGAACCTGTTCAATCTCTGCCACCTGTAGGCCAGATCCAAAGTTGTCCCATCCTCTGCCATTGAACTACAGTATGCAGACGATGCTTGCATCTGTGCGCATTTGGAGGCCGAACGTCAAGCCATCAATAACACCTTCATTGAGGTGTATGTGAGTATGGGCCTTGCATAAACATCCATAAGACAAAGGTCCTCTACCAACCTGCCCCCTCCACACCGCACTGGGCCCCTCACCCCCCCCCCCGACCCCACCGCAGTTATCAAAATCCACAACGAGGCCTTAGACGATATGGACGACTTTCCATACCTTGGAAGACTACTGTCAACAAGGGCAGTCATTGACGACGAGGTTCAACACCACCTTCAGTGTGCCAGTGCAACCTTCGGCTTCCTGAAGAAGAGTGTTTGAAGACCAGGACATCAAACCTGGCACCGAGCCCACAGTATACAGAACAGTAATGATACCCACCCTCCTATATGGCTCAGAGACATGGACTATGTTCAGCAGGTACCTCAAAACTCTGGAGAAGTACCACCAGTGCGGCATCTGCAAGATCCTGCAAATCTATTGGCAGGATAGGCACACCAAAGTCAATGACCTCGCTCAGGCCAGCATCGAAGCATTGACCACGCTCGATCAGCTCCACTGGGCAGGCCACATTATCCGCATCTTGACACAAGATTCGTGAAACAAGGGCTCTATTCGGAGCTTCAACATGGCAACCGAGCTCCAGGCAGGCAGAGGAAATGCTTCAAGGACACCCTCAAAGCCTCCTTGAAAAAGTGCAATATCCTCACCAACCTCTGGGAATCCCTGGCCCAAGACCACCTGAAGTGGAGGGAAAGCATCCAGGAAGGATTTGAACACCCAAGTTTCATCGCCAAGGGCTAGCTGAAGTCAAGTGTCAACAGCAAAAGGAGTGTATGGCAACCCGGGCACCCCACCTGCTCTTTTTTCCCCCCTCACGCCCCCCCCCCCCCACCACTTTCTTCCCTGTGACAGAGACTGTAGGTCATGCATTGGACTCTTCAATCACCTGAGAACTCATTTTTAGTGTGGAAGTGAGTCATTCTCAACTCCGAGAGACTGCATAAGAGAGAGAGTTTAATTATTCATTTTAAATATATCAATCTGTTTGACTAGCCCACACTCTTCCCTCAATGAATTTAGTGATTATTATTCACATCTGAGCCTGAAACTTACAATTGGGCTGGAACTTAAACAGGAAGGAAAATTCAGCATAGGTTGCTATGGAGTTAGGGTCAAGGGAAGGAAATAAGTAAGCTGGAAGTTGGTCTGGCATGAATACCATGCTTAAATCTTGATTCGGATGTTTTGCCCTAATTCCATTACTTCACTTCAAGGTAATGGTCCAGAATTTGTGGTGAAAACAACAAAAAAAATGTCAACTTTTGTCTTTAATACTTCTGGTTAGTTGCAGAAGTCAGGAAGTTGCTGTCAATGATACCCTGTTGCTTCACACGCTGTTGGAGTTTTTGCAGATGGATTCATTCAATCACTGATTTGTTGCGAACATCAACTACTTTTATATTATTCTCACTTCTTTAAAAAAATTAAAATATTAAATCTTCTTCAATCATATAATGGTTGCAGTGTGAACGGACACCATTATGTCTTTGCTGGCTGTCTGAAGAAATAATTCACGTGGTCCTGCTCCCCTGCCTTCTCCTTGTAGCCATGCACGTTCTTCCTTTTCAGATAATAATTAAATGCCCTCTTGAATGTCTTAATTGACCCTACCTCTAATTTTAGGCAGTGAATTCTAGATCCTAACCACTTGCTGTGTGAGGAGTTTTTTTCTCATGTCGCCATCACTTCTTTTGCCAATTACCTTGGCTCTCGATCCTTCCACCAATGGGAACAATTTCTCCTTTTCTCTACTGTCCTGACCCCTTGTGATTTTGAATATCTCTAACAAATCTCCTCTCAACCTTCTCTAAGGAAAACATTCCCAACTACTCCAATCTAGCTACGTAACTAAGGTTCCTTACCCCCTGGAGCCATTTTCGTGAATTTTTTCTGCACTCTCTCCAATACCATCACAATCAGGGGTAGTTGAGTTTTTAATGGTGTACTAAATCATAATTGCTGAATAACCTCTAAAAACATAATTTTACAAGGGTGGCCATTTTATTCCTTCAGAAGAACATTTGGAAATTGTGGGGTTTTTTTATTTTAAAAAGTTTTAAGTTTTTGTTCTGATATTTATGTTTCTCCCGTAACCCATGTGGGTAGATAGTAATTTGATAGTGCAAAATTTGAGTATTGCTGAAAAAAGACATGTCGTCAAAGCTTTTTGTGTTGCACTTATCAGGACAATTCACAAGAATACCAAATTGTAAAGGGAACAACAAGTTATATTTCATGAGAAGAGAGTGCTGATTGGTTGGCAAGTGGACTCTGATTGGCAGAGGCATTGCCATGGAGAATGCACGTTAACTGATAAATGACAGTTAACTGCCAAGCTTTGTTTTTGATGGAATGACCTCCTACCCCTTGCATATTTCTGATATGTAGATGCTACGATTGCTATACTTGAATCTGTAGTTGCATGTGAGAGTTTACTTACACAACTTAATGGACTCCATCCTGCACTCAAATTCACCTTTGAAATAGAGCAGTCAAATGAGCTCCCTTTCCTTGACATGCTAATTGAGAAATCTGCCAATGGATTCTCTACCCCTGTATACCACAAGCCTACCTTCACTGGTCAATATAAGTGATTGGATTCCTACAGTTCCACACAATACAAGTTTGGCCTTATCAGCAACCTCATAAATAGGGCCTGAGCCATTTGCTCACTGTGCAAACGTGATGCTGAATAGGGTGCATCAAAGATAATGACTACCGTGATCAGATTTTTCTGCATATCATGCAAACTTGCCATGTACAGTTCTGAAAAGTGCCCAGTCTCCCTCAGATTACCCTGGAAAGGTAAGGTATCTCAAAGATTTGAGCAACAAATGAAGCTAGCCATTTCAGGCTGCTAGCAACACAAGTAGTATTCACCACTAATAGGATGCTGCTGTCAAGCCAAAAAGACATTTTTCCTATCACACAAATGAGTAATGTTTCTTTTGTGAATTTCAATACCAGTGTGATGCTAGGTACGTAGATTGTACGTCCCAAAGACTGGTGGATCGTTTGAAACAGCATGTCCCTTCAGTTGTTCACGCTTGCAAACCTCAAAACAAAGCGTCCAACATTAGATGTGATTCCACAATTGGACTACAGTTGCTAAACAATCCTGAGTGTGTTAAGAATTACAGGGACAACCAATTTAAGATTATCAGTCACGCTCGCAGTGTGGTTCACATTCGTGAGCTAAAAGCTACATATATTAATGCACAGGATCCCGTCCTTTGCAAACAAAGAACATGTACATTTTTCAACTAAACAAAATAGGCAACAGCTATTCCCATGTACATCCCCCAGGGCAATGCCTTGACCAATTAGAGCCACCCTGCCTGGTTTGAATTAAAGTTTGAGTTAACTCTCAGTTATCAGTTAACTGGTGCATTCACCATGACAACACCTCTACCAATCAGAATCCATTTGCCAAACAATTAGCGCACTCTTCTCACACAGTACGAATTGTTGTTCCCCTTACAATGTGGTATTCTTGCAAATTGTCTTGGGGAGTGCAAGACGAAAAGTTTCAACGTCTTTTTTCAACGATACTCAATTCTATTTGTATGTCTTAATATTTATTTTACTTTCTGTACAATGATTTAATCATGATTTATATTCCCTGCTTTTTACTTCCTGCTTTGCTGGCTGAGAATTGTTCTGTCTGATTGGATCATCAACCTGCCTGCTGTCTGCCCTGTTGCTGGATGGCACAGATCCCCTGTAGAAAGCGCCAAACTGAAACTGACAACTGACAGTGGAAAAGTGGAATTCTACACTCTAAAACCCAATTGATCCTCGTGGGTAGTTTTGTTTGAGGTCAGTAGCAAGTGTTGCCACAGGCCATTATTTCTGACAGTTGCCATAAAGACTGAAGTACTGGTACAGAGCCATCTGGAGGCTAGGGTTTGTGACTACAAACTAACACATTCTGAAGAAGAGTCTTACAGACTCGAAACGCTAACTCTGTTTTTCTCTCCACAGATGCTATCAGACTTGCTGAGTTTTTCAGCAATTTCTGCTTTTCTTTCAAATTATCGTACCGGATCAGCTATTGCTTTTGAAACTACAGCATTTATCAGAGAAATTGCTATTTCAACACCTCCCAAAGCATAATAGGTGATACATATTGGCATTTTTAAAATGGATGTTTCTATAGACAGACCCTGACATAGGAGTTTTCACGGCATGGCACTAGGAAGTTCTGAGGAACAAAGGGATCTTGACGTGTGTGTCCATAGATCTCTGAAGTCAGAGGGCATGTTTGTGGGGTGGTAAAAAAGGCATATGGGACACTTGCCTTTATCAATCGAGACATAGATTACAAAAGTAGGGAGGTCATGTTGGAGTTGTATAGAACCTTGGTGAGGCCACAGCTGGAGTAGTTCTGGTGTACAGTTCTGGTCGCCACATTATAGGAATGATTTTCAAACAGATGTGCCATGTTACATTATTGAAAGAAGAAAGTTTTTGCATTTATATAACATCTTTTATGTCTCAGGAATTCCCAATGAAGTATTTTTAATGAAGTAATTAATTCATAAATTAAATGCAATACGATATTGATGGCAGGACGTGTGTTTTGTTGCTGCTGCAGCATGTAGGCACTGCTGGACACCAAGATGATCCAGAGCGAACACATCTGTAGTAAGTGTTTGCAGCTTGAGGAACTTCAGATCTAGTTGAGGAGCTGGAGTCTGAGCTGCAGACATTGCGCCACATCAGGAAGGTGGAGCATTACCTGGACACTTTGATCCAGGAGGCAGAGACATCCCTCAGATTAGGTAATTCAAGTTTGGACTGTGATCAGGGACTGGAGGGTGTGATTGCAGGTGAGGCAGGTATGGGGACCTAGGGGGTACATTCGAGGAGCCTCGGCCCCTGCAGTTGGACAACAGTTACGAGGTTCTTGCAAGCTGTGTGGATGTGAGCAAGGACTGCAAGGAGGATGAGCGAACTGACGACGGCACTGTGGTACAGGGAGCCATTCAAGTGGGGGGAGGAAATAGGAATGGAGCAGTGGTAGGGGACATTATAATTACAGGGATAGACACTGCTCTCTGCAACCGTGAGCATGAGTCCTGAAGACTGTTGCCTGCCCAGTGCCAGGGTTAAGGACATCTCCTTAGGGCTAGAGAGGAACTTGTAGTGGGAGGGGAAGGATCCATTTGTCGTTGCCCATGTTGGTACAAATGATATTAATAGAAAGGAGGTTCTGTGGAAAGAATTTGAACAGTTAAGAGTGAAATTAAAAAGCAGGACCTCCAAGGTAATAATCTCGGGATTACTACCTGAGCCATGGGCAAACTGGCATAGGGTAAATAATGACAAGGAGTTAAATGTGTGGCTCAAAGATTGGTGTGGGATGAATGGGTTTCTGTTCATGGGGCACTGGCACCAGTACTGAGATAGAAGGGAGCTGCTCCGGTGGGATAGTCTTCGCTTGAACCATGCTGGGACCAGTGTCCTGATGAATCGAATAACTACAGCTGTAGAGAGGGCTTTAAACTAAATAGAGCAGGGGGATGGTCTGGAGAGGGGATACATGGGCTTACAAAGCAAAAGGATACGGCAGCTTTGCAAGGCAGCTATTTAGTTAATGATACCCAGAGTGTGACAGGAAGGGACAGAGTGTACAAACATTAAAAAAAAGCAGCAAATAGGATCAAAGAGGAAAAAATGGTAAAAAGGCAGAATTAATGGCTCTTTGCTTAAATGCACATAGTATCTGGAACAATTAAATTAATTAATGGCACAAATAGAGATTAATGGGTATCACATAGTGTGCCTGTGGTCATACTGTGTCTCTATGATCATAATTCCTCCAACAGGATTATGCAGAGTGCCAAATGCAGTAATTTAGGAGTGTTTTTTGATACCTCCATACCATGATGTAATTTCACAAATGAGACATGTTGATTGTGACAAGATAACAATAAACTAGTTGCTGCTTTTATGATCTTGACTTGTGTGGATGAGGTAGTGAATTCATGGAGATTGACCCAGCTTCTCTCAACAACTCTGGCACTGTGTTTCTGCTGCTTTGAGTTGAGAAGTTGTCTCCCCCAACAGTATCTAAAACGGTTTATCTATTAGAGAGGGGGACTGCCACAGGGTACTCCTGTACTACTCTATTCTGCCTGATGGTCACCCGTTCCCTTTCTGCCTGTTCAGTCTTTAGCTGCGGTGTGACCACCTCACTGAACGTGCTATCCATGATAATCTCAGCATCACAGATGCTCCACAGTGAATCCACCTGCAGTTCCAGCTCCAAAATGCAGTTAGCCAGTAGCTGCAGCTGGACACACTTCCTGCACAAATGGTTGCCAGGGTCACTAGAAGTGTTCATTACTTCCCACATAGTGCAGGAGGAGCATATCACAGGTGTGAGCTCTGTTGCCATGACTTCCCTTTAGATTAAGCTCAGTTATTCCTTTTAAAGAATACTAATTACGCTAGGGGCTTTATTCCACTCCATACACTCCCACTATAGTCCAAAGTCCTCGTCTTACTTTGTTTAAGCTAATGAACTGCAGCATTTTAATTAGTAGAAAAAATAGAAGTAGAAGTACTCACCTAACCCTACTTACCAATCAGCTGCCTCCCCTGTGTCACATTACTTTTTGAATCATGACATCCTCGCGCCGCTTTCAGCCCTGAGTCTGCCCGGAAATCTCACTCTGTCCTTACCCCGCTTTCAGCCCTGAGTTCAGTTCCCACTCTTTTTAAATCTCTGCTCTGACTCTCAGCTCCCGCTCCTTTTAAATCTTACCAAGGGTACCCGCCATTCTGGGGGACCACCAGCTGTTTTATCTGCTCCCTTCTCTCACACTGTTTTATCTGCTCCCTCCTCTCACCCTGTTTTATCTGCTGCCTCCTCTTGCATTGTTTTATCTGCTCCGCCACTCTTGTGTGGCATATCCATCACGAGGAGGCCTCAAATTATACTGAAAATGGCACTGCAGTCATTATGGGATGGAAATCTATCATGACAAGATCTGCCTTAACTTATGTGCCTCAAAAAGTAGAAAACCTATCCCAATTGTAATAATGTACTCGAAATGGTGACTAAACTCAAGGTCTCTACTTTTTTTATAATTCTATCACTGGATAGCTCTCTTTACAGCATATTTTGTTCAAAACAGCTGCTAGGTACGGCCTATGTACCTGGCACTACACCGGCATTGAAACTCATTTAGCACACTATTCATTTCTGTGGTAGGAAGAACATCATTTTGGATTGACAGCAGCATCCTGTTAGTGGAAAATACCACTGTGTCAATCCTGCATGGTAGCAGTGTGACATGGTCATACCTCCCAATAACTGGTGATTGTATCAAACAGCACATCCTTTCACCTGTTCACAACAGGCAGAATGCTGACTGTGCCCAAGCAGCCAGTGCTGGCAAGACTCAGAACATAATGTCTAATGCTAGATCTGATTCTGCGATTGTATAACAAATGCTGAACAAGCCCAAAGCCAGGGTTTTGCCCTCATCGGGTGGGCTCAGTGGGGGCGGGCAGGAGTGGTCAGGAAGCCGCCTGCCGCCCGTGATCGGGCTACAACTACGATTTCATGTTGATGGGCCAATTAAGGCCCGCCCAGCATGAAAAGCATGCTGCAGCGCTCAGCGCTGCCTGTGGGTGAGGAGGGTGAGTGTACCTACACTACATGGACTGCAGCGGTTCAATGAGGCAGCTCACCACCACCTTCTCAAGGGCAAATAGGGATGGGCAAAAAATGCTGGTCCAGCCAGTGAAGCCCACATCCCATGAATGAATAAAAAAAACCCCACACTCCTCTGATCAAGGCTTGGAAAGCATTGTGTCTGAAGTAGGGTGCAGCCTTACTGTTGTGCATAAGGATGTACTCTATCCCAGGGACGGTTCCAGGAAGCACACCAGCCTCACCTCTCAGGTCTGGAAGGACATCACCAAGGAGGTCAGCATGGCTAGCAGTCACGCCCGGAATGAGATCCAGTGCAGAAAAAGGATGAATGATCTCACCCGCTCTGCCAAGGTAAGTCACCCTTCAACTCCCTCTAATATCAAACTCTCATCATGCTCTCAAATAGTTACTCTCTTCAGTGGTCTCACACAACCATTACCAGGCGACACACATCAGCACTGATAGACTAAAGGAACCTTTTACATCACCCCGACCCCATCTATCATGCTGTGCACTCTCTATCCTCAGACCTGCTGGGGGCATGAATCTTTGCTAACATAAGGCTTTCTTATGTCTTCATCAAGACCAAGTTTGCCCACACGAGGTGGGAAAATTCCCAGACATGGAGGGGGTTGTGGGGGGAGAGCACGGCCAACATCATTGACTCACAGAGTTCGTGGAGGCTGCAGCCCAGATCGCTGGGGAGGACAGGGATCATTCCTATGGGGAAGGGCAGATCAGATTGTCTCACTACCCCAGTACTGATCATGCCTCCATGAGTTCATCATATCCTGACAATCAGTGAGTGACATGCAGTCTTATATTCTTCAAGCTCATCTACTAAAACTCCATTCTCTAACTGAAAGGCACCTGCAGATTGAGGCCCACAAGGGATACCACCAGGGCTCCCAGCCCCCAGACCACGTTGAAGGTGGAAGATTATGAAGAACCATCACAGCACTCACCCATAGCCTCCAGTAGCACATAGACACACACCTCAGTGGGGCACATCTCTAGATGAGGCTCAAGCTAACTTTCTGGAGAATACTTCACTAATACGTCCCCACAGCAGTCGGAGGCAATGACAGGCCAGGTCTCGGGGACTCAGATGGCTGCTGGACACCAGCCTCCTGCTCTGTCCAGGCCAGTTGATGAGCCTCTGGAAGCAGCCTTCCAACTCATGGTGGATAGTCAGCAAAAGGCAGGCGAACATCATGCCTTGAAATTCTCAAAGAGGACGACTGCGAAGTTACCAAAGGAAAGAGGGTAAACAACTCTAGACTGCTTCCACCTCTGCTGTGGATGTCAGGGCAGCACCTAGGAGTGGAAGACCTAGAAAATTCAAAAAACTTTGATCACAGCTTGTTGTATGGGTGAAGACAATAATTGTCACTAATTGAATGTCTGCAAATATATTCACTTTCACTGTATATTGTCCACTGTTTTCTTTCAGTGTCCTTCCCCCCCGCCCTCCCCCAGCCCTCTCCCTCTCCCCCTCCCCAAGCAGTTTTCTTGCACGCAGCCAATACTAAATCTGCAGGGCGAAGGATCTTTCAGAGCCTCATGCAAGCACTTTTTAAAAACTTGTTCATGGGCTGTGGGTATTGCTGACTAGGCCATTTATTGCCCATCCCTATTTGCCATTATTCCGAGGGCATTTAAGAGGCAACCACATTGCAGTGGGTCTGAAGTCACATGTAGGCCAGACCAGGTAAGGACAGCAATGGTTTCGTGGTCATCATCAGATTTAATTCCAGATTTCAAATTTCATCATCTGCCAAGGTGCGATTCAAATCCAGGTCCCCAAAACATTACCCTGGCTCTCTGGGATGCTAGTCCAGTGACAATACCATTATGCCACTGCCTCCCCTATATTACAGTTGAGTACAGTACATGTTACTTCTTCAGATTTCCAGAAGGCATTTGATAAGACGCCACAAAGGTCATTGCAGAAAATAAAAGCTCATGGTTTAGAGGTTAACATATTGGTATGGATAGAAGATTGGTTAGCTCTCAGGAAACAGTAGGCATAAATGGGTCACTTTCTGGTTGGCAAGATGTAACAAGTGATATGCCACAGTTACCACTGCTGATGAAGGGGTGAAATTGCTAGATTTGCTGATGGCACAAAGATAGGTAGGAAAGTAAGTTGTGAAGAGGACATAAGGAGGCTACAAGGGATCTGGATAGGTTGAGTGAATAGGCAGGCAAGGATCTGACAAATGGAGCATAATGTGGGAAAATTTGATATTGTCCATTTTGGGAGGAAGAATAAAAGGCATATTATCTAACCAGTGAAAGGTTACAGAGCTCTAAGATGCAGAGGGACCTGGGTGTCCTAGTGTATGAATTGCAAAAGGTTAGTATGAAGGTACAGCAGGTAATTAGGAAAGCTATTGGAATGTTATTATTTATTGCAAGAGGAATTGAATACAAAAGTAGACAGGTTATGTTTCAGAGATAAAAACAAAAAACTGTGGATGCTGGAAATCCAAAACAAAAACAGAATTACCTGGAAAAACTCAGCAGGTCTGGCAGCATTGGCGGAGAAGAAAAGAGTTGACGTTTCGAGTCCTCATGACCCTTCCACAGAACTGAGCGAATATAAGGAGAGGGGTGAAATATAAGCTGGTTTAAGGTGGGGGCGGAGGGGAGAGAGAAGTTGGGGGGGCTGGTGTGGTTGTAGAGACAAGCAAGCAGTGATAGGAGCAAATAATCAAAACTGGTTATCTGCTCCTATCACTGCTTGCTTGTCCCTACAACCACACCACTGCATCCACCCCCCGCCCCGCACCTTAAACCGGATTATATTTCACCCCTCTCCTTATATACGCTCAGTTCTGTGGAAGGGTCATGAGGACTCGAAACGTCAACTCTTTTCTTTTCCGCCGATGCTGCCAGACCTGCTGAGTTTTTCCAGGTAATTCAGGTTGTTTCAGTTCTACAGGGCATTGGTGAGACATCGTGAGTCCTGTACTCATCTCCTTATTTAAGAGAGAATGTAAATACATTCGAAGCAGTTCAGAGAAGGTTTACTAGACTGACACCTGGAATGGGCGGGTTGTCTTAAGAGGAAATATTGCACAGGCTCAGTTTATATCTGCTGGAGTTTAGAAGAGTAAGAAGCAACTTTACTAAAACTTTTGATTCGGAGGGATCTTGACAGGGTAGATGTGGAAAGGATGTTTCCTCTTGGTGGAGAATCTAGAATCAGAGGTCACTGTTTAAACAGAGACGAGAAGAAACTTTTTCTGAGGGTTGAGAGTCTTTGGAACTCTCTTCATCAAAAAGTGGTGGAACCAGTCTTTGAACATTTTTGAGGTAGACAGATTCTTGCTAAGGGGGTGAAAGGTTATCGGGGTAGGCAGGAATGTGGAGTTGAGGTTACAATCAGATCAGCCATGATTGTACTGAATAGTGGGGCAGGCTGGAGGGGCCAAATGGCCTACTCCTGCTCCTAGTTTATATATCCATATGGTGGGATTTGAACCTGTGTTACTCGTCCAGTGACATTACCATCACTTCTCCAAATTATGCAGTTGGGTCAATTGAAGTCATCTGTTACAATTTCCTGTTCTCAACTACCCTTTTTTTAAACTCCAATCTCTTTCTGGAGCAAAATACTTCCTTGTTATGCTTATTCAGTGCTATTTGAGAAAACCATGATTTTGTTTTTATTCAAGTGGGACACCGAATTGACAAATGCTACATGCAAGATTATTCAGCATACATTTGCTGATCTTGTGATAATTCCTGTCAGTTTTGGTGTACTTAAATGTTGACAAAACAGTCACAGCTGGTGCTCACCAGTAATTGATAGAAATCAAAAGTGAAAATCATTTTTAAAAACAAATTTAAAATGGACAGTTGCAACAGCTGAGTTGAATCAAATTGTTGGTTTGAGCTGCTGTTTTGAATTTCTTTCCCCCGACCAATATAACATTTGCTAAAATAAATCAATTGAAATTCAAGAACCAATGTCCATCTCCCTCGATTAAATACAATGCTTATTTTGATTCTTGACCATTGCTTTTATGGTGTCCAAAAAGCTTTTTCCTCAATGAGGCCTACCCCTATCTCAATTTGGAATAACAACTGGAATTTAAATTGATTGGTTTTTGCGAACTTTTTGTAAACGCCTCGATTCCTCCAGCATGGATACTAGCCCTGTCAAGTACAAATTACCGGCACCATTTCCCATTTTACAACAGTGACTACACTTCAAAACAAGTTTTCTTCTTTCCAAGATTAGCAACTTACAGTAAGAAAAAGAAAAAACACCAGAACTTTAACAAGGCCTATATGACACCTGACTAATAGTTAAGCACTTTCTTTAAGCTAAGAATAGTGCATTGCAAGATAAAAGGGGAATTAATAAATATATCTATTTTGCTACGCGTATCTCTGGATTTTTCCTTTTAAACATTAAATGTGTGAAATCTGGTTATCTTGTGTGATTCAATGTAGTGGTGGTGCTAGAGGATGCAAAATGCAAAAATGAGAAACTGAAGCCACACAATACATGAAAATATTATATCCTCTAAGTTTTATTGTGGTGGTATGAAGTGACAAAGTATACACCGGGGGACAGTTCAACTTCAATTACAACAGAACTGTTCAACACATCAACTGCACACAAGCTTATAATTACTACATATTTAAACCATATAAAACAAACTACGCATCATCCTTACCACTGAAAACAAAACCAAAAAAACATAGAAACTGTTAGTTTATAAAAGCATTTCTACAACACAAACCTCCAAAGCCATAGCTCAGTCATGCAAGCAGATTTACTAGGAATGACTGTAAAAGCACTGCATTAAAATTGCTGGCAAGCCCATACATAGAACTGCTTTTTTTGCTGATGCACAGCTGACAATGGACTAACTTTATATAAACCAAAGAAACCAATTCACATTCATCTTTATACTTGACAGACAAGTTACAGGTTCTGCAAAAGCACATGTTTAGTTGAAGTGAAGTTGCAGTATTGAGTTGCAAGTCCTTAGAAATACTGCTATCTATAGAATGTTGTAGGATCTACATGGCCCTCCAATCCACTTTCAATGTTCCAAACCGGATGCAAGTTGAAAGTGATATCTGTTTACATTAGAATCTCTAAGTTTATAAAATTGGTTTTGTGCTAACGATTAAACAAAAGAAATGACGTAAAGGTTTAGTAGTTCTGGATAAATGCCACAAATGGGACCATTAACAATCAGTCTTAAATATGCTTAGACAACATGCCATTTGAATGTAAAGCAGGTGAGTACTTTATTTACATTTACCATTAACTATATTTAAAATAAACTGAAACTTAGAAATCAAATATTGCTTTCTGCTAAGTCCACAGAAAGTCAACATTGTATTAACAATCTGGGGTACTATGCATAATGTTTTAAAATTCTCCACTGTCAAAATCTTTTTTATCCTTCTTTCCCTCTGCTTCCAATCCATCGGTGCCATCACTGTTGTCCCTCCTCCTCTTTCGGTTACGTACATTGAAACGTGGATTCATCTGAGGTAATGGATCCATTCCCAGGACTTTGTGAATCTGACGGAATGCTACTAATCTCAATGCAAACTGTAGAATGGAGAAAAAAAATTATGGTTTTGATCTACTCCTTTAATGTAAAGTTTTATACCTACTCTGAAAAACAGATGTAGTACAGTACAAGATATGAATTCATCAACTTGCATTTATACAGAACCTTTAATGTAGACTCTTGAGCTTTCATAGAAGCAACAAGAAAAAACACCAAGGCAAAAGGAGATATTAGGGGTGAAATTCATGAAACACATTGTATAAACTTGTTTAAAATCCAAGATGATCTCAACATTTTGTTGAACAGAAAAATGGCATGACGGCAAAGCAACTTGGAGCAGCAGGAATGAAGGTTCACCCCATGCTGCACTGAATTCCACCTTGAACAATGGTCTACAAAAAGAACATGCCCTTCCTCATAAGAAAAAAATGCGGATAAGGCAGAAGAGGTATCCTGGTCTGGTATTATTCACCAAAATAGCAAGGAGGCCATCAGTTACGTGCTTTCTCAAAAACAGTTGAGGCAGAAGATTCAGTGATCAATGAGGGACGTCAGCAAGTATACAGGACAGGTTCTGAAGTATTACATGTAGTTCTCCTTTGGGCAATGACACAAAGGGCAATGACACAAAGTTTCTTATCAACCATTTACCTAATATAAAAAGCTATAGATTTCCCCAAATTGTCAATGATAAATTCTAAATTATAAAGCTTGAAGTTTGCTCTGATTGCAGCTTTGGATCATCAGGTTCCATGCACTTTTTTTCTAATCGACAGATTGAACAAATACAGAAGCCCGAAGAATTCGTTCTTTTAGAATACTTAAATGTCACTCTCCCATTCTCTTGCTCCAAGTCAACAATAATCCAGAGTGATTTAATTATGCAGCTGCGAATGTCCACAAGCTGCACAAAACAGCCATTTTTCCATGATCAACAGTTACCTAATGTGCTCTGATGACATGGAGAACAGTGCAGTTATACTGAGAAATCAAGATGGAGGGACCAAAGCCATGGTAGGCATTTCCAAATTAAATAAGTAAGCAAGAATGATACAGCACAGAAGATGGATAAATCAAGAAAATAATGGAGAACTGACAAAATTTGAATTTCACAAGCTTGAGGAAACTGGGGGCTAGGGGCAGGGAATAAATTTCTATATACCTTACTATAAGGTTGCTGGAAAGCAGAAGAGCAGAGCTGATAGGAAAGTAGAACCTGATACTGGACAGGATACAGGAGCAGAGTTTTGTGAGAGTGGTGACCAGAACAAAGGTCTAGGAGATGACTAAATCATTAATCAGAGTTTCAATAATAGATGGGCTGAGGTAGGGATGGGCAATGTTACAGACGCAGTATTCAGTTTTTGAGATGGCGAGGATACGGAGTCGGAAGCTCATTGGAAAGACGGATGTTATGAACTGTCAAATTTAGCCCATGGCAGAGGCCACAAACGCGGATAAAGTAAACGATGATGGACAAACATGACACTTTGGTCCTCCAAATGTTTAGCTACAGGAAAAAGGACATTTTTTTTGGTGGCCTATTCAGATTTTAGAAGAAGTCTTTCCAAATATGGGTGCAGTACTCAAATCTTGGAGAGACTTGGGCCTTGTAGGAAGTTAAAGTAAAATAGCAGCATTCCAGGTGAATGATGAAACTAAACTTCAAGATGGAAAGGTGGAAATTCCAATTGAGCTCAAAAAGGAGACAGTGAGATCAATTATGTTAATCTAGTACAACCCAAACGATGTAGTGCTAACTAAGATTTGGGAGATGCAGATAAATTGTATTTTAAGATATAAAAACAAGACTTTCACTACTTCACCGAATAGCATGAAGAAAATGATGCTGAGATTCAAGCATCACACTGCAAAAATAAAAATCTGTGCACCGAAGGCATGCAAAGCAAGTGTTTACATTTTAGATTGATCAAAAAGTAGCCAGTTTTGGATAAATGGAAAAGGAAATTGATATTAAAAAAAGAGCAAATGGACTCTAAGTAGAAAACTGGTCCAACAATTAATCATCAACTACAGTACAGATAGAGCAACTGGAATGCAAATTACATGGTTATTAACTTAGCTTTGACAGAAGACAAAACAATGCTCATTGGGATTGCCAATTGTTGTCAGTAGCATGTTAGTAAATTGGATAATTTTGTAATGAGAGTTGCAGCTCTCATTTGCAGATATAAAAAGATGTTACACTTATTTATATCCAATGATACATATCATGTTAAGGCCCAGCACTGCTGTCCTTTATACAAATTAAAATCCAGTAAAGAACCTTTTTCAGCGAGGAGGGCACTTTGTCAGACAATGGAATAGCTGTCTCTGTCTATAATTTCTCAGTCCTGAGACAGACGCACTCTGCGACCAAAGGTTTAGTTGAAACATTTTCATGAGACTCTTGCATTCCTCATCGCAAGGACAGCTGACACCAAGTTCAGGAGCTTTAAATATAAGCTGTAAATAGAATCCTGCACCTGTTTAGGACAGTACATTTGAATAGCATGACCGTTAAAATTACCATAAGTAGTAGGATAGAGTGACAGCGCAAATCCTGTTCTGGTTCCAGGAATCCACCTTCTTCAAAAAAAAAAATCAAATCTCCATATTAGCATTCCCGATATGTTTTCCTTTACCCTCAACCGAGGATTTCCATCGAAGTTGACAGCACCCTTGACCATGTCCATTCAATTTCCCAAATTTCTGCTCACATCCATCTCCTACCTCCCATAACCATAATAGGTTCCCTTGTCCTCACCTCACCAGCCCCCGTATTCAATGGATCATCATCCATTTCCGCCACCTCCAATGTCGTGTATTCTGTCCCTCCTCTCAGTATTCCAAAAGGACTGTACAAACTGTGACACCCTGGTCTATACTTCAATTACCCCCAACACCCATCTTCCTTTCCTATGGTATCTTTCCATGCAAATGCAGGAGATGCAACATCTGTTCTTTTACCCCCTCTGTTCTCACCATTCAAGACCCCAAACAATCCTTACAGGTGAAATAGCAATTTACATGCACTTCAATTTATTATATTGTATTCACTACTCACAAAGTGATTTCCTCTTTATTGGGGAGACCTAATGCAGATTGGGTGACTGCTTTGTGGAACATGTACATTCAGCCAATAAATGAGACTCTGGGCTACCAGTTGCCTGTTATTTTAATTCTCCACCTTGCTCTCACTGCCCTTTCTGCCCTCAACTTCCTATAGTATTACAATGAACCTCAACATAAGCTTGAGGAACAGCACTTCATCTTTGACCTGGGAACTTTACAGTCTTGTGGACTCAACACTGAATTCAACAATTTAAGATTGTGATCCCTGCCCCATTGTGATTTATTTTTCATTGCTGGTTTTTCTTTCACCCTTGCTTTGGCTTTCAGACAGCCATTATACATGATCCTGCGATTCACATCTAAACACATATTTTGTTTCTTTACTTGTCTTATTAAGAACATAAATAGGTGCAGAAGCAGGCCATATGGCCCCTTGAGCCTGCTCAGTCATTCAGTATGATCATGGCTGAACTTCTGCCTCAACTCCACTTTCCATACCCTTAATTTCCCTGAGAGATCAAATATCTATCTATCCCAGTCTTGAATATATTTAACAATGAAGCTTCCACAACTCTCCTGGGTAGAGAATTCCAAAAATTCAGTGTTTTGAGTGAAGAAATTTCTCCTCATCTTCAGTCATAAACGATCGACCCCTTATTGAGACTGTGCCTGTGTCAATACCGCTATGCCACCGCCTTCTAGTCCAGTGACAATACCACTATGCCATCACCTCCCCTGTATTGCCCAGGTATGTCTTGTACACAAAAAGCAGGACAAATCTAATCTGGCCAGTTACCATCCCATCAGTCTACTCTCCATCATCAGTAAAGTGATGGAAGGAGTCATCAGAGCTATCAAACAGCACCTGATTAGCAATAACTTGCTCATTGACACTCAGTTTGGGTTTCACTAGGGCTACTCAGCTCCTGACCTCATGACAGCCTTGGTTCTAACATGCACAAAAGAGCTGAACTCCAGAGGTGACAGTGACTGCCCTTGCCATCAAGGCAGCATTTGACTGAGTGTGGCATCAAGGAGTCCTAGCAAAACTGGACTCAATGGGAATCAGGGAAAAACTCTCCACTGATTGGGAGTCATGCCCAGCACAAAAGATGATGGTTGTGGCTGCTGGAGGTCAGTCATCTCAGTTCCACGACATTACAGCAGGAGCTCCTCAGGGTAGAGTTCTAAGCCCAACCATCTTCAGCTGCTTCATCAATGACCTTCCTTCCATCATTAGGTCAGAGTGGGGATGCTCACCGATGATGGCACAATGATCAGCATCATTCGTGACTCCTCAGGTCCAAATGCAACAACACCCAGGCTTGGGCTGACAAGCAGCAAGGAACATTAATGCCAAATAAGTGCCAGACAATGTCCATCTCCAACAAGAGTGAATCTAACCATTGCCCCTTGACATTCAATGGGATTACCATTGCTGAATCTCCCACTATCAACACCCTGGGGGTTACCATTGAGCAGAAACTGAACTGGACTAGCCATATAAATACTGTGGGTATGGAGGTGGTGGTGATGTAGTGGTATTGTCACTGGATTGGTAATCCAGAAACCCGGGTAATGCTCTAGGGACCTGACTTTGAATCCCTTACCGCAGATGGTGGAATTTGAATTCAATAAAAATCTGGAATTAAACCGTTGTCAATTGTTGTAAAAACCCATCTGGTTCACTAATGTCGTTTAGGGAAGGAAATATGCCGTCTTTGCCTGTTCTGGCCTACATGTGACCCCAGACCCACAGAAATGAAGTTGATTCTTAAAATGCCCTCTGAACAAAGGCAATTAGGGATAGGCAATAAATGCTGGCCTAGCCAGCAACGAATAAAAATAGAGCAGGTCAAAGGATAGGAATCCTGCAGCAAGTATTTCACCTCCTGACACCACAAAGCCTGTCCACCATCTACAAGGCACAAGTATTACTCTCCATTTGCCTGGATGATTTTTTTTTAAATATTCGTTCATGGGATGTAGGTGCCACTGGCTAGGCCAGCAGTTATTGCCCATCTCTAATTGCCCTTGTTTACAGAGCATTTAAGAGTCAACCAGTCTGCTGTGGGTCTGGAGTCACATGAGGCCAGACCAGGCAAGCACAGCAGATTTCCTTCCCTAAAGGACATTAGTGAACCAGATGGATTTTTACAACAATCAGCAATGGTTTTGTGATTCCAGATTTTTGTTGAACTCAAGTTTCACCATCTGCCATGGTGGGATTTCAAATACACGACCACTACCATCCAGAAGAACACGGGCAGCAAACACATGGGAACACCACCACCTGGAAGTTGCCCTCCAAGCTACTCACCATCCTGATTTGGAAATATATTGCCACCGTTCCTTCACTGTCGCTGTGTCAAAACCCTGGAATTCCTTTCCTAACAACAATGTGGGTGTATCCATACCACACGGACTGTAGTGGTTCAAAAAGGTAGCTCATGACCACTTTGAGGGGCAATAAATGCTGGCCTAGCCAGTGACACCCACATCCCAGGAATGAATAAAAAAGTAAAATACCAGAATCCTCCGCTAACACATCCACTTGCCCTCATTGCACTGATACCAGATCACTGAAGACAAAAATCCATGGTAAATGGAGCTTTCTCTGCAATTTATCAACTCTGCTTAAAGTTCAAATTGAAGACAACCACTGTTGAAGTTAACAACATCCAGTACCCATTTTGCAGCATAATTGCAACACTAAAGTTAAGCTTTAATGTGGCTATGTTCACATTTACAGAACCAGTGCCCTCTTTCCTCCCGAGATATACAGAAACCAAAAACTTCAACTTATATAATTAGTTTTACTCAGTGAAGTGGATCTCAAGATTAAAAAAAAAACCAGTGTTGATTTTGACAGATATGTCTAACATCTTGTACCATATCAGTAGAAACACTTCTCAACAGTAAACAAAGAACATATGAAAATTAGCTAAAATAATAGCCAGAGGTTGCAGATCCTCATTACTCGAGTCATGGAATTAAAGTGATCCTTCAAAAAAGGATATTTGGAGGGGATTTCTCATCTGTCACTTCTTCTGAGGGGTAGTAACTGCAGCTGTTAAGTTCAGTTAAGATGAACAGGTGTGTTTTAGGAAAAGGAACCATGTCCAGTATCAAGAACTCAAAACACTGCTTTACTCAATGTGGGATTATAACTTGGTTACATTAAAATCTGGAGTGCAGATGAACATCTACAATGGCCCAGGTCTTTCTGTCTCCAGGTGGTCATACCCCAGAAGATCTGATGGGCAATCCCCCTCTGTCCAGAACCCTCCAAAAAAAGTCTCCAACTCTGAGTTAGAGTTGGAGACATCAGAAGGTTCCAACTCACTTACCAGAGTGTTTACCCAAGAAATGTTAGATAGGAAAAAAACATATCTAACTCCTGGGTAACTACACAACTGACACCCTGTGCACAAACCACCTCTACCCACCCACCCCAGCACCAAGCCCCGCTAGCACCCTACCCACTTACTCATTCACTAACAGTGAAAAGCTATTTAAATGTCTGACAGCCATTCACTGTGCTAATGAAGATTTACCAAAGTATAGCAACTAGTGCCATAAAAAGGGGGCGTGACTTGGCTTCCCCTGACAATCCTACCCTACGAGGAAGGACTGCCAGACAGGTATGCTTTGCATTTCTGAAGCCGCCCAGTTTGGAAATCCGAACGAGAAATGCAGAGCTCCAGCATTCTATGACAAAAAAAGGAGTGGTGTGGCAACCTGATAGTGACTTGTCCAAAGCTTCTGAGGAGTGGCAATCTTTTCTTGATTCTTGGACTGAAAGTTGCGCTTTGAAAATAAACTGGGCTTCATAGGTCATTAACAGAAAATTGAGGATTCATTAATACTATTCGTACTGGCAGAATCATTTCCCAACAGTTCTACTGTTCCCAGAAACACTTGGAAGTTATTTCATCAAGCTGAATACACAAAGCTATTAAATATAAGGGATCCCAAGCACTAAGCACAGAGGTTAGTTACGTTAAATAATTAGCAAAGATGCTAAAATATGACCAGTGATATCAGCTGGTACCAACATTTGGGTCCACTACTCAGACTTCAATAAAAGCAATGACATTTTGTGATTCACTTCTCAATTTAGAACAAGTCACATTCCTCAAATTTAGTATCAATGATGAAATAATGAAAAAGGTTATGATCACACATTAATTAAAAAGTATTATATGCAAAAGTCTATTGAAAAGTGTAGGTTGTTATTAATTAACATAACTAGAAAACATATTAGGGGATACAAACAGGTAAAAATGTGCAAATCCACATGGCTAAGGTCACTTGGTTTTCAAAGCTATTACATGTTAAAGAGTTAAGAGGTCTACAATTTTCCTCACTTGGATGACTGCCATGTAGCCCTACACAGAGGTGGGGCAAACAAGAGAAAACTTGTTTAATTCTGAAAGAATTTCCCTTTAGTAAAGTCTCCGTTAAATGGCATAAAGTAGGGTGACCACATAATTTAGAAACACATTTTAAATCAATTGTGGGATGAAGTAAACATCCTCATCACACAGGAGCAGACAATAATACACAATTTAATTATTTTAGTTAGTTACAGTCAAGTACAGATTTTCACAAAAACTTTAAATTTTGTTTCTTATACGATATAACTGGCCTACCCAATTATGGGAAACATACCTGTGCACTAGCCGTGATATCTTCCCGTTGTTGTCCAGTCACTGAATTCAGTGTGTCACTAGGGTTCTTTTCACAAGGATCATATAGTCCAGGACCTCCTAAAAGACAGTTAAGAAAATTGGCATCTTTCTAGCATTTAGAACCATTCCCAAATATCCTTTGCAGCTTCAGCATTTTATAGGATAGCCATTTACTTAATGGATTTACAAAACTGAAATCAAAACTAGCTCAATGCTAGATGCACAGGTGTGGCAACAATGGTAAAGAATAATTAGTGGGGTACCTCAACTATTTATGATCTATATTATTGACCTGGATGAAGGACAGAGCGTACTGTAGCCAGATTTCTTGAACAAAAATAGGTGGGAAAGCTAGATGTGAGGAAGCCAAAGGGTCTACAAAGAGTTATAGATTGGTTAACTGAGTGGGCAACAATTTGGCAGATGGAGTACAATGTGAGGTTAACCACTTTGGTAGTGAGAATAGAAATGCAGTATATTATTTAAATGGATAGAGATTGCAAAATGCTGCGATACAGAAGGATCAGAGTGTACTCGTACACAAATCACAAAAAGTTTGCATGCAGGAACAGCAAGTAATTAGGAAGGCAAATGGTTTGTTGGCTTTTATTGCATGGGGTGATGGAGTATGAAGTAAGGAAGTCTTATTACAACTATACAAGGAGAAGATGAGAGCGCACCTAGAGTACAGTTTTGGTCTCCTTAGAGGAGGGACATACTTGCATTGGAAGCAGTTCAGAGAAGGTTCGCTTTTTTTTTTCAGCAATACTCAAGTAGTAACATTTTGCTGAAGCTTTTCGTCTTGCACTCATCAGGACAATTCACGAGAATATAATGCAAAAGAAAACAACAAATTTATACTGCATGAGAAGAGTGCTGTTTAATCGGCAAGTGGACTCCAATGGTAGAGGTGCTGCCATGGAGGATGCACCAGTTGGGGTGACTAATAGCTACCTATCAAGCATCATCTGAAATTTAAACTGGGCAGCTTGACTCTGAGTGGTCAAGGCATTGCCCGGAGGAATGACCCAGTGAATGGGTGTCACTTATTTTGTTTAGCTGAAACAGGCGCAATGTGTATACATATTCTTTCTACCTGCAAAGAACAGGTCCCTACATACTAATAGCTTCCAGTACACTCAACCATGACTATGGCCATGAAACCATTGTTGATTGTCAGAAAAACCCATCTGGTTCACCATGTCCTTTAGGGAAGATAATCTGCTATCCTTACCTGGTCTGGCCTACATGTGACTTCAGACCCACAGCAATGTGGTTAACACTTAAATGCCCTAGCAAGCCTCTCAGCTCTCAAGGGCAACTAGGGATGGACAATAAATGCTGGCCCAGCCAGCGATGCCCACATCTCATGAATGAATAAAAAAAATGCGCAAGCCCCAAGTGACAACCTTTAATTGGTTATCAGCATAATTCTTAGCACACTGAGGATTATTTAGTAAACGCTGTCTAATCGTGGAATCACATCGAATGTTGGACACTGTTTTGAGTTTTACAAGCATGGGCTGGTTAGGTATGGTCTGTACCTTGTCCACTGCGAACAATGGAAAGGATATGCTGTTTGATATGATCTGCCAGTCTTTGGGATGTATAGCCTACATACCTAGCATCGCACTGACACCGAAATTCGTATACCACATTATCTTGTGAATTGTCCTGATGAGTGCAAGATGAAAAGCTTTGACAAAATGTCCCTTTTTCTCAGCAATACTCAAGTTCTGTACAACCAAACGACCAAAACTGTACACAGTTCACTATGTTCATTCCTGGGATGATGGGACTGTCCTATAAAGAGAGGTTGGGATTATATCCATTGGAGTTTAGAAGAGTGAGAGGTGGTGATCTTATTGAAACATATCTTTTCTGAGGGGGTTTGATAGGTTCAGTGCTAAGAGGACGCGACAGGAAATCTATAAGTTAGGGGGCACCATTTCATAATAAGGGGTCTTTCTTTTAAGATGTAGATGAGGAGGAATTTCTTCGCTTGACGGTTTTTAATCTTTGGAATTTTTTACCCCAGAGAGCAACTGAGGCTGGGTCATTGAATATATTTAAGGCCAAGTTGAACAGACTTTTGCTCTGCAAGGGATACATGGGTAATGGAGGGTTTGGGGGAGGGAGCAGGCAGGAAAAATGAGGAGGAATTTCTTCGCTTGAAGGTTTTTAAATCTTTGGAATTCTTTACCCCAGAGAGCAACTGAGGCTGGGTCATTGAATATACTGAAGACAAGTTGAACAGACTTTTGCTCTGCAAGGGATACATGGCTAATGGAGGGTTTGGGGGAGGGGGCAGGCAGGAAAGTGAAAGTTGAGGCCACAATCTGATTTGCCACGATCTTACTGAATGGTGGAATTGGCTCAAGGGATGAATGGTCTATTCCTGCTCCTAACTCTTATATTCTTAGAAATGAATAGAAGATACTATACCCTACTGAAAACATTTGTTTTAAGATTAATGAGCAACCTACAGCACATGATGTAACATAACACTACACGAGGCAGCATTTAGCCCATACAAGATAATCCGGTGTCATCAACTACAGAGTTACACTTACTCCTGAAGAATTGATTTATACCTGCCTGAGCATGTAATTTAGTGATCACATTTCCTAAGCTTAATGTCAATGGTAAAATAATGAAAGTAAACATAGGAGATGGTGGAAGCAGATAGTGCTGATTAAATGCAAATCAGATATTCTGGCAAAATTTTATTTTTGATACACACCGAATGAATACTTGTTGAGACATCATTTCATCATATGTACTAAGTGCAGCATGCTTTTGGGGGGTGGGTGGGGGGTGCGTGGGGGGGCAAAGAAAGAACAGGACCTATGATTCCAAAACCTCTCCACCATTGAGATATTGCTCACCTCATGTCTGGTTCTGTTGTAGACTAATTGATAAGAGGTTGATTTTCATGATTAGACAACTTTTATTGTTGTATCATGTGACTATAGGATGGTTGAAGGCAGACTAGATGGACCTTGGGTCTTATGTCCAGCAATTCCCATGTTTCTAGAATCCTCAAAGAATCCTCGAAGACGGAGACAAGAAAGATGGAGCCAATTACTGTAAACAGGGTTTAAATCTGAATTCCATGAAATAATTCAACCTCCAAAACTACCTTTTGACATTTAAGACGAAGACTTACGAAAATATCCATTGTAGCATAAGGTCACAATTCAGTCTTGTGATACACCTGCCTCACCCAACTCCAGGCACTTCTACGAGTTGTAAATCGCCAAAATTAAATGTTCATGACTTAAAGGTCGTTTCTCAAAAGGCTGATGGGAGTGTGGAATGTTTTGCCACATGTAGCAGTTGTGGCTGAAACCATTGCTGATTGTAAGGAACAGACAAATATATGCAGTGAAGACAGAAGACTTTAGGAAAAGGGCATGATAGTGGATTGAAAGTTGGTAGAGACATTTGTTCTAATATCTACTGAACTAATTAATAACGAACTCTAGCACTTGGGGCGACTCTCTGATGTTTTGGGACCCATACAAATCTCACCTGGTAAGAGTATTCCAGAAGAGACACATTCAAAAACTCTCCGCATGGCATCACCAGGACTAAGTGGTCCAGAAGCACTGCTGATTACTTTTTCCACCAACAACTCCATGGCCTATGTAAATTGCACAAGGATTAACAGAGAATAGCATAAAATAACCAATTCATATTGGGCTACTCACATAAAATAGCGTCTCAGAGCCTTTTACGGGGGGGGGGGGGGGTGGCGGTTGCGTAGAAAGATGAGCTATGCTTGAGCATGAAGTAAAAGAATTTGAGGAGATCAAACATATAATTGAAGAGATATGTTTTTTAGAGAGAATCTGAAGAGACAGTAAGGCACAGTGATAAAAACTATAAAGTGCTGGAAATACTCAGCAGGCCTGGCAGCATCTATGGACAGAGAAACAGAGTTAACGTTTTGAGTCGAGTGTGACTCTTCTTCTGTCGAGATTGTTGAGCATGTCCAGCACTTCCTTTTTTTTATTTCAGATTTCCAGTATTAGCAGTTATTTAATCAAGTAATAGTGCTTTTTTCTTTAAAAAAAAGAGTTCCATAGAAGACCCAGTAGCTGCAAGGACAGACTCAGATGATGTTGAAGAGAAATCAGAGGCATAGAGGGGTGCAAGTTGAGGGCATACAGCTGGAGAAAGTTTCTCAATAGGACAGGGCAAGGTTGTGGCAGGATCTGCAAATATTAGGCTTTTAAAGGTAATTCACTTGGCCATAGTAATGGGTGTGTGGCACCTGTACAGGAAAGGAAAGACCACAAATTAAGTGGAATTGCTAAAGGCAAAAGGCGAGATCAATGAGGAAAGAGAAATCGATATTAGGGATACCAGAAATATTGTTCAAAATTTTAACAGCTGAACACTAATAGGGTATACTCCTTTCACAATTCAAAAAGTTACACTCAACCTCAAGTACCATTTCACAACACTCCAAATTGTCTGGGGTTAATGGACCGAAACACAATGCTCCCCCCACCCCCTTCCACTTTTTAAAATGTACCATTTCAAAATACAGTAACCGGTTAGTTGACCTGGTTAAAAACCTCTGCCTTTCGGCTATGGCTTTAAACCAAGACCCCATTTGTCTGCTCGATTGGATGCAAAAGATCTTATGGCACTACTTCAAGGAAGAATGAGGAAGTTATCCCCGATGTCTTGGCCAATATTTATCCCTCAATCAACATCATAAAAACAGATTATCTGGTCATTATCACATTGCTGTTTGTGGGAGTTTGCTCTGTGCAAATTAGCTGCCGCATTTCCAACATTACAACAATGACTACATTTCAAAAGTATTTCATTGAACTGTAAAGCACTTTCAGATGTTTAGTGATCATGAAGTGTTACTAAAACACAAGTTCTTCTTTTGACCCTTCAATCCTTCCTCGCTGCAGGCTGAAAGCAAGATTTTTCCTTTAGTGTACAGCTAGTTTCATCACCTTGAACAGTTAATTCTGGTTACACCTGAATAAGGCTAAAGAAGTTTATAACACTCCATGCTCAAGAGTAGTTTTTAAAAATGCTTTTTTGGGATATGGGCATCACTGGAAATCACTATTTGAAAAGCACATCTGCATAAAAGGAGGTTGCAAGCTACAAAGAAACTTTTGGTTTAATTAGGTCATATTAAGATTTACAAAAACATTAAAACCACCAGCCAAGTACATCCTATACTCGGATAACCAATCATACAAAGGAGTTATGCTACCAGGCTGTTATTGTAAGTATTCTTTCATTCCTAAATCACAAATGGCTGCTATTCGGAGCAATTAGTATGTTCTCCTAAGCCCTGTTAAAGTTTGCCAGAGATGATCATCAAGTATTTTTTATGCATCTAACTAAGTAAATGATAGGTGCACTCACCCAGCTTGGCAATGCCCCCCAGGTTGGTACACGCTGGCAGAGGTCGCGAAGGATGCGAATAATAATCACACAAGATTGTAAACCATTGGCTCTAGCCTAGAGCAGAAACAAAAATCTAAGTCATGTGAATGTTAACAAGTCTCCAGGCTAGAGACTAGATAATGGGAAAAACACTGCTGCTTCAAAACTAAAGCTTGTAAAGATGATGGATTAATTGAAAAAAATATATCCAGCACTTTACTCATGAGCCTACTCTCTACAGCAGAATTTTTCAGTTCTGTGGAAGAAATGGGGGTCAAAGTACACAGCAGAAACAGGAAGAAGCTGGCCTAGCTCATCTTCCTGGCCTCTTGAGAACTTCTTGTCCCTCACGTTCTTCCATTATTGTATATCAAAAGAACATAGAATTTATACTGAAAAGTCCACAATTGCACAGAAGTTAAATTAAAAGGATCAATATAAATCACAGAACACAGAGTAGACTGCCTTTTCTTACTGCATATTTGCCACACTGCAAACTCACAGTAAGTTAGGGCAACTTCTCTGTCTCCCGCGCCACAACACAAGCATTAAATTTCCAAAATAAAATTATAAATGGAGCAGGTGAAGAAAAGTTTACAAAAGCTAAGCATAAAGCATTACAAATTCCCTTTCAAAAGCGGGTTAAAACTGCAGCCTTATGGAACAATTACATCAACACAATACTGATAAAGTGCAAACGTTATGTAAAGCGACACAAGGATGCCTCATGCTACAGTCAATGACCAGAAAAAAAGTTAATGAACAATTGAAAAATTTTAAACAATAGAAAATTAAATTTAAAAAACTGAAAAATAAAGTATAAATCAAAAATATTTTTCCTGGTCACTTAGGCAAAGGCACGATCAACGTAGGCAGCCTTGGGAATATTAGTTTTACTATGTAATAGCTCATTTTCATGGAAAAGTCATAAACTCAATTATCTCTCATAAGGCTACAAGAAGAAAGTAAAATGATGTTCCAAACCTGGAACCACTTAGCGTGGCGTAGAGCAGCCAGAGCGTCAAGGCATTTTTGCCTGTCCAAGACGTCCGGTGGATCTTTCACCATAACCGAGGTTACATCTAAAATGGATCGAATTGGCAAAGTGCAGTGAGGAATGGGTGTTTGACCAGGTAGGCATGTCATTTCAGAAACATAGCCATACTGCCACACATACTACCCAAAACTGACATTTCATGAGGGAATTATCGATACTTTTAAGAATCCAATAAATTCCAATTAAATGCATTGTTATACTTTGAGTTTTTTGATATCTCAAGTAACTCAACGAGCATGAGGTTGTGTTTTTAAAAAGACACATTAAAAACAGCTAGTGTAACCATACAAATAAAGACTCTGCTTCAAATATTAGTTTGTCCTAAAGTACAAAGGAGGACTAGTAGCCACACTTCACCAGCCAATTCAGAACATATAATAGAAGGGCCTCCAGAAATCCATGTAGAGAATTAAGAATGGAAGAATCTTGTAAACTTGAAATGGTCAATTGACAAGGTACATATTTTAATTAGTTTAGTGGCAATTCATCTTTATTGCTTTGCTGGAAAGAATTTACTTTAAAGCCGCTGTACATAAATGTTTAAAATTTCATCTAAACTGGAGTTTCCATTCAATGCCAGTTACCATATATTGCAATAATCATGCAGTACATGAAGAACGAGAAAAATGGCTAGGTAGCCAAGTTAAAAAATAGGAATAGGAGGCCATTCAGCTCCTTGAGCCTGCACCCCATTCAATAAGATCAAGGGTGATCCAAATTAACTACATTTTCCTGTCTGCTCCAATAACTCTCAACTCCCTTGATGATCAAAAATCTGTCTAACTCAGCCTTGAATATTCAATGACCCCACCTCCACTGCTTTCTCAGGAAGAGAATGCCAAAGAATAACGGTCCTCAGAAAAAATGTCCTCCTTATCTCGGTCTTAAGTGGAAGACCCTTTATTTTTAAACTGTGCCCCCTAGTTCTAGGCTCCCACACAAGGGGAAACATCCACCCAGTCAAGCCCTCTCAATCTTATATGCTTCAATAAGATCACCTCTCATTCTTCTAAACTCCAATGAATATAGGCCTAACCTATTCAATCTTTTCTCATAACACAGCCCCTTCAACCCAGGAATCAGCCAAGTGATCCTTCTCTGAACTGCAATTTATATCCTCAAGTAAGGAGCCCAAACTGTACAAATTACTCCAGATGCTCATGAATGCCCTGTACAGTTGTAGCAAGGCTTCCCTACTTTTATATTCCATTTCCCTTACAATAAATGCCAACATTCCATTTACCTTCCCAATCACTTGCTTTATCTGCATGCTAGTTTTTGTGACTGACGTACCAGGGCATGCAAATCCCTTAGTACCACAGGCTTCTGCAGTCTCTCTCTCTCTCTCTCCATTTAAATAATATCTTGCTTTTCTTTCCTTCCTGTTAAAGTGGACAAGCTCACACTTTCCAACATTATACTCCATCTGCCAAATTTTTGCCTACTCACTAACATAGTCATTAACATAGACAGTAAACAATGGAGGTCCCAGCACTGATTCCTGTGGTGCTCCATTAATTAGTTTGCCAACCTGAAAATGACTCATTTATCCCGACTCTGCTTCCTGTTAGCTAACCAATTCTATATCTATGCTAATATGTTACCACCAACACCACAAGCTCTTATTTTTATCATCTCTTATGTGCCACCTTATCAAATGCCTTTTGAAAACCCCAATACACAACTACTGGTTTCCCCTTTATCCACCCTGGGTTTGTTATAATTCTTAATAAATTAGTCAAACACAATTTCCCTTTCACAAAACCATGTTGACTCTGCCTGATAGTATTACGAATTTCTAAATGTCCTGCTACTGCCTCATTAATAATAGATTCAATCATTTCCCCTATGATATCCAATAGGCTAACTGGCCTATAATTTCCTGCTTTCCAGCTCCTTCCTTTCTTGAATAGAGATGTTATGTTTGTGGTTTTCCAGTCCATTGGGATCTTTCCAGAATCCGGGGTATTTTGTAAGATTACAACCAATGCATTTCCCCAGCCACTTCTTTTAAGACCCTAACATACAGACCATCAGGTCCAAGGGACTTGTCAGGCTTTAGTCCCAATAATTTACACATTTCCTCTCTCCCTTTTCCCTCTTGATTTTCTACTATTCTTGTGTCTTCTACAGTGTAGACTGATGCAAAATATCTGCTCAATGCTTCTGCCACTTCTCAGTTTCCCCTTATAAATTCCCCAGTCTCCCCTTCTAAGGGACCAATGGTGACTTTAGCTACTCTTCTTTTTATATACTTGTAGAAACTCTTACTGTCCATTATATTTCCAGCTAGCTTTCTCATGATATATTACTTGATACATTTCAAAACAAATATCCCAAGATGAAAAAAAAAAATTAGTCAGCCTCATCAGTACCCTTGATTTTAAAAAGTTCTCTAAAATAACTTGCATTCAGAGAAAAGTGAAGCATCAAAATGAGGGAAATTTTAAACTGCACCCAACAAATACTACCAGAGCTGGAGATATGTACTGCCATGCTCATATTAAATCTCGAATGGTAAAACACTGGCATTGAAAGAGAACAACCTACCATGCCAGTTTCCAAACTAATTATGTTTTATGATTTATGGCCTCAGAACCAAAAAGCGGTTTCAACTCTAAGATTTATCAACAATTGTTTTTGCTGGTTGATTTGAAAATTAGATTAAGCCTCTTCAGTTTGCTGACAGTTTTAGTTTAAGTACTATACTTAGGAGAGCCATAAAATCATCAGTAAGAGTTCGTAAGACATTTAGGTAACTTGCATAGTAAACATTTCATGCAGCATAATTTACCACATTTAAATACGCATTACTTGAATTACTAAAAAGGGATTCCAAAATTAAAATTTTGGAATTGGGTGATGGAGCTGTGCATTGGAATTAACTTGTTGCCTTATTGTAGATGAAGCATATCTGGCAAAAAAAATTAACTAATTAGGCAATTTAAACAGAAATTGTTCATGAATATACTGAAAATCTGGGTCAGTAATTATGGACTCTTGAAAGCCCGGGAGGTAGATTATGGTAGTTTTATGCTAGCCTGAGATGATTTTGATCCTCGGTTCAAATGAAAGGGCAGTGATTTTACCCCAATACTATCCATATGCTCTGCAGCCACGTTTTATGTGCAAACTTGAGTTATTTTTCAATTTATTTAATTGACTGGCAGTTAAATTATCATTTTTTCATGCTACTAGGCAAGGGGAGGAAAGTAATACTCCAAGTTGGAGATGTTACAATCCAGCATTTGGAAATTTTACCAGCTGGAATTATTGATAGTTACTGGACTGCTTTTCAAAAATGAATTTTTGTGGCCCTGCTAAAGTTTCATAGAAACAATTATCATGTGTATTTCAGCAGCGTCAAACTAAGTCAAAGAAAGCAGGAAAGGAAATGGAATTCTGCAAGAACATTTAAGAGATAGACCGATACCACATATCTGGCAGTGTATGCAATGCTGGCATAACATACCAGACATTTCCTTATAAACAAAATACAAAGTAATTTGGATGCCTTTAGTTTGAAAACTACACAATTATAGAAATTGAATTCTTACATTAGAACTTCAATTAAATGCAATTTTGCAGAAAAGGGCATTATGAAAGCAATTTACTTCATTTTAAAGAAAGCAAAAACATCTGATACCAACACTAAGTGGCATTGTTCGATCTCTAGATACATTTTATATATAAGCAAGGCTGGAGTGGCCCCAGTCCATCCAACAACTGTGTGGCAGGTGTGGCTAAGCTCTTACAAAAACCTTGGTCAAAAATCCTTCCGATGACGTGGCAGCAGCCCCTGAGAGGATTCGATTCTTGCTGTTGATGCTAGAAGGCTTTGGACTGAATCCATGAGCTATGGATAGATAAAAACAACCAACTTGCTGGAAATCTACATCCCAACAAAGGTCACAAGTAAGTTATTGCAGAGTCAACACCAGCAAAACACGCAGACTCAAACTGGCGGCAGTCTAACAATTAAGGGAATTTTTTCATTACACCCCTGTCCCTCATCCATCAGAGATTCCTCTCGCAAAGCCTTCATTAGTAGTGGTTTAGTAACTCCCCCAAGGATTTTCTGAAAGCCTAAAATGAATTCTGGCATTTTACATCACCAGGGCTCTAAAATTCGATAAAACTCAAGAATCTTGTGCTGTTCCTCAAGTCAGAAATTACAAAAATTTTGTTATAGAATAGTTTAAAAGTGCTTTTACTTAAAAAAGACTTATGATTACTTTGGTGCCTGGGTTTTATCTTTTGCTCCAAATTAAATACTTTTTAAAAGGTGCTTCCATTACTCTTAAAACTTTATTTCATGTTTTCAAGAGGTAAAAATTCAGCTTTACAGTTGTACGTATGTCAGCAACTCAAAAACAATAAAGATGCTTCAGCAGATAATTAAAAAGTTAATTAGCATTCCACAGGCCATTTATCAGTTATTTCACATCTTGGTTTTAACTTTATAGGAGTGTCTGTCACATCTACTAAGAGTTTCCAGACAGCAAATCTGAATTTAAGAGCCCTGTTCTGTTGTAAGGAATCTCATGAATTATGTCAAAGAAGTTTAAAAATATGAACACCAGCACACTTGGAAATTACATTACAAAATTATTCTTAAGAATACAGGGTTCAGCTTGCACTCAGGGGAGCTATATGTTGAATACCAAGGGACCTCAGAATAGTGAGTTCTACAACACTTTCCTTTACTATCACACAGGCAACTTCACATTTTGCACACGCTAACATGCTTTGAATTCCACTTTCTTTCAAGTCTCTTATATACTGAAAGTGTCATAGAGTAACTCCTAGGGCCCATTGGCATCTGAAGATAGCAGGAAGAAAACAGAAGAGAGAAGCAGACAAGTAAAGAATCTTAGACTTCCAACCTCCATCCCTCATGTTCTCCTCTCTAATGACCGGGGATGTAAGTGTGATGGTGACTTGCATTTTTGGTTCTGTATATGAAGTAAGAATTATGGCCGAGTCAGGTACACAGCACTTCACTTCATATTTCTCAGGAGTGGTTGCCTGTAATTAGATTTTAAAAAGTTAATTAGGAAATGCTGCATTGCCATACAGTCCAGCATTACAGAAGTCAAAACAGGAATAGAAAATGTAGGAAACGCAGAGTCAGGATCTATAAAGAGAAACCAAATGAACATTTTTCCTCTTTGCAAATGCTGAAATTTGAAAATTGCTAGGAATTTTGTTTGACATTCCTAGCATTGGTAAATTTTTCCAGAATCTCCTTTTATAAAAAGGAGACAAAACAAGAGCAACCAAGCTTTTGTAGGAGTGGCACTTTCTAACTTCACTTGAAAATTAGCACTTTTCTATACCCCGTTCTGCAAGAATATCAGCCTATTAACATTGAAAATCTATCAATTGGTCTAATTTGCTGTGGTCAGAATTACTGCTAGTAAGCCACAGCTGTCTGCCAATTTAACAGCGAAAAATGTATTATTTGCTAATCTAACCCAGTCAAGGTGCTTCAACGTTTAGGATTCAAAATTATGTTAAAGGCATTTTTTAAAGCAATACCAATCAGTTTTGTTTTGAATAAAAGTACCATACCGCAAGCTGCTTTGGCAAGTTCTCTGCAATGCGATTTAGCAGTGTTCCAGTCGGTTTCTCTGCACAGAGTAGAACAAGGTTCACATTTTTGTCCCCACGTAACAGCAACCCTTTGGCAAGCACACCAACTCGCATTACACCCTTCAAAGCTCTCTGGCTATCATCTCTTCTGTAGCAAGTGTGGGTAGGAGAGAGAGAAAAAAAATGCAAATCAAGTTTCTGTACCTCATTCTGTCACAAGTAACTTAGCAAAAGTAATGGTTGCGTTCAAGGCTAAGTGTCAAATGGTATTTCCCTGCAGGTTATATAATTTTCCCCTTTATATGTTCCTCTCCACTCAGTTTCTCTGTAGCAGTTAATCTGCACCTTTCCAGCAAAGCTTGGGAAGAAATACTGATGCAGATTTTCTGATGGGACCAGAAACATTTTTAAAAATTCTTTCATGGGATGTGGGCATTGCTGGCAAAGCCAGCATTTGTTGCCTATCCCTATTTGCCCTTGAACCAAGTGGGTTTACTAGGCCACTGCATTGGGCAGTTAAGAGTTAACTACTTTGTTTCTATAATGCTATAGGCTCAATTTGTTGAAAACCACTTTATTCTGGAATTATGAATAGATTTGCTTGCAGTAGATTCATGAAAAAATTTGGAGGTTTTGAATTGAAAAAGACCATTTAAAAAAAAAAGCAAATTCTCTCTTACATCATTCACTGCAAACCACTTGTTTTCAGGGGCTGTTATAAAAATTGAGTTTGCCTATATTTCACCATAAGCAACAGCCAGTGTGCTTTGATCGAGCACATCAATTGTCATGTGATCAGATCAAAAAGTAAATAGGGTAAAGCAACTGCAGAAAAGCCAGGCAGTCACAATTTAAAAAGAAAGTTTAATGCCATATAATTCTGAATCAGAAAATAAAGTAACAAGTAAGGGTAAATAAAGTTCTATCAAAATCGTGAAGATATTACACTGTTCCCTGAACATTTTTTTCTATGTGCTCATGGATGTGAACCACCTTCTTGAATCACTGCAATCTCTGTAGTGCAGGCACTCCCACAATGCTGTTAGGCAGGATTTTGAACCAGTGATGTTGGAGGAACAGCACTCAAGTGCATTAAAAATCAACTTAATTAATTTTAGACTAACAAAATAAATCTGGCAGCTAACTGTTCTTTGTACCTTATTTTATATCTGGAAAATATTACATATACACTAATGGTTACTAGATATAAAGTCTGCACACATAACAATAATTTAACTGGTATCAAAATTCTCACATTGATACCTGCACATCTCTGTGGACAAAAAGTGCAACCATAAATTGCCATACCTATCTTTAATTGCATCTTTCTTCTCATCCTCTTTGTTTTTTGGTTTATCTTGTTCCGTGATGCAATCGGACACAAGTTTAAGAGCACGTTCAGTATGTGAAACTATCTTCTGGACGGCCTGCAACTCATCCTCAGTTGGATAGATAGCAGCATGCTTTGTCATAACGTAGCGATCATCCGATGAGTCTGGACGCCTGGGAGGCTAAGCAGAGGTCAAAAGTTAGTGCCAAAATAATGTATTTCCTATGCTGCTTATGTCAGTCTGTTACATATACTGTATTCTACTATAACAGCCAGATTTTACCAGCCAGTAATCAAAAAATATATTTTAACATTTTATTTTCGCCCTCTCAAGTATCTAAACCATAATCTATCTTTATCAAAAAAAAATTGCTACAAGCCTTGATTTATTTAATAGTTGCAGAAGCAATGAGCAAAAGGTGCAAAACTAATCAATCTTCCTTCAGCTCAGTTAGCAAGTGCACGTGGAAGTTCAAAACTAGCATGCAAAGGCAGGAAGAGTAGTTTCACAACAAAAACTCAGCATGTCTGACAGCATCTGTGGAAAGGAAGACAGAGTTAACGTTTTGAGTCCGTATGACTGTTCATCAGAACTAAAGAAAAATAGAAATGAGGTGAAATATAAGCTGTTAGAGTGGGGTGGGACAGGTGGAACTCGATAGAAGGCCAGTGATAGGTGGAGGCAAAGAAGAGGTTGCCAAAGATGTCACAGACAAAAGGAGGTTGACAGTGGTGAAATTAGCTAAAAGTTGTGCTAATGGTGATATTAAGGGTAGAAAGCAGGATGAACAAGTGACAGATAGACCTAGTGGAGGTGGGGTAGGGGGAAAGGATCGAAGTAGGCTAAAAGATGGAGATAAAACAATGGATGGAAATCAATTAAAAAATAATAATAGAAATAGGTGGGAAGAGAAAATTATTTTAAATATATATATAAATTATTAGACAAAAGGGTGATCAGAAAGGGGGTGCGGATGGAGGAGAGAGTTCATGATCTGAAATTGTTGAACTCAATATTCAGTCTGGAAGGCTGTAAAGTGCCTAATCGGAAGGTGAGGTGCTGTTCCTCCAGTTTGCACTGAGTTTCACTGGAACATTGCAGCAGGCCAAGGACGGACATGTGGGCATGAGAGCAGGGTGGTGTGTTGAAATGGTAAGCGACAGGAAGGTCTGGGTCATGCTTGCGGACAGACTGAAGGTGTTCCGCTAAGCGGTCACCCAGTCTGCGTTTGGTCTCTCCAATGCAGAGGCAACCCGCATTAGGAGCAACGAATGCAGTAGACTAAATTGAGGGAAGTGCAAGTGAAGTGCTGCTTCTCTTGAAAGGAGTTTTTGGGCCCTTAGACAGTGAGGAGGGGGGAAGTAAAGGGGCAGGTGTTGCACCTGCTGCGGTTGCATGGGAAGGTGCCGTGGGAGGGGGTTGAGGTGTAGAGGGTGATGGAGGAGTGGACTACGGAGTCCCAGAGGGAACGGTTCTTACAGAATGTAGACCCGGAGGGTGAAGGGAAGATGTGTTTGGTGGTGGCATCATGCTGGAGATGGCAGAAATGGCAGAGGATGATCCTTTGAATGCAGAGGCTGGTGGATTTGGACAGGTTAGGAGAATGGGCAAAGAAGTGGCAGATGGAATACAATGTGGGGAAGTGTGAGGTCATGCACTTTGATAGGAAGAAGAGGCATGAACTATTTTCCAAATGGGGAGAGAATTCAGAAACCTGGAATGCAAAGGGACTTGGGAGTCCTAGCCCAGGATTCTCTTAAGGTTAACTTGCAGGTTGAGTCAGTAGTTAGGAAGGCAAATGCAATGTTGGCATTTATTTTGAGAGGACTAGAATATAAAAGTAGGGATGTGCTGCTGAGGCTTTATAAGGCTCTGGTCAGACCACATTTAGAATATTGTGAGCAATTTTGGGCCCCGTATCTCAGGAACAATGTGCTGCCCCTGGAGACGGTCCAGAGCAGGTCCACGAGAACAATCCCAGGAATGAAAGGCTTAACATACGAGGAACATTTGAGGACTCTGGGTCTACACTTGATGGAGTTTAGAAGGATGAGGGGCGATCTGATTGAAACTTACAGAATACTGAAAGGCCTGGATAGAGTGGACGTGGGGAAGATGTTTGCATTAGCAGGAGAGACTAGGACAACCTCAGAGTAAAGGGAAAACCTTTTAGAACAAAGATGAGGAGAAACTTCTTTAGCCAGAGAGTGGTGAATCTATGGAATTCATTGTCACAGAAGGCTGTGGAGGCCAGGTCATTGAGTGTATTTAAGACCGAGATAGATAGGTTCTTGATTGGTAAGGGGATCAAAGGTTATGGGGAGAAGGTGGGAGAATGGGGTTGAGAAACTTATCAGCCATGATTGAATGGCAGAGCAGACTCGATGGGCTGAATGGTCTAACTTCTGCTCCTATGTCTTATGGTGGTGTGATAAGTGAGGACAAGGGGGACCCTATCATGGTTCTGGGAGGAAGAGGAAGGTGTGAGGGCGGATGCGCGAGAGATGGGCTGGACATGGTTGAGGGCCCTGTCAACCAGCATGGGTGGAAAACCTCAGTTAAGGAAGAAGGAAGACACGTCAGAAGAACTGATTTGGAAAGTGGCATCATCAGAACAGATGTGGCGGAGGCGAAGGAACTGAGAGAATGGGATGGAGTCCTTACAGGAAGCAGGGTGTGAGGAGCTGTAGTCGAGGTAGCTGTGGAGTCGGTAGGCTTGTAATGGATATTGGTGGACAGTCAGTCAATCAGCAGAGATTGAGACAGAGAAGTTAAAGAAGGAAAGGGAAGTGTCAGCATTGGACCATGTGAAAATGATGGAGGGGAGGAAATTGGAAGCAAAATTAATAAATTTTTCCAGGTCCAGACGAGAGCATGAAGCGGCACCGAAGCAGTCATCGATGTACCGGAGAAAGAATTGTGGGAGTGGGCCTGAGTATGTTTCAATTTGGTTAAAATTTGGAGAACCAGTCTCAGATAATGCACACAGATTAAGAAATCTGTCCTTCTCGTTCAGTGAATTCCAACTTATTTCAATCCTCAATGTAAATATTTATCTACACTTATTTATCAAATTAGATTGATTATCATAAAAATCAACATACCAGTGGCCCCTGTGGTTGCATCATGCCTGGTCGTACACCAAGTAGGCCTGGTGGATATCCATCAGCCATTCTGCGACGGTCATCCCAGTAATGATGTTCCTCTTCCATCCTCCTCCAGTAGATGTCCTCTTCATATCGCCTGAAGAATACAAAAACCTTGCACTTTAGTCATCCTTCAAAAAAAGACATTCATCCCAAATGGCCCAATCATTTGGAATAAATTAATTTTGTTAAGAATATCTTTTAAACCAAAGTAAATTAACATGCTACATCATAACTCTGAGAATAAGTACATTAGGAGGGGACAATTGTTCTGAAATATGTTCATTTTCAGACACATTTTGGCAGGGAACAAATTCACCTGAAGCATTAATAGATAATATTGACCACTGCACAGTCATTCTGGAGACAAAATCCCGCCTTCACATTGAGGATACCCTCCATCATGTTGTGTGGCACTACCACTGTGCAGGAATAGATTTCAAACAGATCGAGCAACTCAAGGCTGGGCATCCATCTGTGGGCCATCAGCAGCAACAGAATTGTACTGGAACAGAGTCTGTAGCCTCATGGCCTGGCATATCCCCCATTCTACCATTACCATCAAGCCAGAGGATCAACCCTGGTTCAATGAAGAGTGCAAGAGGACATGCCAGGAGAAGCACCACCTAAAAATGAGGTGTCAACATGGTGAAACTATAATATAGGACTACTTGCATGCCAAACAGCATAAGCAGCAAATGATAGACAGAGCTAAGTGATCCCACAATCAATGGATCAGATCTAAGCTCTGCAGTCCTGCCACATCTAGTCGTGGCTCCACAAATATCTCCATCCTCAATGATAGGGGAGTCCAGCGCAGCAGTGTAAAAGATAAGGCTGAAGCATTCGCAACAATCTTTAGCCAGAAGTGCTGAATGGATGATCCATCTCGGCCTCCTCCGGAGGTCGCCAGCATCACAGATGCCAGTCTTCAGCCAATTCGATTCGCTCCACATGATATCAAGAAATGGCTGAAGGCACTGGACACTGCAAAGGCTATGGGCCCTGACAACATTCTGGCAATAGTACTGAAGACTTGTGCTCCAGAACTTGCCACGTCCCTAGCCAAGCTGTTCCACTACAGCTACAATGCTGGCATCTACCTGGCTATGTGGAAAATTGCCCAGGTATGTCCTGTATACAAAAAGCAGGACAAATCCAACCCAGCCAATGACTGCCCCATCAGTCTACTCTTGATCATCAGTAAAGTAATTGAAGGGGTCATCAAGAATGCTATCAAGCTGCACTTGCTTAACAATAACCTGCTCACTGATGCCCAGTTTGGATTCAGCCATGGTCACTCAGCTCCTGACCTTGTTACAGCCTTGGTTCAAACATGGACAAAAGAGCGGAACTCTTGAGGTGAGAGTGACGCCCTTGACATCAATGCAGCATTTGACCAAGTGTGGCATCAAGGAGCCCTAGCAAAACTGGAGTCAATGGGAATCGAGGAGAAAACTCTCCGCTGGTTGGAGTCATGCCTAGCACAAAAAGAAGATGGTTGTGATTGTTGGAGGTCGGTCATCTCAGCTCCAGAACATCACTGCAGGAGTTCCTCAGGGTAGTGTTCTAGGCCCAACCATCTTCAGCTGCTTCATTAATGACCTTCCTTCCATCATAAGGTCAGAAGTGGGGATGTTCGCTGCGATTGCACAATGTTCAGCACCATTCGCGACTCCTCAGATACTGAAGCAGTCCATGTCCAAATGCAGCAAGACCTGGACAATATCCAGGCTTGAGCTGACAAGTGGCAAGTAACAGTCATGCCATGCAAGTGTCAGGTAATGACCATCTCCAACAAGGGAGAATCCAACTATCGCCCCTTGATGTTCAAAGACATTACCAACACTGAATCCCCCACTGTCAACATCCTGAGGGTTAGCATTGACCAGAAACTGAACTGGACCAGCCATATAAAAACTGTGGCTACAAGAGCAGGTCAGAAGCTAGGAATCGTGCGACAAATAACTCACCTCCTGACTCCCCAAAGCCTGTCCACCATCTACAAGGCACAAGTCAGAGTGTGATGCTCCCCTTGCCTGGATAAGTGCAGCTCCTACAACACTCAAGAAGCTGGACATCATCCAGGACAAAGCAGCCTGCGCGATTGGCACCACATCCACAAACATTCACTCCCTCCACCAGCGATGCACGATAACAGCAATGTGTACCATCTACAAGGTGCACTGCAGGAATTCACCAAGGCTCCTTAGGCAGCACCATTCAAACCCATGACCACTACCACCTAGAAGGACATGGGCAGCAGATAGATGGGAACACCATCACCTGGAACTTCCCCTCCAAGTCACTCACCAGCCTTACTTAGAAATATATCACCATTCCTTCACTGTTGTTGGGTCAAAATCCTGGAACTCGCTTGCTAACAGCACTGTGGGTGTATCTACACCACATGGATTGCAGCGGTTCAAGAAGGCAGCTCACCACCACCTTCTCAAGGGCATCTCAGGATGAGCAATAAATGCTGGCCCAGCCAGCGAAGTTCACATCCCGTGAATAATTTTTTAAAAAATGCACGTTTTTGTCCGTCTGCACTGTTTAGATTGGTCTTTCACTGGCCGGTGCCTGGCGCACGCAGAAGCATGTGGGGCACTCAGAGGGCTGAAGTACGTGACAGACATTAAAAAAAAATTGTTCCTGGAATGTGAACGCTGGCAAGGCTTGCATTTGGTGCCCATCTCTCACTGACCTTGTGGTGGTGGTGGTCAGCCATCTTGAACCACTGAAGTCCATCTGCTGTAGGTACACCTACAGTGCTGTCTGGAAGGAAATCTTAGGTTTTTGACTCAGCTTCAGCGAAGGAACAGTGATATACAGCTATACATGGTTTTAAGTAGTCCCAAATAGAGTAGTTTTGTTGTTAAGTTGTTAAGAGATGATTTATCTATTTATTTGTTTCAAGTACCCCATTATAAAAAAAGTAGTTGGGAACCAGGTGCCAAAGATTTTTTGTAACTGTCTGCACAGTTACCAGCTGGGTGAATCAATGAAAGGGCTGTTTCCCCATCCTCTAGAACTTTAGCTTAGGTTTTGCTTTCTCCCCCCCACACACAACACCCCCCCACCCCCCCCCGACCCCATATCGCTAGGGGTCCTTGATGCCACACAGTCAACAGTGCCTTGATGTCAAGGGCAGCCACTCTCACTTAACTCTTCTGTCAATGTTTGGACTAAGGCTGAAATGAGGTCAAGAGTTGAGTGGCCCTGGCAGAACCCAAATCGAGTGTCAAGTGAGCAGGTTATTGCTGAGTAAGTTCCCCTTGATAGCACTGACAATGACCCCTTCCATCGCTTTGCTGATGATTGAGAGTAGACTGATGGGCGCAATTGGACGGTTTGGTTTTGTCCCACCTTTTGTGGATAGGAAGTTTTCCACATTGTCGGGTAGATGCCAGTGTTGTAGCCAAGCTGTTCCAGCACAGCTAACTGTGCAGCTAGTTCTGGAGCACAAGTCATCAGTACTATTGCTGGAACACTGTCGGGGCCCATAGTCTTTGCAGTATCCAGTGCGTTCAGCCATTTTTGATATCACGTGGAGCGAATCAAATTGGCTGAAGGCTGGCATCTGTGACGCTGGGGACCTTAGAAGAAGGTGAAGATGAATCATCCACTCAGCATTTCTGGCTGAACATTGAAAGTGTTTCAGCCTCGTCTTTTGCACAGATGACCTGGTCTCCCCCATCATTGAGGATGGGCTCATTTGTGGAGCCTCCTCCTCCAGTGAGTTGTTTAATTGCCCACCACCATTTGTTACTGGATGTAGCACTGCAGAGCTTAGATCTGATCCGTTGGTTGTGGAGTCACTTAGCTCTGTCTATCACTTGCTGCTTATGCTATATGACATGCAAGTAGTCCTGTGCTGTAGCTTCACCAAGTTGACACCTCATTTTTAGATGTGCCTGGTGCTGTACCTGGCAAGCCCTCCTGCGCTTTTCATTGAGCCAGAGTTGCCCCCACCCCCAGTTATTAGCTTGATGGTAAAGGTAGAGTGGGGGATATGCTGGACCACGAGGTTACAGATTGTGACTGTATTCGATTCTGCTGCAGAAGACCCACAGTACCTCATGGAGTGCAGTTTCAATTTGCTAGATCTGTTTGAAATCTATCCCATTTAGCACGGTAGTAGTGCCATACAACATGATGGAAGATATCCTCAATGTGAAGACAGGACTTCATCTCCACAAGGATTGTGTAGTGGTCACTCCTACCTGTACTGTCATGGACTGATACATCTGCAACAGGTAGACTGGTGAGGATGAAGTCAAGTGGGTGTTTCCCTCACCAGCTGCCGAAGACCCAGCCTAGCAGCTATGTCCTTTAGGACCTGGCCAGCTCAATGAGTAGTGGTGCTACCGAGCCACACTTGGTGATGGATATTGAATTCCCTCACCCAGGGTACATTCTATGCCCTTGCCACCCTCAGTGTTTCTTTCAAGTGGTGTTCAACATGGAGGAGGACGGATTCATCGGCTGAACGGGCCGGGGGGGGGGCGGGGTTGTAGGTTGCAGTCAGCAGGAGGTTTCCTTGCCCATGTTTGACCTGATGCCATGAGACCTCACAGAGTCCAGAGTTCATGTTGAGAACTCCCATGGCAACTCCCTCCCGACTGTATACCACTGTGCTGCCACCTCTTGTAGGTCTATCCTGTCGGTAGGACAGGACATACCTAGGTATGGTGATGATGGTGTCTGGGGCATTGTTAAGTATGACTATGTCAGACTGTTGCTTGACTAGTGCCTGGGACAGCTCTCCCAATTTTGGCACAAGCCTTCAGCTGTTCGTAAGGAGGACTTTGCAGGGTTCACAGGGCTGGGTTTGCTGTTAAAAATAAAAACAAAAAACTGCGGATGCTGGAAATCCAAAACAAAAACAGAGTTACCTGGAAAAACTCAGCAGGTCTGGCAGCATCGGCGGAGAGGAAAAGAGTTGACTTTCGAGTCCTCATGACCCTGCTACAGAACTAGGTGAATTCAAGGAGAGGGGTGAAATATAAGCTGGTTTAAAGTTGGGGGGGGGAATGGAGGGGGGTTGGTGTGGTTGTAGGGACAAGCAAGCAGTGATAGGAGCAGATAATCAAAAGATGTCACAGACAAAAGAACAAAGAGGTGTTGAAGTTGGTGATATTATCTAAATGAATGTGCTAATCAAGAATGGATGGTAGGGCACTCAAGGTACAGCTCTAGTGGGGGTGGAGGGGCACAAATGATTTAAAAATAATGGAAATAGGTGGGAAAAGAAAAATCTATATAAATTATTGGAAAAAACAAAAGGAAGGGGAAAGAAACAGAAAAGGGGGTGGGGATGGAGGAGGGAGCTCAAGACCTAAAGTTATTGAATTCAATATTCAGTCCGGAAGGCTGTAAAGTGCCTAGTCGGAAGATGAGGTGTTGTTCCTCCAGTTTGCGTTGGGCTTCACTGGAACAATGCAGCAAGCCAAGGACAGACGTGGGCAAGAGAGCAGGGTGGAGTGTTAAAATGGCAAGCGACAGGGAGGTTTGGGTCATTCTTGCGGACAGACCGCAGGTGTTCTGCAAAGCGGTTGCCCAGTTTGCGTTTGGTCTTTCCAATGTAGAGGAGACCGCATTGGGAGCAACGAATGCAGTAGACTAAGTTGGGGGAAATGCAAGTGAAATGCTGCTTCACTTGAAAGGAGTGTTTGGGCCCTTGGACGGTGAGGAGAGAGGAAGTGAAGGGGCAGGTGTTACATCTTTTGCGTGGGCATGGGGAGGTACCATATGTGGGGGTTGGACCAGATGGAGGAGAGAGGGGGGGGTTGTGAAGGGAAGATGTGTTTGGTTGTGGCATCATGCTGGAGTTGGCGGAGGATGATCCTTTCAATGCGGAGGCTGCTAGGGTGATAAATGAGGACAAGGGGGACCCTATCATGTTTCTGGGAGGGAGGAGAAGGCGTGAGGGCGGATGCGCGGGAGATGGGCCGGACACGGTTGAGGTCCCTGTCAACGACCATGGGTGGAAAACCTCGGTTAAGGAAGAAGGAGGACATGTCAGAGGAGACATGTAATTTATATAGATTTTTCTTTTCTTTTGATCAACCATTTAAAATACTCTACGCCTCAAAATCTGAAGATTGAACAAACACAGCAAGATGCTGTGCGGGTGTGGTTAATCCAGCTGTTGGGACACAAGTACACAACTGCAGGGAGTTCTACACAATCTAATTCCAATGGATATGCCACCATGCAAATTTAGACCCAAGGAAGCAGGCGGAATAATATTGCCACAATCTTGAATCCTGAACAAAGATTGTTCATGGAACAAGATTGGAAGTTAGGAAACTGTTTTCTTTGACGATGGATAAATTTATGGCCAACATATTCCAGTAAAGACAAAGGGTGGGACCAAGAAATCCAGGGAACCCTGGATGCTGAAGGATACACAGGATTGGATAAAGAGAAAAAGGGAGGCTTATGGCAGATACCGGAGCTCAAAACAGCAGAAGCTCTAGGAGTATAGAATGTGTAGGGGGGAACTTAAAAAGGAAATTGGGAGAGCAAAAAGAGGGCATGAAAAAACGTTGGCAGGTAAAATAAAGGAAAATCCAAAGTTATTTTACGTTCATTAAGAGTAAGAGGAGAACTAGGGAAAGAGTGGGCCATTAAGGACCATAGTGGACCATTTGCATGTGGAGCCGGAAGACATAGGCAGGGTTTTAAATGAATACTTTTGTGTCGGTGTTCACAAGTGAGAGAGACGACGTGGGTATGGAAATCAGGCAGAAGGACTGTGATATAATTAAAGAAATTAGCATAGAAAGGGAGGAGGTTCTAAGTGGTCGGGCAGGCTTAAAAGTAGATAAATCTCCAGGCCAGGATGAAATGTGTCCCAGGGTGTTAAGTGAGGCAGGGGAGGAGATAGCAGGGGCGTTGGCAATAATTTTCAATACCTCTCTGGCCACAGGAGAGGTGCCAGAGGACTGGAGGACAGCCAATGTGGTACCATTATTCAAGAAGGGGGGAAAAGGGATAAACCAGGGAACTGCAGGCCAGTCAGTCTAACCTCAGTAGTGGGGAAACTATTGAAAGCAATTCTGAGGGACAGAATTAATCTACACTGGGAGAGGCAGGGATTAATCAAGGACAGTCAGCATGATTTTGTTAAGGGGAGGTCATGTCTGACCAATTTGATTGGATTTTTCAAAGAGGTGACCAGGTGTGTAGATGAGGGCAATGCATTTGGTGTTGTCTACTTGGACTTCAGCAAGGCTTCTGATAAGGTCCTGCACAGGAGACTGATAATGGAGGTAAGAGCCCATGGGATCCAAGGCATCTTGGCAAATTGGATCCAGAATTGGGTGAGTGGCAGGAAGCAGAGGGTGATGGTCCAGGGGTAATTTTGTGACTGGATGCCTGTGTCCAGTGGGGTTCCACAGGGATCGGCGTTGGGTCCCTTGCTGTTTGTGGTATATATAAACAATTTAGACTTGAATGTAGGAGGGTTGATCAGTTACTTCGCAGATGACATGAAAATTGGTGGGGCGGTAAATGGTGAGGAGTATTGCGTGCAGCTCTGGAATCCGCATTGTAGGAGGGATGTGATTGCACCAGAGAGTGTGCAGAGGAGATTTACCAAGGTGTTGTCTGGGCTGGAGAGTTTTAGTTATGAGGAGAGAATGGATAGACTGGGGTTATTTTCCCTGGAGCAGATGAGATTGAGGAGGGACACGATTGAGGTGTATAAAATTATGAGTGGCATAGATAGACAAGAAGGAACTTTTCCCCTTGGTGGAGGGATCAATAACCAGGGGGCATAGATTTAATGAAAGCGGCAGGAGATTTAGAGGGGATGTGAGGAAGAATTGTTTCACTCAGAGGGTGGTGGGGATCTGGAACTCACTGCCTGAAAGGGCAGTAGAGGCAGAAACCCTCATAACATTTAAGAAGTGTTTGGATGTGCACTTGCGATGCCATGGCATACAAGGCTATGGGGGCTAGTGCTGGAAAATGGGATTAGAATAGTTAGGTAAAAACAAAAAAACTGCGGATGCTGGAAATCCAAAACAAAAACAGAATTACCTGGAAAAACTCAGCAGGTCTGGCAGCATGGGTGGAGAAGAAAATAGTTAACGTTTCGAGTCCTCATGACCCTTCAACAGAACTGAATTCTGAGTTCTGTTGAAGGGTCATGAGGACTCGAAACGTCAACTCTTTTCTTCTCCGCCGATGCTGCCAGACCTGCTGAGTTTTTCCAGGTAATTCTGTTTTTGTTTAGAATAGTTAGGTACTTGTTTGGCTGATGCAGACTCCAAGGGCCTTTTTCTGTGCTGTTGGCTCTATGACTCTACATAAAGTACTGTTGCAATAAATATATTAATTGGATTGCAAATGCTCTGCTAGATATTTCTTTTCACACATTCATTTTGGATATATTAAACTGTTCTGTAACATTAGTAAATTGTTCATGGGGTGCAGGAATCACTGGCAATGCCAGGACTCATTGCTCTTAAAGTGATGGTGAGCCCCATTCTTCAACTGTTGGCCACGTTAGGTGAAGGTACCAACACTGCAGTTGGGTAGGTTGTTTCTGGATATTGACCGACTGTCAATGAAAGAACGACAATATATTTCCAAGTCAGGATGGCGTGTGACTTGGAAATGACAGTGTGGCCATGGTCCTGCTGCTGTTGTCCTTCTAGTTGGTAGAGAACATACGATTTTGGGAGATGCAGTTGAAGCAGCCTTGGTGACTTTCTGCAGCGCATCCTGTAGATACTGCACACTGCAGCCATGGTATGCTGGCTTTGAGAGAGACTGAGAATTTAAAGTGGTGGTTGGAGTCCAGAGTCAGGGGACAAGTGGCAATATGGGTTGCTAGTTGACTTCAAGACCAAAGATAGTGGAGTAAAGAGTAGTTATTCAGAATTAGGGGTGATTGATGTTACACTGCACACAGCCAAATGGGCTGCCGTAGTCGTGTCAGATACTGGTGTCTGGGTTGAAAATTCCAATTTTATTTTCATTGTCTTGCTGGGCTACTTGAGGGGAAATTAAAAGTCAAACATATTGTTCTCATTCTGGAATCATGTATAGGTAAAACCAGGTAAATCCACCAAATTTTTTCACCCCTCAAAAGATCTTACTGAACCAGATGAACTTTAGGACAATCCAATAGTTTCATGACCACCTTTACGGATACTAGCCTTTTATTCCATGTCTACTTAATTGACTGAACTTAAACTCCCTAGTTGCTTGGTGAGATTTGAACTCATGTCTCCAGATCATCAGTACAGGCTTCTGGCTTACGAGTCCAGTAACATAACCACAATGCTACCATATTGACCATTAACCATAACATTCTGTAATGTATTTATTTGGTTCCTAAAATTGAAGCCAAACCATGAACATTTTAGAATATAATGAAACAAAGAACATCTACATGTCGTTCCAGAATTTTAAAAGGTTTCAAAGATTACATAATTCTTAAATCTTCATAACTTTTAAAGGCCTAGTAGCAGATCAATCAAATCTCTTAAAATAAACTCAAAATGATCATCTGATTACCTCATTTCCATACGCCAGCGCTCCTCCTCTTCTCTCCGTCTCCAGTATTCTTCCTTCTGCATTTGTTTCCTCATTTTTTCTTCTTGGATTTTTCTTGCTCTAATGCTTGGCTTTACTTCAACTTGTAATTCAGGATTTACTTTTTTCTTATTTAGAAGGAAGGAAGAAATATTTCACACAATTGTTGAAACAAAATTAATAGCTAATCATTTTTATTGACTTGGCACTCACTTTATACTGTAGTCTGTGTCTTCTCCCTTTCAAATGCATTTCCTTTGCATTAGGGTCATTAAAACTACACTCACACAGCTTACAGTGGAAACGAATCACTTTGCCTTCATCATTTCGGACCTTTCAAAAAGGAGGGAAATGTATATGAAACATTAATTTATGAAAAAAGCCTTGATACTTTTGTTAGAAGCTGCTCTGGCTAGATGAATCTCAAAGTTCCTGCATGAAAATGCAGAGTGTCCAAGTTTCCAGCACCTATGCATTAGACTGAACCAGAAACAACCCAATGCATATTCTTAAATTAACAATTTTTTTTTTGAGAGGAAGGACATAGGGATTGGTTTTAGAGCAACAAACTATATCTGCACACAAAATTTACCAACAAAAATCCAACCCAGTTAGCAATAATTAATCCACATAGCATTCCACTCATGCAACATTATAAAGGGGGATTATACTCCCAATCGCACCACCTTGGTAAAACCCAAACTACCTCTCAGTAAGTTTTAAATCCAGTAAACATTGTGGCAGAAAGACATTTGTTAAATGCAGTGAATTGTAAGGATCTGGGTTTAAGTCTGACCTCAGAACGTAAGTGCGAATTCTAGGCTGACACTTCAGTGTAGTACTGAGGAAGGTGCCTTCTTTTGAATGAAATACTAAACAGAGGTCCTGTTTGCCTGTTCAGCACTAATTGGACAGAGAGAGTTTACATGTTATATTAAACAATACATTTGAAAAGTCAAAGGCCACAACCATAGGCTTCAGCCTGCTAGTAGTTTTCAATCCTCATATGATTGTATGGAGCTCTGTTCAGTCTCGATACAAGGAAAATAACTTCATGTTTCACCTATGTAGACCCCTTCAAAGTACAAATAATTATGAACTGCAATTTCTATTCTAAATTTTCCAAAAGCCTGTGGGCTGACTGGCTTTTGAAGACAGTTCTGATTTTAAAACAGAAAATGGAAAGGAAGGGAGAGAAATTCATCCACATAATCTTAGCGTTCCTATAAAAGAGGCAAATTTCTTACTCCCCCACCCTCACCACCAATTTTGCCTCCTTCTCCCCACTACCCCGAGGTGTTGAATCTTCTTGCGATAAAAGGAACAGATTCTGGTATCTCACCCAAGAGAATAAAGCGAGAGAGTGCAAGAGCAAGACAGTTAGGTCCCAAAAACAATAAATGGAAATAAAATGACAAATTAATTTTGATTACATGACGACAAAAACTGGAAGCACTCCCTGCCATCCTTTGAAAACGCCAAGGGCTTTAATGTTCACCTGAACAAGAACTTGGTTTTAGGTCATATTGAAAAATGGCACCTCCAACAATGTAGCAGTAAAAGCATCAGCTGAGAATATATGCTCAAGTCCAGGAGCGAGATTTGAACTCACAACTCTGATTCAGATGTGCATGTGCCATCACTCCAACACTATGATTACATTACTCATGTAGTAGATTTGACAGTGTTGGCCAGGAACATCTCAGTGAAATCCAATCCCATTCATACCTAATACCTACATTTGCACACTTCTAGCATTGGTTGTGAACTGGAACAGCAAAACTGAATGCAATATCACTACCCCAGTCAGAATCAGCTAATTCTGATCAAGATAGGCACCTTTCCAGTCTGTGCTGCACAAAAGATAAACTAAATAGATCAAATGTTAAAAGGGGTGTACAAGACAAAAAATCAGCATCTCGGCAATATAGCTACCCAGCTTCTAATATTCTGCAATGCACCCAAGGTATTCGACTGCATCACTTTGAACTGGATTCATCTTTTGAATTTTGAGTTATGGCAAACGAGCAGGGTTGGGGGAGGAAGGGATCAAGAAGGAGGTTTCACCATTAGTGTCAATCACACAATACAACTTGATCAAGAATGAAGATCTGATTCTTTGATTAAAAATGATAGTCAGGTAGAACAGTAGAAAACTAGCAGTTACCTTTAACTTAACTAAAGTAGTCCTACTTTCAGATGTGAAAATTGGTAGTAACAACAGAGCACACAGATCACTTCAGTGGAGTGCAAGGATCAGACAAGCTAATAACAAATCACTGTCAGCTTTGGGGACAAATGTAAAAGTATTTCTTTCCTACCAATCCTGGGTTCAATAACTCAAGAACAAAAAATAGGTACACAATGGAAACAAAAGCTCCATAGTACCAAAACATACAAATATTCAAATTAAAATGTATACATATTAAATAATCAAAGGCACAGCAGAAAAACTGAAAAAGGCAGCTAATCTGAAAAGGATCGCCTTCCTGGAATCAAGCAGAATTCAGAAATGTGATACAGTTCAGATCTCAACAGTTTACCCCATACATATGCATAACGTATGAGAAAGAAAAATGGTTTTCAATGCACATTAGATTCACCCCCTCTCTAATTAATATTTTCACATTGCAATACATGGAGGAGTTTCATTATTCAGCATAAAATTGACAGGATCCTATAATGCTTTCCACTTACATTTTATAAACACCTCGTACCCTCCCAAATGTAGTAAATGCAAGCGTTAGAAGTGGGAACCAACATCATCAACAAGCCTCCATAAAATTACCTCTTCCACATAATCATGACCAACAGGCTGAACATCACTCTGCAATGCAGCAAGTGTTGTCATTGGCTCCACCACTGCCTCGGATTTGGTTTCTTGAACAGGTGGTGTTGCCACTTTAACTTCAGGTGTTTTGACTTCCTCGATTATACTGGTAGTTCCTGTAGTCTGCAACTTGTTACCACCTAGAAACAATTCAATACTTCAACCATCAGAAGTCGCGCAATTCATACATAAACAGTAGCTAATTGCTGTAATTTTACATGGCAAATGGGATTAAATGCATTACACTTAAAATTTAATAGTTATTACAGTACCATCACAGATCATCTTAACATTTTTCAGTCCAGATTTACCCAAGTAAACTCAGAGTAATGACATTCAGCGCAATAAATTTTGTCAACACTGGCTTTCAGCATCCTAGGCAAAACCATTTTATATCAATTAGGGTTATTCTTTGTTCTCCCCCTCTATTCCCTTCAATCTCAAATGTAGTAACTAGATAGTCAGATAGCATTCTTCAGTTACGGCTTCTTGGTGGTTCTCAAGAAGTCAGCAGAGGAGTTAAACTTTCTACAGAGCAGCTTGTTGACTTAGCAGCACATGTTTTCATCCCAGGAATAGGTGGGCTACTTTATGAGGAAAGATTGGACAGGCTAGGCTTGTATCTGCTAGAATTTAGAAGAGTAAGAGGTGACTTGATTGAAACATACAAGATCCTGAGGGGTCTTGACAGGGTGGGTATGGAGAGGGTGTTTCCTCTATGGGAGAATCTAAATCTAGGGGTCACTGTTTAAAAATAAGGGGTTGCCCATTTGAGACAGGTGAGAAGAAATTTTTTTTCTGAGGGTAGTGAGTCTTTGGAACTGTCTCAAAACGCAGTGGAAGCAGAGTCTTTGAATGTTTTTAAGGCAAAGGTAGATAGATCCTTGATAAACAAGGGGGTGAAAGTTTATCTGGGGTAGACAGGGGGTTACAATCAAAACAGCCATGATCTTATTGAATGGCATGGCAGGCTCGAAGGGGGCTGAGTGGCCTACACCTGGTCCTAACTCGTATGTGTTTGGTTGTTTAAGTAATTTAATTATAGTACTTACCAACAAAAGTTATCTTCGGGGTTGGTGCTTTTTTTGCAGCAAGCAGCTTGTTAGCAATATTATTGACAGATACAGCAGCCACTGGATTAGGCTTTACAGTAGTAGAGACAGTAGCAGTTGCAGCAGCCATACCACTGCTGGATCCTGTGGGTGGGTTTGGAGGAGTTGGCTTGACCGAGGTTCCAGCTGTAGTTGTGGTCGTCGTCTGGCTCACCATGCTTGGCTCTGTTGAGGGAATAGGCTTGCCAAGTTTGGTATGTAACTTGACTACCTAGATGAAATCATTTTTAAAAATTGACTTTGCATTCAACAGTGGCAATAAAATTGCTTTGTAACTTAACAAGTATGACAAAACTCTTGTATTGTGAAAACTCATGATTATGAAACACAATACCATTTGCTAAAATCAAGCAAGAGTTGGTTTTAAAAATATGAAATATTTGAAAAACTCTAACCCAAATATGTTACCACGAATAGCAGTAGTAATCTGCCTAAGGGAAGGTCCTTCATTTCTCCACATCTTACAGTCATGTGCTTTCCTCTTCCAATGTTTCAGTTCCTCAGGAGCCTCCCATTTTCAATCTCAAGTTGTTCATCATCATCATCATTCTCTTTCTCCCTTCTGATCTGCACCCCTCTCATCTTCCTTAAATCACCTGCTTCAGCAAGTTCTCATTCTTAGAATATGGCCAACCCAACCTTGTTGCCTTTTCCTGGTGATAGACACTAAAGATTTTTCTCACCGTCACAAGAACTTATTCACTGCTCTTGAGTTTTCTCCAGCTGACCCACTCAAAACTTCTTCAGAGCCACATTTGACAACGTTCTAGTCTTTGGATGTCTACTTCTCACAAGGTCCACATTTCAGCCCCGTACAACAAGACATTCTTAATCAAGGTCTTGATAATTCTTTTAAGATCTCTGCCCACTCCTGTGCTGAGCAATTATTTATGTTTGAAAAATGCATTCTTTGCCATTGCTATTCCAGCTCTGATTTATGACAGTAACCAGCTTCTGACTAAATACATTTCATGCCTAATAATCTTATCTCATTTGTTCCAATTCATTAGCTTCAGTGTAAAGAATTCACTAAAATGCAACCTGACTTTTGTTTCAACCTCCCCGCCACCCAACTTTTATTTAACTTTGTTCAATCCCAAACCATTTTTTTTATGCTTTACATCTGTCGACTTCTTACCCCTACCAATTATTTGATCAAGGGGTATATTTGGAATCCAATAACAAAAACAACTTGAAAGGATTTTTACAGGTATGACATGATGGCATAATTCAACAAACCAAAAAGTGTAATCTTAAATGCATAAAGTGCACACTACCATTGTCTAGATAAAGAAATTGATAGAAAAACAGATGCAACATTTGGATGTAGATCAAGTAGGTTGCACTGATTTTATCAGCCTGCCACCAAGTGGTGACTGACAAAGTTCTAAAAATTATACTAACTCAGCCTAGACCAGAGCATTCCAGAGGATCCCAAGTTCAAAAGGTGTGATGATAATGCTACCAGAACTTTTTGTTACACCCCAGTCCATAGAAAAACACCGTCTGCTCATTACCCAAAGACCCTTGCTATAAAGTGCATGCTTGGTCATTACCAAAGCAGTTTTTATGAATCAATGTCCATTCTTCATAACCCAATCGATCCAATTACCATCACATGTGCCTCGCTAGTAGTAAAACTACTATCATCCCTACTCCACCAAGGAAGCATTAACATTGTTTGACATGGAGCTATATAAGGAGATATTAGGGCAGAGAGGCTGAGCCAAAGAAGCAAGTTTTAATGAGTGAATCGAAGGAGGAAAGAGAGATAGAGGCAAAGAACTTTAGGGAGGAAATTCCAGAGATTAAGGCCTTCCCAGCTGAAGACACGACCACCAGTGGAGCAGTGATTAAATCAGAGATGCGCAAGAGGCCAGGATTGGAGGGGCACAGATATCTCCAAGGGTAATAGAAGGTAAGAGAGATAGGCAGGGGATGAGGCCATGGGGAGGTTCAAAAACAAGGATGAGAAATTTAAAATTAAGGCTTTGCTAAATAGGGAGCTTATGTAGGCCAACGAGCACAGGGCTGAATGTAAAGTCAAAGGGACTTCATGCTAGTTAGACATGGGCAGCAGAGTTTTCGATGACCTCAAGTTTGCAGAAGTTGGAAGGCTAGCCAGAAGTGCATTGGATAGGCAAATCTACAGGTAACAAAGGCAGGGATGAGAGTTTCAGCAGATGAATTGAAGCATGATAGAATCAGCAAAGGTAGAGAGGTAGAAATAGCCAATCTTGGTGATGGCACAGATACATGGTCAAAGCTCATTTCGGGGTCAAATACAACAACAAGGTTGTGGACAGTCTACTTCAGCCTCATGGCCGGCAGGGAGAGGGATGGAGAGGGATGGCTATGGAACAGAGTTTGTGGTAGGGACAGAAGGCAATGGCTTTGTTTTTCCCAACACTTAGCTGGAGGCAATTTCTGCTCATCCAGAACTCATTGTCAGACAAACAGACAATTCAGAGACATTGGAAAGATAAAGAAAGATGGTGGTGAGGGAGAATTGGGCATCATCAGCGAGCATGTGGAAAGGGAAGCAAAGTTTTTTGTCAATATAACTCAGTAGTTGAACCCGAAGTAGTTTTCCAGATTTGAAGAAAAAGTGAAACTATGCCTTCCTGGCTAATGATCAGGATCACTGCTTTGAAATGACTGATGGCCAAATGGAGGACTTCTGGAATTTATGACTATGTCTGGAAAATGATATTTGTGGGTTCTTCTCTTTATCACCCATCCTCCATTTGGCAGTCGGTCATTGTAAGGCAATGATCCTGACCATTAGACAGGCAGAAGGCATGGTTGCAATTTTTCTCCAAATCTGGACAGCTACCTCAAGTTCAATTAGCCAGTTATATTGACTAACACTAACATTTTGCTTACCAGATCTGAAACTATCAAAAGTGGTTTTAAAACTGCTAACAACGCTTTTACCTTCTGATGCTTTGCTCCACGAATATGAGCTGCATAAGCATCGGCTCCAGTGCAAGAAACATCACAGAGCTCACAACGCAACTGATTTTGAATGCCACGAGCTGTTCCAGTATTGCTGCTTTGATTGGTAGTTTTCAGAGCAGCTTCTTTCTTCTTGTGTTTCTGTCCTTCCAAATGTTCCCTATAAGTCTGGTGAAGGAAAAACAGATTTTTTTTTCCCCTTGGAAATTTAACCATGGGTAACCTCTTCCATTTTGTACTGGTTAACGTAAAGCTGGGTTTTTCGCCAAACTCAGCATCAAGAATGCTGTCTGCACTTGGACAAGGGCCATAGAAATTTACAGCACAAAAAGCAACTGTTTGGCTGACTGAGGCTGATCAAAACTCATGGATATACCCCACAAACTTTTCCCGTAGAGAAAGATGCAGAACCATCTCAAATATTTATTCAATTTTGTCTTAAAATACACATAATAGTTCCTGCCTCAATCAATCCCTGTCACAAAGTATGGAATGTGTAATGAAATTTCTGCGAGCCCTTCGTTTTGACGATTTTCAATTGAAAATTCCTCATCAGTTACTCCCCCAACTACTGGAAATTGCCTTTCCTTCTCACACAAACAAGGCCCTGTTCAATCTTCAAAAATCTCATATCTCCCCTTCATCTTCTTGGCTCTACTAGAAATGATTCCATTACCTCAAGTCTCTTCCCTTATTACAGTTTCTCATCCTTGATATCATTCTGGTGAACCTAAGCTATAATCTCTCCATAGCTATACTGCCATTCCTGTAATCAGGCAGTCAAACCCATGCACAGAAAAAAGATAATGAAGGATCAGAAAGACAAGGACGCTGGACTAGAAAACGGCAATGCTCATAAGATGACAAGCAATTTGGCCCAAATTAAGTAGGCAGTTAGTTAATAGGGTGAAAGATCATTAATGGTGACAGAGTTATATACATGATATGACAATATATATAATATATATATTATATGCCCTCAAGGTGAAAAGGCTGCAATGAATACTGCTCTGTAGAAAAAGAAAACACACTTTAAAGAAACATACTTTTCTGCTAGTTCCCCAATTTGGCAAATCATCATTCAGTCAGCAAAGCAATTCTAACCTAAGTAGGTCTGCATTTTTCCCCATTTATTTTGGGGCCCTGTGCCTGACTGGAGAATTCTTTGTCTCTCGATCTTCAGATCCTGGTTATTGAGGTCAGACCAAATGTGCTTGAGGTTGTTCTGGGCAACTCTTCACTCTCTTGCAATCTTATTCTTTACAGACTCTTGAAACTGCCTTAGCACTAATAAGATCACAGCTGATATGCAACTTGACTCCATATACCCATCATGTGTTTCATAATCCCTTGATTTCGGTACCCAACCAACATCTATTGGTCACACTTTTGAAAGCTTCAATTGATCCAACATCTCCCCTAGACCTTTATCTGGAAGCAGAGAAGAAGTTTCAGACTTCTGCTATCCTTTGTGTAAAAGTTTTGATTTCACTGTTAGGTGCTCTAGCTGTAACTTCAAGAATATGCCCACTTGCTCTTGATTCACCCGAGGGCAATAACTACTCAGTGTATCTGTTCTTTCAAATCCCTTTATCTTAAGCATCTCAAAATTAGATTGCTACTCTACATTCAAAACTTAAAAGGGAATACAAAGTTCAACTTCATAATTTAACCCACTAAGCCCCAGTATCATTCTGGAAAATCTGCACTGTAATCCCTCCTGAGTCAATAGATCTTTCCTGAGACAGTACCTAAAACTAATGAGTTTTACGCAAGGCCCCAGAGAACTGAGGCTTAACTTGCTCATTTTTATATTGTGCATCATCTGTTAACATATGACTCCCCCACAGTACCGTGTGGCGTTATTCACAAAGTGTTGTAATTTGTCTTTCTCCTCGAATCCAAAGTTGATGACCTCATGCTTCCCCACACTTCTCTTCCACATTATTGGCCTACTCAGTTTGTTTACGTACCTTTGAAACTACCTGTTCCGCATCTACACAACTTACTGTGCTGCTGACCTTTGTATTACCTGCAAACTTGGATATAACATTTCTCTATCCTTCGCCCAAGACTTCGATATATGTGGTGAAAAGCTGAGGAAACCGACTGTACAGATCCCTGGGAAAAATTACTTGTGACATATCACGAGAGATTGTTTACTTTATCCCTACTGCCCGTCTCCTAGCTCCCAATCAATTTAGCAATCCTCATCACAAGTTTATCTCAATGTCATATGCTTTCATTTTTGCAAAGTTGTGTGGAACCTTACCAAAGGCCTTCTGCAAAAACCTTATTTACAATATGCACAGGCCCCCCTCATGCACTACATTAGTGACCCCCTTGAAAAGTGAACTAAAATCAGTCAGACATGACTCTCAAATCCATGCTGATCCCATGATCAGCTCAGATGGCCAAGTGCTCAGCGACTGCAGCCTGGGTGATAGATTTCAGTAATTCCCCATAATTGATTTTAAATTGGTAGATCTTTAGTTACCTGGATTTTTCTTTTATATAAAAGTGGCTGTCAATCCAAAAGAGAGAATTCTTGAATATGCAGAACTGGTCTATTTTAAGTCACTCTTTTCTCCATTACCTTTTTTTTCTTACATTAAATCCATAAGCTTCCTCCCCTTAACTAATTTTAGGTTCCCTCGTACTGCTGGTATTTTGTTGTCGTCTTTTCCGAAGAATGGGACAAATATTACTTTAACAAGTCTGTTATTTCCATTCTGCCCATTATACTCTTATCTACACATGTCTTTAAAGGGTTCATATTGTCCTTCACCACACTGCTTCTCTTTTCCTGTTTGATATTCCATACAAGATTTTGTCATCTCTTTGCACATCTTATTAGTTTCTTAAATCTTATTTTGCTTTTTATAGCTCCTCCTTTTCTAGCATTTATATAGACTTTTCTTTTAGCTTAACATTGTTTCTTATTTCATTTGTTGACCATGGTTGCTTAACTATGCAAGTGGAACTTTGTGTTTTGAAGGTATGTACTGGTTTTGTATTGCACCACAAACATCTTCAAATACCTTCCCACTGTTTGTCTGCAGGCTAACCTATTAACAGTTCAAAAGTGGATCATTTCATTTCACATCCTGCATAGTATGTCTTACTTAAAATTTAACACATTGGTTTGCGACTCTCACTTCTCTGTCAAACCTAAAATTTAATTCAAATCACATTAAGGTCACTATTCACAAGATGTTCCCTTACCATAAGATTGTTAACTAATTCTACATTCTTTACTCATCACTAAATCTAGCATGGGCTGTTCTATTGTCAGTTTTAAAACATTGTTAATATTTTCAACACATTTGAGATTCATATGCTTTTACTGCTTCACACAATGTGAAAATGTAATCTTTCATTCTATTCACTGCTTTTGCTACATGCTTCTCTGATCTCAATTTATACATCACACCACTGCTATCTAGATGTTTGTTGACAACTTACTAATAAGAGTTTGCATCCTTACTAAAATCCCTTTCTACGTCCTCAATTGTGTCTATCAATTCTGTTCTACCCAATCTTTCCAATGTCTCTCATTTTTAAGGATCCTATAACCTGAAATATCTAGCTGCCAATCACATTCAGCCTGTAGCCAAATATCTGTAATGGCGGCATTTAAGCTGAATTTTGTCCTTGTAACACTCAGTCTGATTTCTAAACATTTTGGGCATCACAAGTAATGAAACACAATAATGTTTGAAGGAGTGAGCATGTGTATTAATTAATTCATGCTGGAAAGGCAACTTCCAAAATCAATTAATCCAGTTGTGTCCAAATTGGAAAGTAAATTGCAAGCTAATAAAAAAATTATGTCCATAATACAATACATTCTTACCTGTGGCCCAGCACAACTGATCTTGCAAACATCACAGTAATGGATCTGAGGTTGTTTAGGTGGCTGCTTTGGTTTCTGTTTATTCTGGAATGGCACTTTCTTGGTGAAAGTAGTCCCAGCCCAAGCTGCTGCTTGTTTTTGTTGTTGTTGCTGCTGCTGCTGTTGTTGGTAATAAGATGAAGCAGCAGAATACACTGCAGCTTCATAACCAGCATACGTAGCTCCTAGAAAATAAGGAAAAAGGAAAAAAACTATTGTTCAATCTTTTTTAAAACAAAATCACCTTAATCGAATTGCTATTCCTTCCTAGGTGCATTTCCATTTTGGAAGAATTATGACAAACATATGAAAGATGGACAGGGAAAGACCAGGTGACCTGTCAATCCTACTCTGAATAAATTCTTAGATCATCGTGGCTCTTTATCATTTTCAATACCCAGCAGTAGTCATACGAGATCCTCAAAGTGAAAATAGAAACCCACAGGCAAGGGGGAAAACAAATCTGGAGAATTTCTTTTGGGCCCAGGACAAGAGGTATAGGAAATCATGCAACTAATTCATGTTCAACCAGACAGAAAAATTACAGAATCCAATTATTGGAACGATTCCAAGGGTTTTGCTCTCACTACCCAGAAGATAGTTCCATATGTTGATCAATGCTTGCAAAACTTCCTGACAACAGTCTTAAATGACATTTAGTAATTTGAACCTTGTCCTATGGTCACAGTTTAGCTTGAGGTGGTGCTCAAGATCTGTTTTTCCTATATTGTTTAAAGAAAAACTTGTACTCATATTACACTCAAACTCCCCAAAGCACTTTATAAATGTCAAAAAAAAATTACTCATGTAGACAAAATTTCTCTCTCTTCAGGTATTATGCCCTAAGAGGGCATTAGTGACCAAGTTAATCTTGCTCTAGAAGGGTGGACCTTCATCGCTGGTGGTACATTCATCCAGTTTGCAAAGCTCTTTTAAAAAGATCATTGTTGTCCACCTAGGTTTCTTTTACCACTGATCTTTCCCATCAGCATCAGACTTTGTAAATCATAAGTTTCTTTTTGGATGCAACTAGGCATTTTGTTTTCTTACATTCACGACTCTATCCAAAATCTTTTGAAGTTTCTCTTCAAAGGCGACAATAAGAACTGTCTCATTGGTATATCTTATATTATTAAAGTTGTAACTGCTAACCAATAATCCAGGAAGATCTCCAATCTCTTCAAGAATATTTTCATTACACAAATTGAATAAATCTGACCCCTCTTTTAATTGCTCTCAAACTTTTACAGTTGTAGTTTGTTCCCAATAAAAACTTCTTTCACTCTAAGATCTTTGCCATCAAGAGAAAGATACTCTTAACATGCCTTTCAGTTCATGTATCAAATGCCTTACTATAATCAATAAAACACATTAATACTTTTTACAGAGGAATTTAGCCACGATACAAGGAGAATCTTGCTGTTGTTCAAATAGCACCAAAGTTATACTTTACTCTGTCCCTTAGAGGACACCTCATTCTCCAGGAACCAGTCCAAAGCTATTCTCAGCTCCCAAACGCTTGCTTCCTTTTCCCACCAGATAACTTCTAACCCCAAAGTGACTTGCACATTGAGAGCTGCCCTGGAGATTCCTTCCTCTAACTAAAGTGTGTCGTATCTTGCAGGCTTGTTTAGATCCTAAAGAACTTGGCCCTTTCAATCTGAGCCTGAGCTCTCACCCACATTCTGCATGCTGTCTAGAAGAGACTGGCTGCCTCTATCTCTGCTGTCGCTCTGATTCTTGGAGCCTTGCCCATTTCTATCAGGTTCAGTGATATCTTGTTAAATAGGGAAGCCTTTTTGTAGCTTAGAATATAGGTTGCCTAATGAAAAAGTGTTTATTCAATGTTGCTTTTAGTTGGTTTGTTACAGTAAGAGTCTTAAACCTTGAACTTTTGCCATTTGATTCTTCCAGTCAGTCACTGGAAATTCAAATATCTTTCTAAAAATTATCGATCTCTACGGGGATTGTAATATGTTGGCCTTGCCAGCAATGCCCACATCCCTGGAAAGAATAAATTTTAAAAAATTAACTTGCTTGAATTTGAAAAGTTGATAAAAATGATTTTGTTTGGTTTATTAAATAAAGTGCATTCGTTACATAAAATTTTAATTAAATAAAAAAATTAGGTAGAGGGGACAGTGCAGGAGGTGTGCCGCATCTGCATCATGTGGAGAGCAGCATGATCCCAGACAAATACGTATGCAGTTAATGCCTGTATTTCTAACAATTTCGATCCAGAGTTGTTGATCTGGAATATGAGGTACAGACAATATGATGCATTAGGTGGATGAGCAAGAGTCACCTTCAATCTGGCAGGAGGTAATCATAGCCCTTGGATGAGATAATGGTTTAGATTTTGTTCCTGCTCAAGAACACAAGGATGTGACAGGGACTCAGGCAGGGTGCAGTGATGCAGCAGTGAAGGAATCTCAGGCTTTTACTATTGTCCAAGAGACACCTGCTAATGGGGTGTTTCAGAATACCAGTTCTGCCTTAGTTGGCAGCTCCCTTGTCCATGAGTCAAAAAACTAAAGCAGAGGAGCAAATGGATCTTTTTCAGGATGGCAGGGTGTAACCCATGGAGTGCCACAAGGATCAGTGCTTGGTTCTCAGCTATGACTTGGATAAGGGGACCGAGTGTAATATATCCTAGTTTGCTGACAATATACAACTAGGTAGGAAAGTATACTGCCAGCAAGGTTCAAAGAGACTACAAAGGGATATCGGCTGGTTAAATGATTGGGGAAGGTGGCAAATGGAGTACAATGTGGAGAAGAGTGAAATTATCCACTGGTACAAAGAATGGAAAACAAGAATAGTTTTTAAAAATTGAGACAAGTTCAAGAGGGGTTCCATTTCGTTGGGCACTGGCATCAGTATTGGAACAGGAGGGATCTGTACTGTTGGGACAGTCTCCACCTGAACCAATCTAGCGAAAAGGGTAAATAGGGTGGTCAACAGGACTTTAAACTAGAAAGTCGGGGCAGGGTGGGGGGGGGCTCCAAGAAGTATGACTAATGGGAAATAAAGCAGCAGGTTAGCATGTGGTGGGGGTGGATTCAACTTCATGGAAAATTATGAAAAAACTGAAAAGGAAAGCCCAGGAGAGGCTATTAAAGTCTCCAGAACACAAAATAAGACAGAGTCTTTGGAAAGGGCTAGGAATCTAACTTCAAGCACATCAGATAAAGGGATGACAATGAGAAGGGGGACAGGAAACACAAGACTGAAGGTGTTGCATCCGAATGCGTGCAGTATGCGAAGTAAGGTAAATGAGCTTGTGGCGCAGATTGAAACTGGCAGGTATGATGTGGTGGGCATCACGGAGACATGGCTGCAAGGGGATGAGGACTGGGAGCTAAATATAAAGGATATACATCCTATCGAAAAGATAAGCAGGTTGGCAGAGGGGGTGGGGTTGCTTTGTTAGTAACAAATGAAATTAAATCGATAGCAAGAAACGACGTAGGGTCAGATGATGTAGAATCTGTGTGGGTAGAGTTGAGGAACCACAAAAGTTAAAAAACCATAATGGGAGTTATGTACAGGCCTCCGAACAGTAGTCAGGATGTGGGGTACAAGATAACACCAGGAGACAGAAAAGGCATGTAAGAAAGGCAAGGTTACAGTGAGCATGGGGGATTTTAATATGCAGGTAGACTGGGAAAATCAGGTTAGTAGAGGATCCCAAGAAAAGGAATTTGTGGAATGTCAACGAGATGGCTTTTTGGAGCAGCTTGTGGTGGAGCCCACTAGGGAACAGGCAATTCTAGATTTAGTGATGTGTAATGAGGCAGATTTGATAAGGGAGCTGAAGGTGAAGGAACCCTTAGGAAGGAGTGACCATAATATGATAGAATTTACCCTACAATTTGAGAGGAAAATGCTAGAATCAGATGTAACGGTATGACAGTTGAATAAAGGCAACTACAGAAGCATGAGGGAGGAGCTGGCCAGAATTGACTGGGAGATGAGCCTAGCAGGAAAGACAGTGGAACAGCAATGGCAGGAGTTTCTGGGAGTATTTTGGGAGAGACAGCAAAAATTCATCCCTAGGAGGAAGAAGCATACTAAAGGGAGGACGAGGCAACCATGGCTGACAAGGGAAGTCAGGGACCGCATAAAAACTAAAGAGAAAACATACAATGTGGCGAAGAGCAGTGGGAAGCCAGGGGATTGAGAAGCTTACAAAGGCCAACAGAGGACAACTAAAAAAGAAATAAGGAGGGAGAAGATTAAATATGAGGGTAAACTAGCCAGTAATATAAAAGAAGATTGCAAGAGTTTTTTTAGAAATATAAATGGTAAGAGAGAGGCAAAAGTGGACATTGGGCCGCTGGAAAATGACACTGGAGAAGTAATAATGGGGAACAAAGAAATGGCGGAGGAACTGAATAGGTACTTTGCGTCAGTCTTCACGGTGGAAGACAAGAGTAACATCCCCAAAACTCAAGAGAATCGGGGGGGGGGGGGGGGCAGAGGTGAGTATTGTGGTCATTACCAAAGAGAAGGTGCTAGGAAAACTGAAAGATCTGAAGGTGGATAAATCACCTGGACCAGATGGATTACACCCCAGAATTCTGAAGGAGATAGCTGAAGAGAGAGTGGAGGCGTTAGTGGTGATCTTTCAGGAATCACTGGAGTCAGGGAGGGTCCCAGAGGACTGAAAAATCGCTAATGTAACCCCCCTGTTTAAGAAGAGAGTGAGGCAAAAGATGGGAAATAACAGGTCAATTAGCCTGACCTCAGTTGTTGGTAAGATTTTAGAATCCATTATTAAGGATGAGATTTCAGAATACTTGGAAGTGCATGGTAAAATAGGGCAACGTCAGCATTGTTTCATCAAGGGGAGGTCATGCCTGACAAATCTGTTAGAATTCTTTGAGGAGGGAATGAGTAGGTTAGACAAAGGAGAGCCAATGGATGTTGTCTATTTGGACTTCCAGAAGGCCTTTGACAAGGTGCTGCACAGGAGGCTGCTCAGTAAGATAAGAGCCCATGGTGTTAGAGGCAAGGTACTAGCATGGATAGAAAATTGGCTGTCTGGCAGGAGGCAGAGAGTGGGGATAAGGGGGTCCTTCTCAGGATGGCAGCCGGTGACTAGTGGAGTTCCGCAAGGGTCAGTGTTGGGACCACAACTTTTCACTTTATACATTAAGGAGCTGAGGACATTGTGACTAAGTTTGCTGATGATACTAAGATAGGTGGAGGAACAGATAGTATTGAGGAGGCAGGGAGGCTGCAGAAGGATTTAGACAGGTTAGGAGAATGGACAAAGAAGTGGCAGATGGAATACAACGCAGGGAAGTGTGAGGTCATGCACTTTGGTAGGAAGAATAGAGGCATAGACTATTTTCTAAATGGGGAGAGAATTCGGAAATCTGGAGCACAAAGGGACTTGGGAGTCCTAGTCCAGGATTCTCTTCAGGTTAACTTGCAGGTTGAGTTGTTAGTTAGGAAGGCAAATGTAATGATGGCATTTATTTCAAGAGGACTGGAAAATAAAAGCAGGGATGTGCTGCTGAGGCTTTATAAAGCTCTGGTCAGACCACATTTAGAATATTGAGAGCAATTTTGGGCCCCGTATCTCAGGAAGGATGTGCTGGCACTGGAGAGGGTCCAGAGGTTCACAAGAATGATCCCAGGAATGAAAGACTTAACATATGAGGAACGTTTGAGGACTCTAGGTCTATACTCGATGGAGTTTAGAAGGATGCGGGGGGGGGGGGAATCTGATTGAAACTTACAGAATACTGAAAAGCCTGGATAGAGTGGATGTGAGGAAGATGTTTTCATTAGTAGGAGAGACTAGGACCTGAGGGCACAGCCTCAGAGTAAAGGGAAAACCTTTTAGAACAGAGATGAGGAGAAACTTCTTTAGCCAGAGAGTGGTGAATCTATGGAATTCACTGCCACAGAAGGCTGTGGAGGCCAGGTCATTGAGTACATTTAAGACCGAGATAGAGAGGTTCTTGATTGGTAAGGGGATCAAAGGTTGCGGGGGAGAAGGCAAGAGAATGGGGTTGAGAAACTTATCAGCCATGATTGAATGGCGGAGCAGACTCGATGGACCGAAGGCCTAATTTCTGCTCCTATGTCTTATGGTCTAATGCTGGTATTTAGAGAAATTTGGGTGTACTTGTTTATGAATCAAAGTTAAACATGCAGGTACAGCAAGCAATTAGGGAAGCAACTTTTATGTTAACCTTTATTGTAAAGGGGTTGAAGTGCAAGACTAAGGAAGTTTTGCTTCAATTATATAGGGCTTAGGCAATACCAAACTTGGAGTACCACCTAGAGGTTTGGTTTCCTTACCCAAGGAAGTCAATGAGAATCTGAAGGAAAACTCCTCGCTGGCTGAAGTCCTACTGAGCACAAAGGAAGTTGGCTTGGCTGTTGGAGGCCAATCATCTCAGTCGCATGATATCACTGCAGCAATTCCACAGGTAGTGTTCTAGGTCTAATCCTCTCCAGCTGCTTCATCTTGAGGTCAGAAGTGGGGATGCTCGCTGATGATTATACAATGTTTAACGCCATTTGCAACTCCTCAGATACTGAAGCAGTTTGTGCCCAGATGCAGAAGACCTGGACAACTACGAGGCTTGGGATGATAAGTGGCAACTAACATGTGTGCCACAGAATTTCCATGAATTACAATTTCCAACAAGAAAAAAAAAGTCTAACCATCGCCTCATGACTTTTTAAAACAAAAGTTCATTCATGGGATGTGGGCATCGCTGGCTAAGTCAGCATTTATTGCCCATCCTTAATTGCCCTCTAGAAGATGGTGGCGAACTGCCTTCTTGAACCGCTGCAGTCCATGTGGTATAGGTACACCCACAGTGCTGTTAAGGAGAGAGTTCCAGGATTTTGACCAATGACAGTGAAGGTGTTGCGCTATATTTCCAAGTCAGGATAGTGAGTGGCTTGGAGGAGGACTTCCAGGTGGTGGAGTTTCCATGTGTCCGCTGCCTTTATTCTTCTAGATGCTAGCGGTCATGATGCCAGGAGTATTTCAGGTAAAACAGATGAGTTAAGAGTGAGGATTGACACGTGGAATTGTGATATAGTAGTAATCACAGAGACGTGTTCGACAGCAGGATTGGCAGCTCAACATTCTGGGATATAGAATCTTCAGGCGAGACAGGGGAGGAGGTAAAAGAGGAGGAGGCATTGCATTATTAGTTAAGGAGTCAGTTACTGCAGTAAGGAGAGATGATATCTTGGAGGGGGCATTGAATGAAGATTTGTGGGTAGAGTTTAGGAATAAAAAAGGGGCAGCCACATTGTTAGCTGTTTATTATAGAGCCCCAGATAGTCAGCGGGAAATTGAGGAGCGAATGTGTGCACAATTTGCAAAGGTGTGTAAAAACAATAACAATAGGGTACTTAAATTAGGTGATTTCAACTTTCCCAACATTAACTGGGATAGACATAGTGTTAAGGGCTTGAAATGGATTTCTTGAAATGTGTACAGGAGAACTTTTTAGGTCAATATATAGAGGGTCCAACAAGGGACGGTGCAGTGCTGGACCTAATTCTGGGGAATGAAGCCAGACAGGTGACCGAGGTGGTGGTGGGGAAGCATTTTAGTGATAGCGACCACGACATGGTACAGTTCAAGCTTGTTACGGACAAAGAAATAGACAAGTTGCAAAAAAATGTTTTGGATTGGGGGAGAGCAGATTGTAATAAAATTGGGCAGGATCTGACCAAGGTAGACTGGGAACAGCTATTTGTGGGGAAATCTCCAGAAAATCTGTAGAGAAGTGTGTGTGGGGGGGGGGGTGTTCAAAAAGTAAATGGGAAGGCTCAACATGTTCCCCCAAGGGTGATAGGAAGGAGTAACAAACCCACAGAGCCATTGATGACCAGAGATGTTTAAGATACGATGAGAAGGAAAAGAGAGGCTTTTAGCAGATACAAGGCGAGCAAAACAGCAGGGGCATTAGTGCAGTGCAGGGTGGAGCTTAAGAAAGCAATTAGGAGAGCAAAGACGGGATATGAGAAAGCTCTGGCTGGTAAAAGTAGGAAAAATCCCAAGATATTCTATAAGTATATCAATGGGAAGAGGGTAACCAGGGAAAGAATAGGGCCCATGCAACCGCAGAAGGTGCAACACCTGCCCCTTTACTTCCCCTCTCCTCACAGTCAAGGGCCCAAACACTCCATTCAAGTGAAGCAGCATTTCACTTGCACTTCCCTCAATTTTGTCTACTGCATTCGCTGCTCCCAATGCGGTATCCTCTACACTGGAGAGACCAAATGCAGACTGGGCGACCGCTTTGCGGAACACCTTCGGTCTGTCCGCAAGCATGACCAAGACCTCCCTGTCACTTGCCATTTCAACACACCACCCTGCTCTCATGCCCACATGTCCATCCTTGGCCTACTGCAATGTTCTAGTGAAGCTCAACACAAACTGGAGAAACAGCACCTCATCTTCCGAGTAGGCACTTCACAGCCTTCCGGACTGAATACTGAATTCAACAACTTGAGATCATGAACTCGTTCCTCCATTCCCACCCCCTTTCCAACCCCCCTTTTCCTAATAACTTATATATATTTTTCTTTTCCCACCTATTTCTATTATTTTTAAATGTATTTCCATCTATTGTTTTATCTCTACCTTTTAGCCTATTTCAATCCCTTCCCAACACCCACCCCACCCCCACTAGGGCTATCTGTACCTTGCTTGTCCTGCTTTCTACCCTTAATGTCACCACTAGCACATTTCTTAGCTTTTACCACCACCGTCAACACCTCTTTGTCCTTTTGTCTGACATCTTTTGGCAATCTCCACCTATCACTGGCCTCTATCCAACTATACCTTAAATCAGCTTATATTTCACCTTTTTTCTATTTTTCCTTAGTTCTGTTGAAGAGTCATACGGACTCGAAACATTAACAGTATTCCTCTCCGCAGATGCTGTCAGACCTGCTGAGTTTTTCCAGGTATTTTTGTTTTGGATTTCCAGCATCCACAGTTTTTTGCTTTTATAAAATAGGGCCTATTAGGGACCAGGGGGGGCAAGCTATGGGTGAAGCCAGAGGACATCGGTAGAGCGTTGAACGAATACTTCACATCTGTCTTCACCCAAGAGAATGGAAGATGAAGGTATGGAACTCAGTGAGAGAGACTGCAATGTTCTTGGGCAAATTGATATAGGGAGTGACAAGGTATCGGAAGTGTTGGCAGGCTTAAAAGTGGACAAATCCCCAGGTCCGGATGATTTGTGTCCCAGACTGCTGAGGGAGGCAAGGGGGAGATCGCAGGGGCTCTGAACCAAATTTTTAATTCCTCTCTGGCCATGGGTTGCCAGAGGATTGGAGAACAGCTTAAGCCAGGGAACTACAGGCCAGTGAGTCTCACGTCAGTGGTAGGGAAACTATTGGAGAAATTTCTGAAGGAGAGTATCTATCTCCACTTGGAGAGGCAAGGTTTAAGGGATAGTCAGAGGCTTTGTCAGAGGGAGGTCATGCCTAACAAATTTGATTGAAATTTTTTGAGGTGACCAGGTGTGTGGATGAGGGTCGTACAGTTGACATAGTTTATATGGATTTCAGCAAAGCCTTTGACAAGGTCCCACATGGGAGACTTATAAAGAAGGCAAATGCACATGGAATACAGGGTAATTTGATAAAGGTGGATTCAAAATTGGCTTAATTGTAGGAGACAGAGGGTGATGACAGAAGGCTGCTTTAGTGACTGGAAGCCCATGTCCAGTGGCGCACCGCAGGGATGTGTGCTCGGTCCCCTATTACTCATCATTTATATAAACGACATAGATGACTACGTGGAGGGTAGGATTCGTAAGTTTGCGAATGACATAAAGATTGGCCAGGTGGTTAACAGTGAAGTTGACTGTTTTGGGCTACAGGAAGATGTAGATGGGATGGTCAAATGGGCAGATAAGTGGCAGATGGAATTTAACCATGAAAAGAGAGAGAGGTGAACACTTTGGAAGGAGTAATTTGACAAAGGAGTATTCAATGAACAGCATGGCACTAGGAAGTTCTGAGGAACAAAGGGACCTTGGTATGTGTGTCCATAGATCTCTGAAGGCGGAGGGGCATGTTAGTGAGGTGGTGAAAAAGGCATATGGGACACTTGCCTTTATCAATCAAGGCATAGACTACAAAAGTAGGGAGGTCATGTTGGAGTTGTATAGAACCTTGGTGAGGCCTCAGCTGGAATGCTGTGTGCAGTTCTGGTTGCCACATCATAGGAAGGATGTGATTGCACTGGAGGAGATGCAGAGGAGATTCACCAGGATGTTGCCTGGGATGAAACATTTAAGTTATGAAGAGAGGTTGGATAGACTTGGGTTGCTTTCGTTGGAGCAGGGAAGACTGAGGGGCGACCTGATTGAGGTGTACAAGATTATGAGGGGCATGGACAGGGTGGGTGGGGAACAGCTGTTCCCCTTAGTTGAAGGGTCAGTCACGAGGGGACACAAGTTCAAGGAGAGAGGCAGGAGGTTTGGCGGGGGAGGGGGACTTTTTTTACCCAGAGGGTGGTGATGGTCTGGAATGTGCTGTCTGGGAGGGTGGTGGGGGTGGGTTGCCTCACATCCTTTAAGCAGTACCTGGATGAGCGCTTGGCACATCATAACATTCAAGGCTAAGGGCCAAGTGCTGATAAATGGGATTAGGTAGGTGGGTCAGGTGTTTCTCATGTGTCGGTGCCAACTCAATGGGCCGAAAGGCCTCTTCTGCACTGAGAGATTTTGTGAAAGGTGCTGCCTAAGGAGCACTGGCAAATTCCTGCAGTGCATCTTATAGATAGTGTACACTGCTGCCACTGTGTCAATGGTGGAGGGAGTGAATGTTTGCGGATGGGGTGTCAATCAAGCAGGCTGCTTTGTCCTGGATGGTTTCAAGCTTCTGGAGTGTTGTGGGAGCTGCACTCATCCAGAAAAGTGGAGAGTATTCCATCATATTCCTGACTTGTGCCTTGTAGATGATGGAGACACTTTGGAGAATCAGGAGGTGAGTTACTCACTGTAGGATTCCTAGCCTCTGATCTGCTTTTGTAACCATAATATTTATATGGCTAGTCCAGTTCAGTTTCTGGTTAATGGTAACCCCCATGATGTGAATAGTGGGGGATTCAGCAATGGGAACGCCACTGAATGCCAAGGGGCAATGGTCAGACTCTTATCTTGTTGGAGATGGTCATTGCTAGGCACTTGTGTGACACGAATGTTACATTCCACTTATCAGCCCAAGCCTGGACATTATCCAGGTCTTGCTGCATTTGAACATGGACTGCTTTATTGTCTGAGGGGTCGTTAATGGTGCAAAACATTGTGCAATCACCAGTGAACATCCCCACTTCTGACCTTATGATAGAAGGAAGATTGTTGATAAAGCAGTTGAAGCAAGGGCACTACTGAGGAACACCTCAGTGATGTGCTGGAACTGAAATGATTGACCTCCAACAACCACAGCCATTTTCCTTTATGCTAGATATGACTCCAACCAGCACTTTCACCCAGATTCCCACTGACTCCAGTTTTGCTTGGGCTTCTCAGTGCCACACTCTACCAAATGCTGCCTTGATGTCAAGGGCAGTCACTCTCACCTCACCTCTGGATTTCAGCTCTTTTGTCCATGTTTGAACCAAGGCTGTAATGAGGACAGAGCTGAGAGACCCTGGCAAAACCCAAATTGAGAGTCAGTGAGCAGGTTATTGCTAAGGTGCATCCAACATGCATTACAATCACCCAACCTCCCATCATCATTCTGGGGGCACCACTGACTGGAAGCTTACCAGGGCCAGCTATATGAATACTATATTTACAAAGCAGTTCAGAGGCTGGGTGACTGACTCACCCCATCTCCCCAAAGCTTATCCACAAATACAGCATACAAGGCACAGAATGTGATGGAATTCTCTTCACTTGCCTGAATAAATGCAGCACCCACAACAGTCAAGAGGCTCAACACCATCCAGGACAAAGCAGCCCACTTGGTTAGCATCCTTCCCAGCACCTTTACAATTCACTCCCTCCACCATTGGTGCACAGTGGCAGGATTGTGTACCAACTTACTAAGATTTCTTTTATATCACTGTTCAAATAAGTGACCTCTACCATCTAGAAGGGCAAGGGCAGCAGTGCTTGGGATTACCATCTGCAATCCCCCTCCAAGTCACGCATCCTTTCTTGGAAATATCTTGTTACTCCTTCACCTTCTCCCATTTTGCTTCGAGTTGCAACAATGCTGGTTGGTCCATCATGCCCTGTCAGTCACCCATGTTTCTTCCAATCCCTCTACATTCAAGCCTCTCGATACATCAACTTTCACCTGGCCTAAGGCCTTCCCCTTCTTCGTGCTAGTTCCACCTCCATCACTCGCCTCGCCTCACTTCCCCTCTATCTCTGCAACAGATGCTGTAAGATTTCAATCTCATCTTGGCTACTTTCTTCAATACTCCCAATAATGTTCACTGACGCCTCCCCCCCACCCCCAACATGCTGGTTCCTGATTTTGCCCTTTCTCATTACTCCACACACCCATCTCAGCATCCGCATCTCATTAGTATCCAGTTTTTATTCCTATCTTCTTGATGTTGCCCAAGTTCTTGCACCATATAGCGAAGCCAGACTTACCATTGTCTTGTAGATTCTTCCTTTCAGTTTCAGCGATACTTTTCTATCCAAAACACGCTACTGCTCTTATTCCAATTACTTAAACCAGAGCTAATCCATTGCTTAATGTCCATACTTCCATCTTCTGCCACCACTGACCCCAGGTACTTGAATCTACTAAATTTCTCCTAGTCTTGACCCATAATCTTTACACCTTCACTCTGATTCTCTTCCCTGGACACAAACTGGCAGCCCATAAATTGGGTCTTTGGTTTACCAATCTTCATATCACCGCCTACCAGTGCTTTTCTCCAGTTTTCCACTCTCATCTGCAACACCATTGACCATGGCACTTCCCATGTTACTTGCTCATGATAATCAGAAAGGGTAAGAGACTGATCTTTGGTGCAATCCAACTTTGGCTTTGAAACTCACTCTCCCCCACACTGCTTCTTACTCTTGTCTGGCACTCCTTGTACATGTCCTGCAATTCTCAGGTAATTCATTAATTCTACCACATCTCCAGACTTCCTTCCGAGGCACCAGGTTCAGGTAAGCCTTCTCTAGATTGACTAATACAATTTTCATGTTGCATTGGCCATCCCGATATGTCACCAACATTTATCTCAAAACAAATGGTGCTTCTTCCGGTATGAATCTGAACTGACCTTCGTGCATTTCCACTAATTTTCTCAGCCTCTGGTCCATGACTTCCTCGCCCATATTGAAGGTATGCGGTAGGAGTATAATTCCTCTGTATTTTTTGCAATCTTGAATGTCTACCTTTCCTTTGAATATTGGTACTAAAATGCTTTGCCTCTGAGCCCTTGGGATTTCCTCTCTCATCATAACTAAGTAGCTTGTTCAGGACCAGGACCCCATATACACCTAAGCAGGTCCATATTTCTGCAGGTATCTCATCCAGTCCTATTACGTTACCGTTTTCATTCCTTTCAGTGCTGTTGTGATTTCTTTGAGATCGATTTAGTTATCATTCCTCGATTTGCAGCTACCACTCGTCTTTGTTCTTGGGTTTGCTTAGTTCATAAGTCCGTTAAAGTATCGGCTCCAACTCCCTTTGATTTCTTCCTCATGCACTACACGTACTCCACCTGCACGCTTGATTGTACTTTTATTGACCAGGTCTTTGGTTAATCTATCTCTAGCAGCTGCTATTCTGAAGTTATCTTGGTGGCCCTCTTTGTTATCAAGACTTTCATATTTTTTTCAATGACCATGGATCTTTCTCTAGCAATCTCTTTCTTTGTATTCCTTTTTGCCACTCCTTCAGGGGCAGATAGTGGCAGAGTGATAATGTCACTAGATTAGTAATCCAGAGACGCAGGCTAATGGCCTGGGGAGCAAGGGCTCAAATCCCACCATGGCAGAGGTGGAATTTAAGTTCAATTAATAAATCTAGAATTGAGAGTTAGTCTCGGTAATGGTGACCATGAAACCATTATCAAAAGAACAACTGGTTCACTAATATGGCAAAGGCTAAGGGCCCTGACAACAGTCTAGCAATAGTGCTGAAGACTTGTGCTCCAGAATTTGCTGCACCCCTAGCCAAGTTGTTCCAGCACAGCTACAATACTGGCATCTACCCAGCAATGTGGAAAATTGCCCAGGTGTGTCCTGTACACAAAAAGCAGGGCAAACCTGTGATATCAATTGCTGTGCAAACCAAATCCCAGAGAGAAACTTGGCTTATGGGTCATACCATTTTTTTGTATTCTGAAAACAAGACGACGACGTACTGATCTCAGCAGTAAGCAGTCCACATTTGGGATTTTAAAAATTTAAAAGGAAATGTTTTATGAATAAAAGCAAACCTAAGCATATAAGGTTACAGTTACACAGTTAAATTATGTCTTACAAAACATTCCTCCAAAAAGACTCTTTACTTGGTCAGACCCACAAGTAAATACCTTCCCGCAACACTCCCTTGTAGATGTTTAACTATAAACATGCAGTAGCATTATCCAAGGCAAACTGTTGTAGCTTCAATAAGGGCATACAACATGACCTGTAACTCTTCCACTCTGCTATGAAAACTCAAACTTCCAAATAAAACTGCTTTTTGCAGCCCAAGACTTTTTGAGTCTTGACTGGATGGTCGATTCAAACTGCATCCTTCCCAGTCCATAGCTCCAATTGCTACATTACAGATCCAGCTCAACACAGCTACCCTAAGCTTGCCACAGTAATTCTACAATACATTTCTTCCCAGGTTCCATTGTTCTCACACCTCTTTGAAACTCAAATCCTTCCAAATATAAGATCTTCCATGTTTCTATCTTGACTTTGCTTTCGGGTCAATAAAATAGAATATCCCCACTTCTATTTATCTATGGAATTCCCGCAACATGTTCCTTGTTACCTCGGACTCCTCTTTGATATTCAAACAAACTCTTCACTTATCTAAAAATGCAAATGTTAGATCTAACCTCTCGACTTATACCTCAAACCTAACACCTCTTATCCTTTTCATGTTTTAAACCCCCCCAGACAACTGGTCTCCTATTAATGTTTGCCCAGCTTGATTAAATCACACACACTCACACAGGCACACAGCTTTTTTTCACAGAATAACACATTTCCCAAAAATGCTGAAAAAACATCCATTTCTCACAAATCCAACCCGGCCCATTACTGCCCTAGTCTACTCTCCATCAATAAAGTGATGGAAGGGGTTATCAACAGTGCTATCAAGTGGCACTTGCTTAGCAATAACCTGCTCACTGACGCCCAATTTGGGTTCTGCCTAGGCCACTCATCTCTTGACCTCATTACAGCCTTGGTTCAAACATGGACAAAAGAGCTTAACTCCCGGGGTGAGGTGAGGGTCACTGCCCTTGACATCAAGGCTGTGTTTGTCCGAGTATGACAACAAGAAGCCCTAGCAAAACTGGACTCAATGGGAATCAAGGAGAAAACTCTCCACTGTAGCACAAAGGAAGATGATTATGTTTGTAGGAGGTCAGTCATCTTAGCTCCAGGACATCACTGCAGGAGTTCTTCAGGGTAGTGTCCTAGGCCCAACCATCTTCAGCTGCTTCATTAATGACCTTCCTTCCATCATAAGGTCAGAAGTGGGGATGTTCGCTGATGATTGCACAATGCTCAGCACCATTTGCGACTCCTCCGATACTGAAGCAGTCCATGTCCAAATGCAGCAAGACCTGGACAATATGCAGGCTTGGGCTGATGTGGCAAGTAACATTCACGCTGTACAAGTGCCAATCAATCGCCACCTGCAAGAAGAGAATCTAACCATCACCCCTTGCCATTCAATGTTGAATCCCCTACTATCAACATCCTGAGGGGTTACCATTGACCAGAAACAGAACTGGACTAGCCATATAAACACCATGGCTACAAGAGCAGATCAGAGGCAAGGAAGCCAACAGCAAGTAACTTGCCTCCTGACTCCCCAAAGTCTGCCCACCATCTACAAGGCAGAAGTCAGGTGTGTGATGAAATACTCTCCACTTGCCTGGATGAGTGCAGCTCCAACAACACTCCAGAACCAACCAGGTCAATAAAGCCTGCTTGATTGACACCCCATGCACAAACAATCACTCCCTCCACCACCGCCGCACAGTTGCCACTGTGCACAGTGTGTACTACCCAGAAGAAGATGCATTGCAGGAACTCACCATGGATCCTTAGGCAGCACCTTTCAAGCCCATGACCGCTACCATCTAGAAAGAGAAAGGCAGCGGGCACATGGGAACACCAGAACCTGGAACATATGAACAAGGAGGAGTAAGCCATTCGGCCAATCAAGCCTGCTCCGCCATTTAATAAGATCATGGCTGATCTGATAGTAACCTCAAATCTGCATATAGTCTACCCGATAAGCAAGTGCACGGTAGTTTATCAAGAATCTATCCACTCATCTTAAAAATATTCAAAGGATCTGCTTCCAACGCCTTTTCAGGAAGTGAGCTCCAAAGGCTCACAGACCTCAAAGAAAAAAATGTTGCCTCATCTTTTTAAATGGCCGACCCCTTATTTTTAAAGTCACCCCTAATTCTAGATTCTCCCACAAGGGAGAAACATCCTCTCCACAACCACCCTGTCAAGATCCCTCAGGATCTTATGTTTCAATCAAATCACCTCTTACTCTTCTAAACTCCAGCAGATACAAGCCTAGTCTGTCCAACCTTTCCTCATAAGACAACCTACCCATTCCAGGCATTAGTCTGGTAAACCTTCTCTGAACTGCTTCCAACGCATTTATATCCTTCCTTAAATAAAGTGACCAACACTGTACAGAGTACTCCAAATGTGTTCTCACTAGTGCTCTGTATAACTTAAGCATAACCTCTCCATTTTTGTATTCAATTCCCTTCGAAATAAATGATAACATCTGATTAGCTTTCTTAATTACTTGCTGTACCTGCATATTAGCCTTTTGTGATTCATGCACTAAGACACCAAGATCCCTCTGCATCTCAGAACTCTACAATCTCTTCCTGCCAAAATGAACAATTTCACATTTCCCCAAATTATACTCCATTTGCCATATCTTACCCACTCACTTAACCTATCTACATCTTTTTGTAGTCTCATGATGCCCTCTTAACTTATTTTCTTACCCATCTTTGTCTCATCAGCAAATTTGGCAACCATCCTGTCCATCCCTTCATCCAAGCGATTTATATAAAATTATAAACAGTTGAGGTTCCAGCACTGATGCATGGCACACCACTCATTACATCTTGCCAACCTGAAAAAGACCCATTCTCTTCTTCCTGTTAGCTAGCCAATCTTCTATCCATGCCAATATGTTACCCCCTATACCACAAGCTTTATCTTCCACAATAACCTTTGATGTGGCATTTTATCAAATGCCTTCTAGAAATATAAGTACAGTACACCACCAGTTCTCCTTTATTCACAGCACTTGTTATTTCTTCAAAGGACTGCAATAAATTGGTTAAACATGATTTCCCTTTCAGAAAACCATGTTGACTCTGCCTGATTACCTTGAACTTAGCCAAGTGCCCTGCTGTAGCTTCTTTAATAATAGCTTCTAACATTTCCCTATGACAGATGCTAAGCTAACTGGCCTGTAATTGCCAGCTGTCTCCCCCACTTTTTGAATAATGATCTTCCAATCTAATGCGACCTTCCCCGAATCTAAGGAGTTTTCGGAAAATTAAAACCAACACATCAGTTATCTAGTGACTTCTTTTAAGACCCTAGGACGAAATCTATCAGGATTTGGGCACTTGTCAGCCAGCTCCAACAATTTATTCAGTACCAGTTCTCTGGTGATTGTAATTTTCCTGAGCTCTGCCCTCCATTCCATTTCCTGATTTACAGCTGCCTCTGGGGTGTTACTTGTATCCTTTATAGTGAAGACTGATGCAAAATACCTGTTCAATTCATCTGCCATCTCCTTGTTTCCCATTATCAATTCTCCAGGCTCACTTTCTATAGGGCCAACATTCACTTTGTTAACTCGTTCCTTTTTAAAATATGTATAGAAACTCTTACTATCTTCTTATATTTCTGGCTAACTTACTCTCATACTCCAATTTTTCCCTCCTTATTAATCTTTTAGTCATCCTTTGCTGTTCCTTATATTCTGCCCAATCTCCTGACCTTCCGCCTATCTTTGCACAATTATATATTCTTTAAGTTTGATACTATTTTTAACCTTTCTAGTTAGATGGTGTGTCCGCCCCTTGGACTTTTTCTTACTCGCTGGAATGAATCTATTCCGTTTATCCTGAAATAGCCCCTTAAATATCTGCCACAGGGAAATGCAGTTGACCAGTCAAAAAGTAAATTCAAAATGGAGATCAATAGATTTTTGTGCACTAAGGGATCAATCAAGGCAACGATGGGAAAGTGGAATTAATGCAGATGTTCAATTACGATCGCACTAAGTCACACAATGGGCCCCACGGCCCACTCCTGTCTCTTAACCAAAAAAAAACTGCACAATTATCGCAGGTCTTCTTCCAACTTAACTATTCTGTTTTGGCTCTATACCTCAGCACTCTTTTGTTTTATTCATTGCACTCTGCTGTAATTGGGTATGTTAAGCATAATGTTTGTTCAAACCCTACATTCAACTAAACCCTTGGCTATTTTAGGTATACAATGTACAACTAACAGAAAAGACTGAGCAGGCCAGGACTCTATATGACCTGATAGAGGTCTTGAAAATTATGAAGGTATTCAACAGGTTAGATGTAAAGGGATGTTTCCACTTATGCAAGTCCAAAACTAGAAGTCATAAATACCAGACAGTCACTAAAAAAATACAATAAGGAACTTAGGGGAAACATGTGTGGTGGGAATGTAGAAGTCCCCAACTTTTTTATTTGTTCATGGGGTGTGGGCATCACTGGCTAGGCCAGCATTTTTGCCCATTCCCAATTGCCCTCGAGAAGGTGGTGGAGTGCTGCCTCTTGAACCACTGTAGTCCATGGGATGAAGGAAAAACCCATGAAGCAGTTGAGACACATAGCATAGATGCATTTAAAGGGAAGCTAGGTAAGGAGGTGAGGGATAAAGGAACAGAAAAATACATTGTCAGGGTGAGGCAAAGATGGAAAAGGCTATTTCCATGCTGTATGCTCTCTCTCATTTTCACAGAGGCGCACGAGCACATTTCCAATTCAGTCACATAAGCATCTTCTAGGGTGGTTATGATTTTTTTTTAAATACAGGAAGACAATAAAGGTATTTGATAATTGGAGTTGTAGTTATGCTTTCCCCACATTTCTCCTTCCTCTGTCCGCACTCAAGTTTCTACACATACCCAGCACATCCCTTCAGCTTCCTCCTCTCATGCAGGATTTATGGAATTTCTCAGTATGCTTACTTGGTCACTCCATTTAGCGACATGCTGTCTCAAGTTAAGTATTTATCACTCATAATCAGCATTATGTCTTCTATTTATCCACTATCAAAGCGCAGAATCAACTCCCCAAACCTTGTTTTACAAATTTATACAGGTGCAAAAGAATATTTAAGGTACATCTTAATGTTTGTGCTAATTGTTTACATTCAAGACAGAAAAGCACCAGAATTGTTAGGACAAGGATAAACAATACCCTTAATTTTTAAACACATTCAAGTAGTTGTCAAGAAGGCCTTCCTGTCTTCCCACTTAGGTAGAAAATATTTAAATTAAATATTGCTTTGAGGGCCAGAAAAGAAAATCACGGCTGATTTTATTGGGCAATCAAAAATAGTCCAGCCACATGAACACCAAATCTGCAGTCGCTCTTGAAGCACCAACAAAACCAACTGCCACATCAGGAGTCTTTGGCAGCTGAAGCTGCTGGAAGACTCATTTTTCAAATTGTTAACTTTTGTCATATATTCCTGACTGAAAATGGGGGATACTGCTGCAAGTCTGGGGCTGGGAGCATAGGATACTCGAGTCACAATTTACAGATCCATGGGTCTGAAAGAACATTTAGATCCAGATACGCGAACAGTTCAATTCAAATCCCATTTTCTGAACCCCCATGCAAAATTAATTTCCATCACTATTTTAATTCATAGAAATAAAAATATAAACCCAAAAGCAATACAAATGGAAATCTGAAAGAAAAACAAAAAAATGCTGGAAAAGCTCAGCAGGTCTGGCAGCATCTGTGGAGAGAGAAACAGAGTTAATGTTTCGTGTCTGTATGACTTCTTCAGAGCTGAAAAGAAGTAGAAATGTGATGGCTTTTATACTTTTTAAGAGGGAGTGAAGCAAGATAGGTGGGAGCCCAAGGAAAAATTGACAAAGATGTCATGCATACAAGACAATGGAAGAGTTAAAGGTAGTAGTAAAGACTAAAGAAGGTGCTGATAGTGGCATAAAGGTAAGAGCAGAATGTGTTAATATCAGAACAAGGGCCAGCACTCTTGTGAAAGTACAACATAGAAACCAGTTACAGATGGCCCTATGGGGTGGGTGGGGGTGTGTGTGTGTGTGTGTGTGTGTGTGTGTGGGGGGGGGGGGGGAAATATTAAAAAGTGAATAAAAAATATTTTAAAAACTCAGTCTGAAAGTATGAACCAGACCTTCCTGTCGTTTGTCATTTCAACACACCATCTTGCACTCATGTCCACATGTCCATCGTTGGCCTGCTGTAATGTTCCAGTGAAGCCCAACGCAAACTAGAGATCAGCACCTCATCTTCCTATTAGACACTTTACAGCCTTCCAGACTTAACACTGAGTTCAACAACTACAGACCATAAACTCTCTCCTCTATCCTCACCCCTTTTATAATCCAACTTTTAAAAAAATATTCCAACCTTTTATTTATATCCTTTCTCCTTAACCTCCCCCGACCCCAGGCCATCAGTCACTGGTTTTCGTGCTGTGCTTTCACAGAGCGCTGACCCTTGTCCTGCTATTAACACATTCTGCTTGTACCTTTACGCCACTATCAGCACCTTCTTTAGTCTATACCACTACTGTTAACATTCCCTTGGTCCTGTGTCAATGACGTCTTTGTCAATCGCACCTTGGCTCCCATCTATCCCTGACCTATTTTGCTCCACATGGTCCACCCCTTCTTCAACAGTATAAAATCCATCACATTGCTATTTCTCTTTAGCTCTGAAGAGTCATGTAGACTGAAAACATTAACTCTGTTTCTCTCTCTCCACAGATGCTGCCAGACCTGCTGAGTTTTTCCAGCATTTTTTTGTTTTTATTCCATCAGCAGAGGTCTGGAAGCAGGTCACCTGGAGGTGGTAGAGATAGAAAAATAACTCCTCAGAAGGTATTTTGGGTGTATACATGTTGCCCAATAAAAGCACAAACTAACAGATAGAAACATGGGGGAAAAGATGTAACCACAACAGCAGAAAAGTGGAGTAAAAAGCTTTAAGAATGTTTCTATTTAGAATCCAAAGTCTATGTAAGAATTTTAAATACTTTATTCCTTACCAGTATAAGTCACAGCAGTCGAGCTGTATGTGCCACTTTGAGTATAGGACGGAACCACAGTGGCAGCTGCTGCAGCAGCCGGTTGCACTGTTGTGGACACTGGGTAAACAGTAAAGGTAGTAGTTGGGTTTGGTGTAGCTGGCTTTATTGCTGTCACTTGTCGAGTCTGTTGAGCTTGCGTGTATTGCGTTGCAGCTTGACTATATCCTGCCTTGGCAGCTGGAACAAAAAATGTTAATTATTAACTTGAGAACAGATTTAAAAGAATTCCAACAGAAAGAGACTTGTCATCGTTCCCTTTAAAAATTATACGTTTTGAATATAAGAGTCGAAATCTACTGATTCATCTCAACAGCAGTATCCTGCTGCTCAACATACTTCAACAACAAATCATACAGCACCTCTAATGTAATATATTGAAGTTACTTGGGACATTTTAAATGTAATAAAGCAAAATCAGATACAGAATCCCACAAAGTTTTAAGGCAGCTGGCCAAAAACTTGGTCAAAGATGTAGATTTTAAGGAGCATCTTAAAAAATGAGAGAGGTTTAGGGAAGGGATTCCAATGATTATGGTTTGGGTTGTTGAAGGCTCCAATGGTGGAGCCATTAAAATCAGAGATGCTCAAGAGGCCGGGAATTAGATGCATGACAGTATTTGGATTATAAGGCTGGAGATTACAGAGATAGGTATGATACATTGCTTGAAAATCGGCACTAAAAAAACATTTTTTTAAAAAAATCTCTGGTCATCTTATAATGGACCAGCAACTGGGAACTGTTTTGAAGTCCACTCTCCATCAGGAGAGCCTGAATCACCCAAACGTTACAACAAAATGAACTTTAAGAGTGAGCTCATATGGTTCACCCTTCAACAGCTTCCACGTCTCACTTTGAGAGTGGGTGAGGAGAGGAGGATCAGTCAAGTGACAGGGAAAAAGGGCCAATATTCCTCCGCTTCCAAAAGGGGTCATGTGCAATTATGCTGTTCACCTTTCTACTGTGTCTTACTCAGTCCATACAGAATGAGAAACAGACCGGCATGTTAAAAGTAATAAGGAAAGAGCACTGAAAATATATACCATAGTAACAATATCATTCTAATCCAGTCAGGTGAACACTTGCATTATCAAATAGTACATCAGCTGTGTACTTTTATTTTATACAAACAGTGTAGTGTAGACAAACTTTTCATTGACATTATTAAGATCCAATACCAATATACAGAATGCACAGCAAATCCTATGTTTAAATGTATTGTTTTGTGGTTTACAGACCGTGCCATAATTTAATTTGATTACGATTTCCTCAACAGTATCAGACTCACCAGCTTGATAGTAGGCTTCTGCAGCAGTTGGTTGTGGCTGAGCTGCAGCAGCAGGTTGTTGGTAGTATTGTTTGCTGTCATAGGCTATAGCTGGTGCTGTGGAACGCACATATGTATAGGTATCCTAAATTGAAAAGAATCAATTGAAATTGCTGGATAACAACTCAGTCTATTAATTTCACGTAGGTAATGTGTTCTAGACCCATATTACTGGTCAACTTTGGCTGTGTCATTACAAAACACAGAGAATCAACTTATTTGTTCAAAAAAAGACCACGTTTAACAAATATATGTGATGTTCATTAAAGCCCTGCACAAACCTTAATTACAAAAATGACTTTACAAATCAACTGCATTATACACTGAAAGCTGCTGTTCAAATGAGAATTTAATGGACTCTAGGTCCTGGTTTTGAACCTGGTGCACAAACAAGTTATAACCCAGAAAACAAATATTACATTTGAGATTTCTATTTAAAATAAAATACTGGGAGCCTTGGAAGTATTAAGAATTATCATAGGAGGCAACTTGACCCAATCTAACTACTGGTATGCTAGTGCCAGTTCTACACCTGAAGTTATCGACTCTCCTTGATCTTTCCTCATCTTTTAATAGTTTTCTTTCTGAAATATTTAACCAATTCTCCTTCAAAATGATAGTCTTGCTCTGTGACAATTATGCTAAACTATGCCTTATTCTGATATTCCTCTGCAAAAATTTTTATGCACCTGCTTCTTCAGCTTCAGATGAATTTATGGCGCCTTGTTACACTTCTTTAGCCAACAAATGATTTATCCTCTCAAAAACTTCAATTTTAAAACCTCTGATTCCCATTTGACCTTTTCTATCTCGCCCTTGATACTAATTGTTCCAAAACAAAGATTCAAAAACAATTCCTTGTAATTTGATTGTACCGTGATACAAGTTGTCAACACGGTTTTGATATACACAAACCCACAAGATATTTCCTTTTATGAAAATTGCCACAAAACGGTTAGTGACTACTGTTCATCAGTCATTCTCCAACCATGTATATTGCTTTGTTTAGTTTTCCTGGAGGTGTGGGAAGAAATATTAGAGAATAAAAGAGATGTATCTTTGTAAAAAAAAATGTTCTGAACAACAATTAAGATGAGATCAATAACTATTTGATACTTAGGTCATACCTGATAATTTTGCGATGTGACTGGTGGAGGTGGTGGAGGAGCTTCTTGCTGCCGCTGCGTGTATCCATAATCTGCTGCAGTATGTGCTGTTTGGTACCCTCCATAGGCTGCTGTGGCAGCAGCAGCTGCAGCAGCAGCAGCAGCAGCAGCAGGAACAGGTCTGGCTGCTGTAGCAGCAGCTGCAGGAGCGTAGGCTGCTGTCACAGCATGAGCAGCTACTGGGGCCTGATGGACTGTGTAGCTGCCAGCTGTGGTTGGATGTGAGTATGCAATGCCCGTGGCCGGCTGTTGGCTGGTCAAAAAGACAAAAAAACAATTTTCAATCTCCAGAAAACTCAAAAACCTTTAATCAGCTGTGCTGCAACAAGTTCATCATAAAGTCACAATAGTTTTTTCCAAAAATGTAAGCATAGATAGGTAGTGACATTTTTTCTAAGTGTAGAAAATAATTTTAACATAGAAACAGAGAATGGGAGCAGGAGTAGGTCATTCAGCCCTTTGAGCCTGCTCCGCCATTCAATATGATCATGGCTGATCATCTATCTCAACGCCATACTCCTGTTCTTTCCCTGTACTCCTCGACAACTTTTAGAGCCTAGGAATTTATTTGCTTCTTAAATACTTTCAGTGATTTGGCCTCCACAATCTTCTCTGGTAGAGAATTCCAGAGATTCACCACCGTCTGATTGAAGACATTTCTCATCTCAGTCCTAAATGGCTGACTCCGTATCCTGAGACTGTTATCCCTTGTTCTAGAACCCCCAGCTAGAGGGAATATCATCCCTGCATCCAGTTTGTCCAGCCCTGTCAGAGTTTTATGCATTTCCATGAGGCCCCCTCTCGTTCTTCTAAACACCAATGAATACAGGCCTAATTGACCCAATCTCTCTTCATAGGACAATCCTGCCATTCCAGGAATCAGTCCGGTGAACATTCTTCCTCTATGGCAAGTATATCCTTTCTTAGGTAAGGAGACCAAAACTGCACACAACTCTCCAGGTGTGGTCTCACCAAGGCCCTGTACAACTGCAGTAAGACAGTACTCCTGTACTCAGGTCCTCTTGCAACAAAGGCCAACACTTATTTGCCTTATTAACTGTTTGCTGCACCTGCATGCTTGCTTTCAATGATTGGCGTACAAGAACACCAAGGTCCCTTTGTACATCAACGTTTCCCAATCTATCACCATTTAAATAATACTCTGCCATTCTGTTTTTCCTACTGAAGTGGTTAAATTCACACTTTCCAAGTTATACTGCATCTACCGTGTATTTGCCCACTCACTCAAACTGTCTAAAATGCCTTGCAGCCTCTCAACACCTCCTCACAATTCACGTTGCCACCAAGATTCACATCATCAGCAAATGTGGAAATATTACATTTAGTTCCCTCATCCAAATCATTGGTATATATTGTGAATAGCTGGGGCCCAAGGACTGATCCCTGAAGCACACCACTCATCATAGCCTGCCACTCCGAAAATTTATTCCTACTCTATTTCCTGTCTGCTAACCAATTCTCAATCCACGCAAATATATTACCCCCAATCCCATGTGCTTTAACTTAGCACACTAACCGCTTATGTGGGACTTTAGCAAAAGGTTTCTGAAAATCCAAATGTAACACATCCACTGGTTCTCCCTTATCTATTTTGCTAGTTATGTCCTCAAAAATCTCCAGTAGGTTTGTCAAACATGATTTTGCTTTCATAAACTCATACAGACTTTGCCTAATCCCATTGATATTTTCTAAGTGTCCTGTTATCACATCCTTTATAATAGACATTTCACCTACTACTGATGTGAGGCTAACCAGTCTTCATTTTCAGCTCGGATCACCCTATTGCTAACAAATTGGTTTGCATGATTACCTGAAGCAGAGCGAGAAGAATTTTAGTCCAGAGACTGAATTTAAAAAATATAATAATTCATGGGATGTGGGCAATAATTGACTGGGTTGGATTTGTCCTGTTTTGTGTGTGCAGGACATACCTGGGCATTTTTCCACATAGCTGGATAGGTGTCAGTGTTGCAGCTCTACCGGAACAGCTTGGCTAGGGGCGCAGCAAATTCTGGAGTACAGGTCTTCAGTACTATTGCTGGAATATGGTCAGGGCCCATAGCCTCTGCAGCATTCAGTGCCTTCAGCCATTCCTTGATATCACGTGTGTTTTAGTTTCACCAGATTGACACTTCATTTTTAGGTAGGCCAGGTCTTGCTCCTGGCATGCTCGCAATCACCTCTTCATTGAACCAGGGTTGATTCCCTGGCTTGGTAGTAATGGCAGAGTGAGGGATATCCCTGGCCACGAATTTACAGATTGCGGTCGAGTAAAATTCCGCTGCTGCTGATGGCCCATAGCGCCTCATGGTTGCTCAGCCTCGAGTTGCTAGATCTATTTGAAATCTATCCCATTTAGCACGGTGGTAGTGAATCGCAACATGGTGGTAGTGAATCGCAACATGATGGTGGGTATCCTCAATGTGAAGATCGGACTTTGTCTACACAAGGAGAGCGCGATGATCACTCCTCCTGATACGATCATGGATAGATGCATTTGCGGCAGGCAGATTGGTGAGGAAGAGGTCAAATATGGTTTCCCCCCTTGTGCTGGTTCCCTCACCACTTGTTGCAGACCCAGTCTAGTAGATATGTCCTTTAGGACTCAGCCAGCTCAGTCAGTAGTGGTGCTGAGCCACTCTTGGTGATGGACATGGAAGTACCCCACCCAGAGTACATTCTGCGCCCTTGCGACCCTCCATGCTTCCTCCAAGTGGTGTTCTTGATGAAGGAGCATGGAGTCATCAGCTGGGTGGGGGGGGCAGCACATGGTAATCAGCAGGTTTCGTTGCCCATGTTTGATCTGATGCCATGAGTTGATGCTGAGGACAACAGGGCAACTTCCTCCCAACTGTATACCACTGTGCCGTCACCTGCTGGTCAGACAGGGCAGATCGAGGGATGGTGATGGTGATGTCCAATTCCGTGAGTATGATTATGTCAGGCTGTTACTTGACTAGTCTGTGAGACAGCTCCCCCAATTTCTGCACAAGGCCTCAGATGTTAGTACGGACTTTGCAGGGTCAACAGGGCTAAGTTAGCCATTGTAATTTCCTGTTGATGTCAGGTGTTTTTTGTGGTTTGACACAATTGAGAGAACATTTAAGAGTAAACCATTGTTGTAGGTGGGAGTCACATGCAAGCCAAACCCAGTGAGAATGACAGATTTCCTTCCCTAAAGGGCATTAGTGAACCAGATGGGTTTTTACAACAATCAACAATGGTTGTGTGACTTTTAACTCCAGAATGAATTCAAATTCCACCATCTGTCGTTGTGGAATTTGAACCCGTGTCCCCAGAGCATTACCATGGGTCTCTGGATTACTAGTCCAATGACAATACCACAACAACACTACTTCCACCTGCTCCCAAGCTGGTAGTGCAGAACTTCAGCAGTATTTGTCTTTTTCTCCTCAGTCTAACGTGATGGAGTCTAAACCCCGTATGTATACAAACTATGTGTTCATACCAGATAGGTGACATCTTCCAGCTGTTGTCCCAGGTCTTAGTTTCCTCATCAGCTACACAACCTGCTTTCAGCTAAGTGCAAAAGGCAACTCATTAAACACCGTAAAGCTCCTGACATTAAATTCTGCTGCCAATATCAGATATACTTGTCGCTAATTGCTTAACCCAGATCCTCATCAAAGGGGCATTGACAAAGGCGTACCTACCTCATTCACAAATGAGGCTCCAATTAACCAAATGCCCACCACACAACTTAGTCCTAGGTATGAAACATGGACCACAGAAACCTGCAATATACCTGGGTGACCTGAACCATGAAGGGGAACTGTTTGGACACGTGCTACACACCACATACTTAACCAGTATTTGAACTTACCCATCGTTGAAGAGAAGACAGAGCATGCTGCCAAAGAAATGCAACTATTATCCACTAACATGCATCCTCCCTTGTACTGAAATGAACAACTGGACAAGCACTCCTGGATCTTTTTCGCACTTTTAAAAGTAGACAAGGCCCATGATTACTCAAAGCTCTTGTGTGAAGTGCACTTCATTCAGATGCTAGAGGGTTTGTCATTATGTCAGCCATCATTAGGTTCAATTATCAGGACAATTTTAAATCAAGCACTTCTGTTGGACAGTTTAAGTTTTTGGGTCTTTTGCTCCCGTCTTGCTATAGGTACTTAGCTTTTGTATTTTAGATTATGAATGTCTTCACTGACTCAGACTTATAGGTGTGTTATTGAGATCAAGTCCAGGATAAAGTGAAAACCTCTAAATTGTCATAGCCAAGGGATCTATTACAACATCAGACCACGTTTTTATTTAACCTCTTGAATAGCTTTGATAGAAATTAATACAATTGCTATGCTATGGTATTACTTTACATTTAAACTTTAGACATGCTATTCTTATACTTCAAAAGAAGCCAACTGGCTAGATACATCTTTCTGAAGCTTTGATATCAGCCAAAATGAATTTTCCAAAAAACTGCAGATATGACAGTTATGACTAGCTAAATTAAATGGCCTACTTATTGCAAGCTCATTTTTTAAAAACAACACTGCAGAAGCTAGCACTTAATTTAACATTATCTGCACCAACAGCCTCAGTGCAGATTGAAAACTATTTGCAAGTTTCATGCACCAGATCAGAAGCATCCAGCAATAAGAATGTCTTTTTTCAAAAATAAAAGGTCAGGTTGATCAGAGGTTAAACCTTTCAATTCTTCAATCAATATGATGTTTCGATTTTTGTACATTAGTGATGTGACATCCTTTCATTTCTAATATTTGTTTTTAAGCGACAGCTATTTGCATTCATACAGGCAAGACAGATGAATATTTTCATGTAGAACACAGTTTATATTTTTGTAGAAATATCTATTTTATTACTGATATAAACCATTCAAATTGGATCTCTATCTCTGACAGGTCACATCTTCAAAATGCAATAGGGATCTCCCACATGCCAACTATCCCCATTGCCTACTACTCACCAGCCTGAGTCTTCCACCCACTCTAACCTAGGAACCCTATTTTTGACAACCATCTCCCCTCCTGCCTCAAAGCCTATTTTGCCTATGGTAGCCACTGCTTGCTCCCTCAATCCCAAGTCCTCTTTCTTGCCTCTAATCTACCAGGCATCAACAACAGTTTTTTTGTTCTTCAAGCACCACATTGCTCCCCTTTAAAACTGCTATCAACACAACCCTTAAAAAACCTACACTCAACCTATCTACCCTCTCCAAATACTGTACCATCACTTAATATTCCTTTCTAAGTTGCCATCTACCTAGTGTGACTGCCTTTCACAAAATTCACTTTTCAAATCCCTCCAGTCTAATTTCCACCAAAACTACCACCACCAAAATCACAATGTCTGAGCAAACATGGTAACTTAGCCCTCCCCATCCTCTTTGTTTCATATAAGTGCCTACGCTATCATCTTTCATCCAGCTCCCTAGGAGTGCCCTTTCTCACAACAGTAGATTACAGTCCCAAATTTCTTATAGGAACTTTAAGGAAGACATTTTCTTTTAAAAAGACATACAAGCAAGGGCATGGAGTAAAATATGGTTGAGAATGTAAAGTAACCACTTTCTGGAAAATTCCTATCTGGATTATATTGACTGACTAGTCCAGAGAGATCATGGAATGTCACACCTGAAGTGTCAAGGCCTACTTCAAGCAGAGGCACTTGAAAGGAAGAGATGAAATGCAGAAGACTGAACTTTAATCTCCTGGGGTTGCGAAGACCACGGAGTCTGATTATCTCAGAAGAAACCATCTCCTGTTGAGTTATATCTCAGAGCGCAAAAATGATCAGAGTTAGAAGAAAATGGACTCTGGGCAAAAGACATTTTTGTTTTTCCCTTCCAGGAATACATAAGGAAAGGTGTTAAAAAGCTAGCTGCAGACCTGATCTATGTTTTCTAGTTCTGGTGTGCTAGTGAGAGTCACAGCAGATGATCAGCTTGACACCACCTAGCAGCTTGAAGGCAAAGGCTCTCTTTCTCTGTTACTGGAGGCAAGTCAGCAAAGCTGCAATCAAAAAGGAAATAAGACTGCTTCTTCAGCTAACTTGTGTCTCTCCAAACCAACTGCTAAACTGCCAAAGTCAGTTCTGCTGGAATCAGCCAACTTAATGGCCACAACGTTTCACTATCTACGCCTCATGGATAAGCCAAAGAGTGATTCATATTTCTTTTTTAGCTTTTGTTTTTGGACTCAATTTCTCATTTCTAGTGTGTGTGTATGTGTGTGGCATTTTTATTTTTTTCCCTTCGGATTTTTAGTAACTAATAAATTTACTCTAACTCAAGAAAGTATGGTAAAATTGGCTCCTTCTAAAACATTGATACCTTTTCCCAGTCCAAATGTATTTAAGAGGGAAGGGATCCCTTTTAAATTAACCTTGTTGCGACCAGCTGAGGGGGTTGAATAAAGAAGGGGAGCCAGGTCATTCTTCCTCATCTGGGAACATAACAAATTAGGGTCCCATTTGGGAAGTTAACAATTTGGGGTATCTCGCCTGGGATCATAAATTGGGGAACGTCACCCAAGGGGCAGTAGTAACACCTTTATGGTTTGATTCGTACTAATTCAAACACAGCCAGTATATCTACAACAGCACCTCCTTCAACTGCAACGTCTCTCGTTATGGGTTAGCACAGAATAGGAGGCCATTCAGCCCATCAAAGTTCGCATCCTGCAATGTTTTCTCCTTCCAGTATTTATCCAATTCCCTTAGAATTTACTATCAAATCTATATGCACCACCTAAAGAGGCAGTTCATTCAAATTACCGCAGAGGGCTGTAGAGGCTAGGTCGTTAAGTATATTCAAGATTGAGATAGACAGATTTTTAATTAGTAAGGGAATCAAGGGCTATGGAGAAAAGGCAGGAAGTGGAGTTGAGGATTATCAGATCAGCCATGATCTCATTGAATGGTGGAGTATACTAGATGGGCTGAATGGTCTACTTCTGCACCTACATCTTATGGACTTAAAAGGAACAAATTCCAGAGCTTATTGCCAAGGCTGCACTAGTACGATCAAATAAATGCTGGCCCAGCCAGCGAAGCCCACATCCCATGAATGAATATAAAATAAAATCAGGGGTGCAGAATTGGTGGGTCAGAAAGGGGCACAGAGATAAGGAGTGATGAGGGGATGAATGAATTAAAAAAGAATGGGAATTCTTAAACAATAAGAGTCATTGCCAGAAAGTCAACAACACTGGAGTGACGGAAGAGGAGGACTTGATGCAAGTTAGGATACGGGCATCAGGTCTTTGAACCAGTTCAGGTATTCATTCGGAGGGTGCAAGGTGGGAAGCCAGTTAGCATTTGAATTGTAAAATAAATTTGCCTTTTCGGTGTATAGTGTGCGATAACATTCTTGGTACATGTGAAGTCATGGGTAGACAATTTGTACAAATTTTATAATGTTTATTTTTTTTTCCTATTTATTCATTCACAGGATGTGCGCGCTGCTGGCAAAGCCAGCATTTATTGTTCAACCCTAACTGCTCTCAAGAAAGTAGTGGTGAGCAATGTTTCCTCTACCTTTCCCACCCATGCAGAGAATGAATATTATGTGCACCATGGAATGAATATTATGTGCACCAGCTCGAGTATTTTCTTCACTTAAAACTGTGAATTGCGAAGAAAATATCTTGGGCCATAATGGCGGCGAGAGTTCAGGCAGTAGTGGGGCCAATACACGGTCTGTGGGTTCAGAGCCACATTCAGAAACAAAAATAGAGGTGTGATATCACAGGGATGTCATGAGTTGACTGGCTGGTGAGTATCACTGCTTAGGGGCTGTGCTTAAAGAACTGGCGGATTAAAAATGATAAAAATATTTAGTAGTAATAAGGAAGTGACTAGCTGGTGAGTTTTTTTAAGAAAGGTTTACTATTACTAATAAGGTATGTTAAGTATTGGTAGGATTTATTAGAATTGCTAAGTTTTACTGATTAATAGAGAAATGACAGGGCAACTGCAACCTCCAGAGTGTACATCCTGTACTATGTAAGAACTCCAGGATACTTTTGTGCTCTGGATAACCATTTGTGCAAGAAGTGTTGTCTGTTGCAGCAGCTTGAGCTCTGGGTTTTGGAACTTGAGCAGGAGCTGGTGTCACTGTTGAGAACTTTGTGAATAGCATGTTCATAGATGTGGTCACCTTACAGCTTAAGAGCATGCTGGAAGAGAGGGAATGGGTGACTACCAGGCAGTCAAAAAGGAATAGGGAGGTGGTGCAGGAGTCCTCTGAGTGCATCCCACTCTCCAGCTACTTTTCAGTTCTGAATACTGATGAAATTGATGGTTCATCTGGCGATTGCAGCCAAAGCCAAGTCCATGGCTCCACCGATGGCTCAGCTGCACAGGGGGATGTAAGGAAGACTGGAAGAGTGATAGTGATCAGTGATTCAATAGTTAGGGGGAAGAGATAGGCATTTCTGCAGCTGCAGGAATAAATCCCAGATCATTTGTTGCCTCCCTGGTGTCAGGGTCAAGAATGTCACTGAGCATGTAACGAGTGGTGTGCCACAGGGATCAGTGCCGGGGCCTCAACTTTTTACAATTTATATAAATGACTTAGATGAAGAGACAGATGGTACTGTTGAAAAATTTGCTGGCAGCACAAAGATAGGTCAGAAAGCAAGTTGTGACGAGGACTTAAGGAGGCTACAAAGTGACATAGATAAGTTAAGTGAGTGGGCAAAGATCTGACAAATGGAGTATAATGGGGGCGTGTGAAATTGTCCATTTTGACAGGAAGAATAAAAAGTGAGAGATTGCAAAGCTCAGATTCAGAGGATCTGGGTGTCCTAGTGCACGAATCGCAAAAGGCTAGTATGCAGGTACAGGAAGTAATTAGGAAAGCTAATAGAATGTTACAGTTTATTGTAAGGGGAATTGAATACTAAAGTAGGGAAGTTATGCTTCAGCTGTACTGAATACTGACGAAATTGATGGTTCATCTAGAGATTGCAGCCAAAGCCAAGTTCACGGGTGAGACACAGCCAGAGTACTGGTGTCCTTGTTTAAGGAGGGATGTAAGTGCGTTAGCAGTTCAGAGAATGTTTACTAGACTAATACCAGGAACAGGCGGGTTTTATTATGAGGAAAGGTTGGACATGTCAGACTTGTGGAGTTTAGAAGTGTAAGAGGTGACTTGATCGAAACCTTCAAGATCCTGAGGGGTCTTGACAGCGTGATATGGAAAGGATGATTCCTCTTCTGTGAGAATCTAGAACTAGGAGTCATGGTATAAAAATAAGGGATCACTCATTTAAAACAGAGATGAGGACAAATTTTTAATCTCCAAGGGCCCTGAGTCTTTGGAGCTTTTCTTCAAAAGGGAGTGGAAACGGGGTCTTTAAATACTTTTAAGATCGATCGAGATCGATTTTTCATAAACAAGTGGGTGAAAGATTATCGGGGTAGGCAGGAGGATACAGATCAAATACTATCTTATTGAATGGCGAAGCAGGCTCAAGAGGCCAAATGGCCTACTCCTGCCCCATGTTCATATATTCAGTTGCAGAGTGCTTTGAGGTGGGAGCCAGAATAATCAGAAGCTGTGGTTTAGATTGGCATGAACGACATAGCCAAAAAGAAGAATGTGTCCTGCAGTCGAATTTAGGGAGCTGGGCAGGAAAAAATAGGAAGGACGACCTCAAAAGTAGTCATCTCCGAATTACTCCCAGTACCACACACTTGAGTATAGAAATAAGAGGATAAAGCAGATGAATGCGTGGCTAGGAAGGTGATGCAGGAGGGAGAGCTTTAGATTCTCAGGACATTGGGACATGCTTTGGGCAGTGGGAGTGGGTGGGGTAGGGGAATGGGGCCTGTACAGGCCAGATTAGGTTACAACTAAACAGAGCCTGGGCTAAGTTCCTTGTGGGGTGTTTTGCTTGTGCCATGGGGAAGGTTTGAACCTAAGGTTGGCAGGATTGTGGGAACCAGGAGATAACACAAAACTAAGGTACGCAGAATACTGGGAGAGATAAACAGCACTAGAGTAGGGAATAATAAGTTAATAAGTAGGGTCAGAGGAAAAGAGAAAGTAATAAAGTCTAAATCAGGGTTACTGCACATGTATGAATGCACAGAGTGCAGCAAATAAAATTGGTGAATTACAGGCATGTGGCATTACAATGTTGTGGCTATAAGAGGGACCTGGCTCAAGGAAGGGCAGGACTGGGTGTTAAATATTCCTGGATACAAGCTGCTCAGGAAAGAAAGAAAGTGGGGAGGAGTGGTAGTATTGATTAAGGAGAGCATTGCAGTGCTGGAGAAAGAGGATCTCTCAGAGGGATCAAGGGCAGAATCTCTTTGGCTAGAGCTAAGGAACAAAAAAGATGCAATCTATAGGCCACCAACTAACTGCAGGAAAGTTAGAGAGAGGTGCAAAAATTATAGATTTGTTATTACGGGATAGTTTAATTATCTGAATACAGACTGGGATAGTAGTAGTGTAAAAGGGCAGAAAGTGTATTCAGGAACATTTTCTACAACAGTATGTTTCCAGTCCAACTAGAAAGGAGGCACTGATGAACCTGGAAATGAGGTGGGCCAAGTGGATCAAGTGTCAGTAGGAGAACATTTAGGGGACAGCGATCATTGTATTGTAAAGCTCAGGCTGACTATGAAAAAAGGCAAAGAACAATCCAGATTAAGAATTAACTGGGGAAAAGCCAACTTCAATGGGGGTAAGAACGGATCTTGACCAAATAAGCTAGAGTCAAAGGTTAGCTGAACAATGGGCTACCTTAAAGAAGAGATAGTTCAGGCGCAGTCAAGGTATATTCCCTCAAAAGGAAAAGGTAGGGCTAACAAATCCAGAGCTCCCTGGATGACAAAAGAAGTAGAAATTAAGGTAAAGAAGAAAACGTGTACTTATGACAGATGTCAGGTAGAAAATACAACTGAGAACCAGGCTGAATATAGAAAGTTCAGAAGGGAGGTGAAGAAGTAAATAAGAGAAGTAAAGAGCAAGTATGAAAAGAGACTGGCAGCCAATATAAAAGAGAATCCCAAAGTTTTCTACGGGCGTATGAATACAAAAGAGTGGCAAAAAGAGCACTAGGGCCAATTAGGGGCCAAAGAGGGGATTAATGCTAGGAGGCAGTGGGCATAGCAGAGGTATTGAATTAATATTTTGCATCAGTCTTTGCCAAGGAAGATGCTGCTATCCAGGGCATGGTGAAAGAGTAGGTAACTCAGACACTAGAAGGGTTTAAAATTGATATGTAGATATCAGAAAGGCTGTTTTAAGTTGATAAGGCACCAAGGTGGGATGAGATGCATCAAGGATACCAAGAGATAGTGGAAATTGTGGAGGCCCTGGTCATAATTTTACAGTCTTCCTTAAACTCAGGGGTGGTTCCAGAGGACTGGAGAATTGCAAATGTTACACCCTTGCTCAATAAAAAAAGCCCAGTAACTACCAACCTGTTTAACTTTAGTGGTGGGGAAACTTCTAGAAACAATAATTTGAGACAAAATTAATAATCACATGGACAAATGCAGGTTAACCAAGGAAAGCCAGCATGGATTTCTTAACGGAAAATTGTGTTCAACTAACTTGCTGGAGTTTGTTTGAAGTGGTAACAGAGGGGTTTGGGGTAATGCTGCTGATGTGCTGTATATGGACTTCTAAAAGGCGTTCGACATAGTGCTGTACAACAGACTTGGCAACAAGGGAGAGGAGCAACATGTTACGAAATTGGCTGAGTGACAGGAAACAGAGTGTAGTGGTCAATGGGGTCAGTTGCTTATCCTGATCTATATTAATGGCACAATTTCAAAATTTGCAGATGATATGAAACTTGGAAGCATCGTGAGTAGGATAGTATAGAAATTCAAAAGGATGTCAAAGTTGGTGAAAAGGTCCGATAAGTCACAGATGATGTTCCAAGCAGAGAAAGGTGAAGTGATTTATTTTGGTAGGAAGAACATGGAGAGACAATTTAAGGGTACAATTTTAAAGGGGGTGCAGGCACAGAGGGACCTGGGTATATATGTGCATAAGTCACTGAAGGTACTTAAAAAGTCACTGAAGTCACTTAAAGAGTACCTGGATGAGCACTTGGCACGTCATAACATTCAAGGCTATGGGCCAAGTGCTGGTAAATGGGATTAGGTAGGTGTTTCTCACGTGTCGGTGCAGACTCGATGGGCCAAAAGGGCCTCTTCTGCACTGTGATTCTGTGCTTCTGATTCTGTGACAGGACAGGTTGAGAACATGGTTAATAAAGCATACAGTATCCTGGGCTTAATTATTAGGAGCATAGAGTACAAGAGCAAAGAATTTATGTTAAACTTGTATAAGCAATGTGGTTGGCTCTAAAATGCCCCCTGAAATGGCTTAGCATGCCACTCAGTTGTATCAAACTGCTACAAAGTCACAAAAAAGGAATACAACTGAATGGAGCGTCGGGCATTGATCTAGGCACCAGAAATGACAACGGCAAACTCAGCACCGTCAGCCATGCAAAGTCCTCCTCACTAACATCTAGGGCTTGTGCCAAAATTGGGAGAGCTGTCTCACAGACTAGTCAAGCAACAGCCTGACATAGTCACCCTCATGGAATCATACCTTAAAGATAATATCCCAGACACCTCCATCACCATCCCAGGGTATGTCCTGTCCCACCGACAAGACAGACTTAACAGAGGCGGCGGCACAGTAATATCCAGTCCGGAAGGAGTTGCCCTGGAAGTCCTCAACATCGACTCAGGACCCCATGAAGACTCATGGCATCAGGTCAAACATGGGCAAGGAAACCTCCTGCTGATTACCACGTACCATCCTCCCTCAGCTTATGAATCAGTGCTCCTCAATGTTGAGCATCACTTGGAGAAAGCACTGAGGGTGGCAAGGGTGCAGAACGTACTCTGGGTGGGGAGCTTCAATGTCCATCACCAAGAGTGGCTCGGGAGCACCACTATGACCTAAAGGACATAGCTGCTAGACAGGGTCTGCGGCAGCTGGTGAGGGAACCAAGAGGGAAAAGCATACTTGACCTCATCCTCATCAACCTGCCTGCTGCAGATGCATCTGTTCATGACAGTATCAGTAGGAATGACCACTGCACAGTCGTTGTGGAGACCAAGTAACGCCTTCACATTGAGGATACCCTCCATTGTGTTGTGTGGCACAACCACCACGCTAAATGTGATAGATTTTGAACAGATCTAGCAACTCAAGACTGGGCATCCATGAGGCGCTGTGGGCCATCAGCAGCAAGAGGATTGTACTCTAACACAATCTGTAACCTCATGACCCAGCATATCCCCCACTCTGCCATTAACATCAAACCAGGGGATCAACCGTAGTTCAATGAAGAGTGCAGGAGGGCACACCAGGAGCAACACCAGGCATAACTAAAAATGAGGTGTCAACAGGACTACTTGTGTGCCAAACAGCATTAGCAGCAAGTGATAGACAGAGTTAAACAATCTCACAACCATCGGATAGATCTAAGCTCTGCAGTCCTGCCACATCCAGTCGTGAATGGTGGTGGACAATTAAACAACTCACTGGAGGAGGAGGCCCCACAAATATCCCCATCCTCAATGATGGGGGGGAGCCCAGCACATCAGTGCAAAAGGCAAGGCTGAAGCATTTGCAACAATCTTCAACCAGAAGTGCCAAGTGGATGGTCCTCCCAGGGCCCCCAGCACCACAGATGCGAATCTTCGGCCAATTCGATTCATTCAACATGATATCAAGAAACAGCTGAAGGCACTGAATACTGCAAAGGCTATGTGCCCTGACAATATTCCGGCAATAGTACTGAAGACTTGTGCTCCAGAACTTGTCATGCCCCTAGCAAAGCTGTTCCAGTACAGCTACAACACTGGCATCTACCCAGCTATGTGGAAAATTGACCATGTAAGTCCTGTCTACAAAAAGCAGGACAAATCCAACCCGGCCAATTACTGCCCCTTAAGTCTACTCTCGATCATCAGTAGAATGATGGAAGGGGTCATCAACAGTGCTATCAAGCAGCGCTTGCTCAGCAATAACCTGCTCACTGATGCTCAGTTTGGGTTCCACCAGGACAACTCAGCTCCTGACCTCATTACAGCCTTGTTCCAAACACAGACAAAAGTGCTGAACTCCCGAAGTGAGGTAAGAGTGACTGCCCTTGTCATCAAGGCCACATTTGACCAAATTTGACATCAAGAAACCCTAGCAAAACTGGACTCAATGGGAATCAAAGGGAAAACCTTCCACTGTGTGGAGTCATATCTAGCACAAAAGGAAAATGGTTGTGGTTGTTGAAGGCCAGTTGTCTCAGCTCCAGGACATTACTGCAGGAGTTCCTCAGAGTAGTGTCCTCGGCCCAACCATCTTCAGCTGCTTCATCAATGATCTTCCTTATATCATAAGGTCAGAAGTGGGGATGTTTGCACAATGTTCAGCACCATTCGCAACTCCTCAGATACAGAAGCAGTCCACGTCCAGATGCAGCATGACCTGGACAATATCCAGGCTTGGACTGACAAGCAACATTCACACTACACAAGTGCCAGGTAATGACCATCTCCAACAAGACCATGCTGGCCCAGCCAGCAAATCCCACATCCTGTGAAGGAATAACTTTTTTAAAAAAAAAGTCCCTAATTCAGCTTTGGCTGGAATGTTGCGTCCAATTTTGAGCACTGCACTTTCAGAAGAATGGGAAGGCATCGGAGAGTGCAGAAAACATTCACAAGAATGGTTTCAGAGGAACTTCAGTTGTGCAAACAGATTGGAGAAGCTAGGACCATTTTCCTTACAGAAGGCCAAGAGATTTGTTCGAGGTATTTAAATCATGAGGGGTCTGGACAGAGAAGATAGGGACAAACTGTCCCCAGTCATGAGAGGGCACAGATTTAAGGTAATTCGCAAAAGAAACAAAATCAATATGAGAAAAAAGCTTTTTCATGTAGCGAATGGTTAAGGTCTGGAATGCACTGCCTCTGAGTATGGTGGAGGTAGGTTCAATCAAAACATTCAAAAGGGAATTAGATACCTGAAAAGGAAGAATGTGCAGGGTTACGAGAGAATGCACCAAGTGAATTGCTTACTCAGAGAGCCAATGCAGAGACGATGGGCTGAATGACCATCTTTTGCACTGTAATAATTCTGTGACAACAAACAATCAGGTAAAGGCAAAGTATCTCTGGTGAATCAAGAGAGAGGTTGGCTCTTGTGAACTGTAGGGTGAAGGTCAGAGGGACACACAGTGTCTGTGTAAAGTAAATGAATATTAAAGGTGGGGAAATGCATACAAAAGTGAGCTAGGGAAGAGGTAGTAGAGTATTTGGAAATACGCATAGTTTAAACTGTTCCATGAGATAACCTCACCAGAACCTCTAAATTATTTTTTGGAGCTGCAACAGAATGACCCAATCAGTGGTATTAACTGGCCCACAAATCCTCTAACTCGCCTCCTACTCCCTACCTCTCCCACTTGCACTTCCCCTCGCCAACACTCCAGAATTGCCACCTCCCTCCCAGACCCAGCCATTCGCTGCCACCCCCTCGCTCACCTCTTTGCTGCAAGAATACAGAGCTCAGGGGGAACACTAGCTGTGAGCTACCTTCCTGAACTGCTGCAGTCCATGTGGTGAGAGTATCCTACAGTGCTGTTAACACAGTAGTGGAAGTTCCATAATTTTTTCCAGCAACAATGAAGGAACAACAATAAAATTCCAAGTCAAGAAGATATGTGGCTTTTTATGTGCTGTTGGAGCTGTATTCATCCAGAGAAATGGACTGTATTCCGTCACACTCCTAATTAGTGTCCCAAATCTCAGCCACCCATCAGCCCTGTGCCCAATGACTTACATCCCTCAATTTTAGAATTCACACCCGCTTTTGGATCCCTCCATGGTTTGACCCTCCCCATCTCTAATCTCCTTCATAACTCTCCTCTAACTCTGGACTCATGAGCATCTCTAATTTTAATCACTCAACAACTGGTAGAAAGGGCTTCAAATGCCTAGGCTCTAAACCTCTGCCACTCCTTCCTCCTTTAAGATGTTCCTCAAAATCTCTTTGACCATGCTTTTTGTCAACTGCCATATTTCCTTTGTAGCTCAATATCAAATATTGCTTATAATACTCCTGTGTTTTGGAACATTTTACTGCATTAAAGGTCTATATAAATACAAGTTTTTTTTAAATTTCTCTCTCCGGATATGGGCATCACTGGCATGGCCAGCATTTGTTGACCATCCCTAATTGCCCTCAAATGGTGGTGGTGAGCCACCTTCTTGAGCTACTGCAGTCCGTGTGATGTAGGTACAGCCACAGTGCTATTAGGAAGGGAACTCCAGCGTTTTGACCCAGCAACAGAGAAAGAACAGTAATATAGTTGCAAGTCAGGATGATGTGCGGCTTGGTGGGGAACTTGCAGGTAGTGGTGTTCCCATGGATCTGTTGCCCTTGTCCTTCCAGGTAGGTTGGAAGGTGCTATCAAAGGAGCCTTGGTGAGTTGCTGCAGCGCATCTTGCATATGGTACACACTGCTGCATTTGTGCATCGGTGGTGGTGGAGGGAGTCAATGTGGTGGTGGACAGGGTGCCAATCAAGCAGACAATTTGCCCTGGATGGAGTTGAGCTTCTCGTGTTGTTGGAGCTGCACTCATCCAGGCAAGTGGACAGTATTACATCACACTCCTGACTTATACCTTGTGGATGGCAGACAGGCTTTGGGGAATCAGGAGGCAAGTCATTCACCACAGAATTCCCAGCCTCTGACCAGCTCCACTTCACTTTCTGGTGAATGGTAACCCCAGGGCATTGACAATGGGGGAATTCAGTGGTGGTAATGCCATTGAATTTCAAGGACAGATGGTTAGATTTTCTCTTGTTGGAGATGATCATTGTCTGGCATTTGTGTGGCACAAATGTTACTTACCCACTTACCACCCAAGCCTTCTGTATCTGAGGAGTTGCAAATGGTGAACGTTGTGCAATCAGCATACATCCCCACTTCTGCTCTTATGATGGAGGGAAGGTAATTGATGAAACAGCCAAAGATGGTTATGTCTAGGACACTACTCTGAAGAACTCCTGCAGCAATGTCCTGGGACTGAGATGATTGACCTCCAACAATTACAATCATCTCCCTTTGTGCTGGGTATGACTCCCCACCAGCAGAGAGTTACCCTACAATTCCCACTGACTTCAGTTTTTCTAAGGCTCCTTGATGCCACATTCAGTCAAATGCTGCTTTGATGTCAAGGGCAGTCACTCTTACACCACCTGGAGTTCAGTTCCTTTGTCCATGTCTGGACCAGCGCTGTGAGCAGTTTATTGCTGAGAAAGTGTCACTTGATAGCACTACCAACGACACATTCCGTCACTTTACTGATGATCAGGAGTTGACTGGTGGGGCCATACTTGGCCAGGTTGTGTATACAACCAACCTCAACAATTTTCTACATTGCCGTGCAGATGCGATCGTTGTAGCTATACTGGAATAGCTTGGCTAGGGGCTCAGCTAGTTCTGGAGCACAGGTGTTCAGATCTACTGCCAAATATTATCAGGGTCCATTGCCTTTGCAGCATCCAGTGCCTACAACCATTTCTTGATATCATGTGAAGCAAATCGAATTGGCTGAAGGCTGATATTAGTGATGCTGAGGACCTGAGTAGGGAGTGGAGGTGAATTATCCAACTACATTTCTTGCTGAAGGTGGTTGCAAATGCTTCAGCCTTGTCTTTTGCACTGGTGTGCTAGGCTTCCATATCACTGAGGATGAGGATATTTGTGGAGCTACTCCTCCAGTTAGTTGTTTAATTGCCCACCATCATTCACGACTAGATGAGCCTAGGTCTGATCCGTTGGTTGTGGGATCACTTAGCTCCATCTATGGCATACTGCTTTCAATGCTTGGCATGCAAGTAGTCTTGAGTTGTGGCTTCACCAGGTTGACACCTCATTTTTATGTATGCCAGGTGCTGCTCCTGGCATGCCCACCTGCACTCTTCATTGAACCAGGGTTGATCCTCTGGCTAGTGGCAATGGTAGAGTGGGCCACGAGGTTACAGATTGTGGTTGTATACAATTCTGCTGCTGCAGGTGGCCCACAGCATCTCATGGATGTCTAGTTTTGAGTAACTAGATTTGTTCGAAATCTAACCCGTTTAGCATGGTGGTAGTGCCACACAACACAATGGAGGATATCCTCAATGTGAAGTTGGGACTTCGTCTCCACAAGGACTGAGCGGTGGTCACTCCTACCACTACTGCCAATGATCAGCTGCAATAGGTAGATCGGTGAAGACAAGGTCAAGTATGTTTTTCCCTCTTGGTTCCCTCACCACTTGCCACAGACTCAGTTTAACAGCTTTGTCCTTTAGGACTCAGCCAGCCCAGTCAGTAGTGATGCTACTGAGCCACTCCTGGTGATGGACATTGAAGTCCCCAACCCAGAGTATATTGCGTCCTTGCCATAGAACCATAAAAAAGTTACAGCACAAAAGGGGGCCATTCGGCCCATCTTATCCATGCCAGCCCGAGGACACCTAGGTGCCCTTTCTAATCCCACCTTCCTGCACCCAGCCCATAGCCCTGCAGCTTACAGCACTTTAGGTGCAGATCCAGGTATTTTTTAAAAGAGTTTAAGAAGTTTCTCGCTCTACCACCAACCCGGGCAGCGAATTCCAGACACCCACTACCCTCTGTGTAAAAAAGTTCTTCATGTCCCCTCTACACCTTCCACCACTTATCTTGAATCTTTGTCCCCTGGTTCTAGCATTCTCTATCAAGGGAAGCAATTTTACCCTGCCCGTTCTATTTATTCCCCTCATGGCTTCCTCCAAGCGATGTTTAACATGGAGTAGTACTGATTCATCAGCTGAGTGGCAGGCAATGAGTGGTAATCAGCAGGTTTCTTTGCCCATGTTTGACCTAATGCCATGAGACTTCATGGGATCCAGAGGACAACTCCCTCCTGATTGCATACTACTGTCGCCACCTCTGGTGGTTCTGTCCTGTCAGTGGGGCAGAACATACCCAGGGATGGCGATAGCTGGGACATTGGCTGTAAGGTATGATTCTGTGGGTATGACTATGCTCGACTCGTCTGTGGGACAGCTCCTCCAATTTTGGCACAAGCCCCCAGCTGTTAGTAAGGAGGGCTTTGCAAGTTTATCAGGGTGGGGATTGCCATTGTTGTTTGTGATGCCTAGGCCGGTGCTGAGTGATCCATCTAGTTTCATTCCTTCTTGTAGATTTTGTAGCGGTTCAATACACTTTCATGTAATGTGAGCGTTGCTGGCAAAAAGATCATTTGTTGCCAATCCTAATTGCTCCTGAACTAAATGGCTCGCTGGGGCATTTAAGAGTCAACTGCATTGCTTTGGGTCAGGAGTCACACGTAGGCCAGCCCAGGTAAGGAAAGCAGATTTCCTTCCCTGAAGGGAATTAGTCAGCTAGATGGGTTTTTACAACAATGGTTTCATGGTCACTATTACCGAAACTAGCTTTTCTTTTTTAATATTCCAGATTTATTAACCAAATTCAAATTCCACCAACTGTCGTGGTGGAATTTGAACCCATGTGTCCAGAGCATTAGCCCGAGCCTCTGGATTACTAGCCCAGTGTCATTACCACTATGTCACCACCATGGTTCACGACTGGGTGTGGCAGGACTGCAGAGCTTTGATCTAATTTGTTGCTTGTGGGATTGCTTAGTTGTCTATTTCAAACAAAAACAGAAAATTCTAGAAAAACTCAGCAAGTCTGACAGCATCTGTGGAGAGAGAAACAGTTGAAGTTTCGAGTCCATATGACCCTTCTTCACAACAGCTCTGAAGGGTCATACGGACTCAAAACTTCAACTCCGTTTCTCTCTCCACAGATGCTGTCAGGCCTAAGTTTTTCCAGCATTTTCTGATTTTGTTTCCAGATTTCCAGCATCCAAAGTATTTTGCTTTTATCTGTCTATTTCACACTGCTTCCACTGTTTGGCATGCAAGTAGTCTGTGTTGTAGCTTCACCAGGTTAATACCCAATTTTCAGGTACATGCAATGCTGCCCCGAGCATGCCCTCCTGCACTCTTCATTGAGCCAGGGTTTATCCCCCAGCTTAATGGTAATGGTAGAGGGAGGGATATGCCAGGCCATGAGGCTACAGATTGTGGTTGAATATAATTCTGCTGCTGATGGCCCACAGCACTTCATGGTTTTGATCTGCTAGACCTATTCAAAATCTATCCCATTTAGCAGGGGTAGTGCCACACAGCACAATGGAGGGTATGGTCAACGTGAAGACGGGACTTCATAGACTCAGATGTGTACAACACAGAAGGAGGCCATTCGGCCCACTGTGTTCACGCCAGTCAACAACAATCTGACTACATTAATCCCATTTTCCAGTGCTTGGCCCATAGCCTTGGAGGCTATGGCAACGCAAGTGAATATCCAAATATTTCTTAAATTTTACAAGAGTTTCTGACTCAACCACCCTTTCAGGCAGTGAGTTCCATGCTCCAACCACTCTCTGGATGAAAAAAAGTTTCTCCTCAACCCCACTCTTAGCCTTCTACCTCTTACCTTAAATCTATGCCCCCTGGTTATTTACCCATCTGCTAATGGAAAAAGTGCCTTCCTATCTACGATCTACGCTCATAATCTGATACACCTCTATCAGGTCCCATCAACCTTCGCTGCGCCAAGGGAAATAACCCCAATCTTTCCTTATAGCTCAGACCCTCCAGCCCAGGCAGCATCTTGGTAAATCTCCTCTGCACCCTCTCCAGTGCAATCACATCATTCCTATAATGTGGTGACCAGACTGCATGCAGTACTCCAGTTGTGGCCTAACCAGCATCTTATACAGTTCCAGCATAACCTCCCTGCTCTTGTATTCCATGCCTCGGCTAATAAAGGCAAGAATCCCATATGCCTTCTTAACCACCTTATCTACCTGCTCTGCTACCTTCAGGGATCTGTGGATATGCACACCAATGTCCCTCTGATCTTCGGTACTTTCCAGGGTCCTACCATTCATAGTGTAAACCCTTGCCTTGTTAGCCCTCCCCAAGTACAAAACCTCACTTTTCCAGGTTGAATTCCATTTGCCACAGCTCTGCCCACCTAACCAGTCCACTGATATCCTCCTGCATTTTACAGCTATCCTCCTATTTACCATCCTACCAATTTTACTGTCATCCGCAAACTTCTTGATCATATCCCCTACGTTTCAGTCCAAATCATTTACCTAAACCACAAACAGCAAGGGCCCCAGCAACGAGCCCTGTGGAACCCCACTGGAAACAGACTTCCAGTCACAGAAACATCACTCTACTTCCTGCCTCTCAGCCAATTTTGGATCCAATGTGCCACTTTGCCTTGGATCCCATGGGCTCTTATTTTCTTGACCAGTCTGCCACGAGGAACCTTATCAAAAGCTTTGCTGAAGTCCATGTAGACCACATCAAATGCATTACCCTCATCAATACTCCTGGTTACCTCCTCAAATAATTCTATTAAATTTGTCAAACACGACCTCCCCTTAACAAATCCATGCTGACTATCCCTGATTAATCCGTGTATCTCCAAATGCAGATATATTGTCCCTCAGAATCCTTTCTAGTAACTTCCCCACTACTGAGGTTAGGCTGACTGGCCTGTCATTTCCTGGTTTATCCCTTCCTCCCTTCTTTAATAATAGGACAAAGTTAGCAGTCCTCCAGTCCTCTGGCACTTCACCTGTGGCCAGGGAGGATTTGAAAGTTACTGCCAGAGCCCCTGATATCTCTTCCCTTGCCTCCCTCAACAGCCTGGGATACATCTCATCCGGGCCTGCAAATTTAACCATTTTCAAGGCCACTCTCTCTCTATGTTAAATTTCCTCTAATATTTCACAGTCTTCCACCCTAATGTCTATTCCTGCGTCGTCCTTTTCCATTGTGAAAACAGACGCAAAGCATTCATTGAGGGCTGTACCCACATCTTCCCTCTCTGGTCCCTGATTGGCCTTACTCATTCCCTAGTTATTCTCTTGCTCTTTTTGTATTTAAAATCCCTTTTGAATTTTCCTTTATTCTACCCACCAATACTTTCGCATGCACTCTCTTAGCTTTCCCAATTTCCTTTTCCAAGTTCTCCCCTGTACTTCTATTACTCCTCTATTATTCCTCTATTACTTATGGTAGGGACTCTACCATAAGCTTTGCTTTTTTTCTTAATCCTAACCTTTATGTCCCTTGACATCTAGGGTTCTCTGAACTTGCCCCCCCCCCCCCCCCCCCCCCCCCCCCCCCAAACTGCATCTTCATGGGACCATATTTGCCCTGTATTCTCGCTATTTCCTCCTTGAATGCCCCACACTGCTCTGACACAGTTTTATCGGCATGTAGCTGCTCCCATTCCACTTGGGACAAATCATATCTCATCTTAGTTAAGAGCTTTTATTCCCAGCCCAGCCTTATCCTTTTCCATAACTATCCTAAATCTAACTCAGTTATGGTCACTCCAAAATGCTCCCCGACTGACATGCCTTCCACCTGCCTGAGCTCATTTCCGAATATTAGGTGCTGAACTGCCCCCTTCCTTTTTGGGCTTTCTACGTACTGGCTAAAAAAGTTCTCCTGGATACAACTGAAGAATTTTGCCCCCTTTCTACCTTGCACACTAAAACTATCCCAGTTTGGGTAGTTAAAATCCCCTGCTATTAGTGCCTTATTATTCTTACACTTCTCTGAAATTTGATTACATATTTGACCCTCTATCTCTCTGACTGTTTGGGGGCCTATAGTACACATCCAAAAGCGTGTTTGCCCCTTTTGTGTTTTTTTACTTCTGCCCATATGGCCTCATTTGATGATCCTTCCAAGATATCATCCCTCCTCACTGATCAATATTGCGACCCTTCCCCTTCCACTTCTATCCCTCTATCTCATTTGAATACCATATAACCAGGAATTTTGAGCTGCCAATCCTGTCCTTCTTTTAGCCAAGTTTTGGTCATAGCTATATCATCATACTCCCACGTGCCCATCTGTGCCCTCAGCTCGTCTTTCTTATTCCTCAGGTTCCTTGCATTAAAATTTATTCCATTTAGCCTAAGTTCACTTCTTTCTTATCTAGCCTATGTTTCCTCTGCTTTCCTGACTCAATTACTGGCGTTTTAACTTCTAATTCCATCTCAGCGTCTCTCCTCTCTGAACTACTTTTTAGGATCCCTCTGCCAATTTAATTTAAATCTGCCCTTCAAACTTCATCTCCAAAAGGACTGTGCAGTGGTCACTTCTACTGTCATGAACTGATGCATTTGCGACAGGTAGATTAGTGAGGACAAGGTCAAGTAGGTTTTTCCCTCTTGTTGGATCCCTCACCATCTGCCACAGACCTAGTCTAGCAGCTGTATCCTTCAGGGCTCAGCCAGTAGTGGTACTGCCAAGAAACTCCTGGTGACAGACGTTGAAGTCCCCCATCTAGAATAAATTCTGTGTCCTTGCCACCCTTAGTGTTTCTTCTAAGTGGTGTTCAACATGGAGGAGGACTGATTCATCTCCAGAAGCTGGGGAGCTAGGTGTTAATCAGCAGGAAGTTTCCTTGCCTATGTTTGATCTGATGCCATGAGACTTCATAAGCTCCAGAGTCAATGTCGAGGACTCACAGGGCAACTCCCTCCCAACTGCATTTCACTGTGCTGCCACCTCTGGTGAGTCCTGCCAGAGGGACAAGACATACCCAGGGATGGTGATGTCTGGCACATTAGCTGTAAGGTATGTTTCAGTGAATACATCAGGTTGTTGCTCAACTAGTCTGAGAGGCAGCTCTCCCAATTTTGGCACAAGCCTCAAGATGTTAGTAAGGAGGACTTTACAGGGTTGACCTGGGGCTGGCTTTGCCGTTGCCCTTTCCAGTACCAAGGCTGATGCAGTATGGTCCATCTAGTTTCATTCCTTTTTGATTTTGTAGCAATTTGATACAACCGAGTGGCTTGCTAGGCCATTTCAGAGGGCATTTAAGAGTCAACCACGTTGCTGTGGGCTGGAGTCACATCTAGGCCAGACCAGGTAAGGATAGCCTCGTTCCATTGGTGAATAGATGGGTTTTTACAAAAGATCTGTCACATTCACGGTCAGCATTACTGAACTTTTAATATTAATTAAATGAATTTAAATTCCACCAGCTGCTATGCTGGGATTTGAACACACATTACCCATGGGGAGGCAGTAGCACAGTGGTATTGTAGAGACACAGGGTAATACTCTGGGGACCAGGGTTTGAATCCCACCATAGTAGATGGTGAAATTTGAAATCAATAAAAACCTGGAATTAAACATCTGATGATGACCATAAAACCATCTGGTACATTAATGTCCTTTTAGGGAAGGAAATCTGTCGTCCATATGACTCCAGACCAACAATGTGGTTGACTCATAAATGCCCCCTGAACAAGGGCAATTCGGGCAATAAACGTTGGTCTATCCTGCATCCCATGAATGAAAAATTCCCCACAGCCTAGTCCAGTGACATTGTGCCATCGTCCCCCACTGCTGTTGTTGTAACTTGATGGTGGAAAGGTTTTGGGTGTCAGAAGGTGGAACACTCACCACAGAATATTCAGCCTCTGACCTTCAATACTATTAAATGTGTTTTTAAAGAAAGAAGCCTGCTTTAAACAAGCTCAATTCAAGAGAACTCAGAATGGCTTCTGATCGTCAATAAATCAAATTTATGAATTGAAAAGAGCTCCATTTGACCCAGGATGGCACTTAAAACATTCTTCTTTCACTGACCCAGTCGAGGAGCCATTCTCACAAATCCATAGAGGAGATATCAAGTTTAGTACCACTCTTCCAAGTGAGAGATAATCTGCTGAAAGTACTTGTGCAACCTTGTTACAACGTCTGCCTCTAGCTAACCTTCTTTCTGGAAGAAATCCACAATGGCATGCTCATTTTTAAAAATCAAAATGTTTGCCTTATTCTCAGAAGCTATTGCAGAAATTGAGTTTCTTTAAAAATTGCTATGTTAACAGTCATCATTAATATTTTAGAAAACAAGAAATTTTGGCAATTAAAATATAGACGAACTTTCCAAATTGCTGGCGTGATTATAACCTTCAGCTGTCATAAGTGGTCTTGCAGTAGACATTTGGTCATTTCACGAAAATCAGAACATCTTGAGAAAACATTCACATTTACAAAGTGCCAATCCACCCATTCATAGTAATCTAAGTGATTTATAGGAATGAGTTAATTATCGAATCTCACTGATCTTGGTAATCTCAGTGCATTGGTCAATGAGCCCTGGTAACATCTTTTCACTGATCCCTGCTAAGACTGCTTCTGTCAATCCAAGTTATTTTTAATTTCCCATATAGCAGTTGCTGACAGATCATGCCACTTACTGCATTACTAAATCTCATTCTAGAGCCTGGCCTGCACAAAAGCCCAAGCCGATCTCCCGGATAAAATATCAGATACTTCACAGAACTGTTGAAATTATGCATATTTTTAAATACGCAAAAAGATCTCACCACTTCTCTAGGGGGAAAGCAATATCGTAGGTATCCGGAATCGTCGTTTCCAAAAAACTAAGTGATTAGTTTACATATGAACAAGTAGGAAGAGGTGGACATTCGGCCCCTCAAGCCTGCTCCGCCACTGAATAAGATCACGGCTGATCTGACAATAATGTCAGATCTGCATCCCACCTACCCCAATAACCTATCATCCCCTTGCTTACCAAAAATTGATCCACCTCTGCCTTAAAAACATTCAAAGGCTCTCTTCCTGAAAAGGCAGTGGAAGCAGAGTTCCAAAAACTCCTGACCTTCAGAAAAAAATTTCACCTCATCTGTTTTAAATGGGTGACCCCTCATTTTTAAACAGTGACCCCCTAGTTATAGATTCTCCAACAACAGGAAACATCCACTCCACATCCACCCTGTCAAGACCCCTCAGGATCTTATATGTTCATTCAAACCAACTCTTACTCTTAACTCCAATGGATACTTTTTTTTTTCCTTATAAGACCACTCCAGGCATTAGTCTGGTAAACCTTCTCTGAACTGCTTCCAACGCATTTACATCCTTCCATACATCAGGTGACCAACACTGAACATAATACTCCAGGTGTGGTCTCACGAGTGCTCTGCATAACTGAAGCATAACCTCCCTACTTTTATATTCAATTCCCCGACAATAAATGACATTCTATTAGTTTTCCTAATTACTTGCTGTACCTGCACACTAGCCTTTTGTGATTCCTCTGCATCTCAGAGCTCTGCAATCTCTCACTTTTCAGGCAATACTCTTCTCTTTTAATCTTCCAGCCAAAATGGACAATTTCACATTTTCCAGATCTTTGCCCACTCACTTAACCAATCTATATCCTTTTGTAGTCTCCTTATGTCCTCTTCACAACTTAGTTTTCTATCTTTGTCTCATCAGCAAACGTGGCAACCATCCCTTCATTCAAGTCATTTATTATAAATTGTAAACAGTTGAGGTCTCAGCACTGATCGGTGTGGCACACTACTTGTCACATCTTACCAACCTGAAAAAGATCCATTATGCCTACTCTGCTTCCTGTTAGCCAGTCAATCTTCTATCCATGCCAATACGCTACCCGAGATACCATGAGCTTTTATTTTCTGCAATAACCTCTGATGTGGCACTTTATTAAATGCCTTCTGGAAATCTAAGTACAGTACATCCACTGGTACCCCTTTATCCACAGCACTTGTTACTTCCTCAAAGTTTGCTACTGCATTGTGTGACCACAGTGCAATAGCTACTGATATAAGTGCTACAATTATACTTTTGACAGAAATAAGTCATATTGGACTTGAAACGTTAACTTTGTTTCTCTCGGCAAAGGTACTGCCAGAGCTTTTCCAACACTTTGTTTTTATTTTAGACCTCCAGCATTTGCTTTAATTTTACTTTTGAGTTGTACAAGCCAGGATGATGATTGAGTGATAGTGTCACATAATGTGAATGTGCATGTGGCCAGAGTTCTGTCAGCCAGTCGTAAAAACACAACCTGAATTGAAACAGCAATGCTCAAGACTTCCAATTGGAGGCAATACAGGTCATATTTCAGATCTCCAATTCAATTCTGACAAGTAACTTCCATGGGTAGGTTTACTTCTAAGCCAATTCCAAAGATGATCAACTTCCCAGTTGCTCATGCTTCCAAATATATTTCAGATATAAGCATACTTTATAATGCCAAAATGCAATAAATTAAGATCACATTCTTTCACCAGCAAACTATATCACAATTTCCAATGGACAAGTCCTCCAGCAAGTCAGTGATATAAATGGCAGAGAATTACTGAATGACAAAAACAGAATTACCTGGAAAAACTCAGCAGGTCTGGCAGCATCGGTGGAGAAGAAAAGAGTTGACCTTTCGAGTCCTCATGAGCCTTCAGCAGAGCTGAGTGAATCTTAGGAAAGGGGTGAAATATAAGCTGATTTAAGGTGTGTGTGTGTGTGTGTGTGTGTGTGTGTGTGTGTGTGTGTGTGTTGGGGGGGGGGGGGTCGGTGGGGAGGGGGGGGGAGGAGCTGGGGTGGTTGTAGGGACAAGCAAGCAGTGATAGGAGCAGATAATCAAAAGATGTCACAAACAAAACAACACAGAGGTGTTGATTTTGGTGATATTATCTAAACAAATGTGCAAATTAAGAATGGATGGTAGGGCACTCAAGGTACAGCTCTAGTGGGGGTGGGGTGGAAAGGCTAGCAGGGCATAAAAGATTTAAAAATAATGGAAATAGGTGGCAAAAGAAAAATCTATATAAATTATTGGAAAAAACAAAAGGAAGAGGGGAGAAACAGAAAGGGGGTGGGGATGGAGGAGGGATTCAAGATCTAAAGTTGTTGAATTCGATATTCAGTCCGGAAGGCTGTAAAGTGCCTAGTCGGAAGATGAGGTGCTGTTCCTCCAGTTTGCGTTGGGCTTCACTGAAACAATGCAGCAAGCCAAGGACAGACATGTGGGCAAGAGAGCAGGGTGGAGTGTTAAAATGGCAAGCGACAGGGAGGTTTGGGTCATTCTTGCGGACAGACTGCAGGCGTTCTGCAAAGCGGTCGCCCAGTTTACGTTTGGTCTCTCCAATGTAGAGGAGACCACATTGGGAGCAATGAATGCAGTAGACTAAGTTGGGGGAAATGCAAGTGAAATGCTGCTTCACTTGAAAGGAGTGTTTGGGTCCTTGGACGGTGAGGAGAGAGGAAGTGAAGGGGCAGGTGTTGCATCTTTTGCGTGGGCATGGGGAGGTGCCATAGGTGGGGGTTGAGGAGTAGGGGATGATGGAGAAGTGCACCAGGGTGTCCCGGAGGGAACGATCCCTACGGAATGCTGCCGGGGGGGGGTGAAGGGAAGATGTGTTTGGTGGTGGCATCATGCTGGAGTTGGCGGAAATGGCGGAGGATGATCCTTTGAATGCGGAGGCTGGTGGGGTAATAAGTGAGGACAAGGGGGACCCTATCATATTTCTGGTAGAGAGGAGAAGGTGTGAGGGCGGATGCGCGGGAGATGGGCCGGACACGGTTGAGGGCCCTGTCAACGACCGTGGGTGGAAAACCTCGGTTAAGGAAGGAGGAGGACACGTCAGAGGAACTGTTTTTGAAGGTAGCATCATCAGAACAAATGCGACTAGGCACTTTACAGCCTTCCAGACTAAATATTGAATTCAACAACTTTAGGTCTTGAACTCCCTCCTCCATCCCCACCCCCTTTCTGTTTCTTCCCCCTTCCTTTTGTTTTTTCCAATAATTTATATAGATTTTTCTTTTGCCACCTAATTCCATTATTTTTAAATCTTTTATGCCCTGCTAGCCTTTCCACCCCACCCCCACTAGAGCTGTAACTCTTTCGAGTACAAACATGTTTCCATCTGTTCCTATTCAGATGAAGTTACATTGTTTCATAGTTTGCCATTGTGAGATTTGAACTCTTGATCTTGGGGTTACAAGCCCAGTACCATAACCACTTGGCTATTTAGGCCAAGCTCCCACTAGAGCTGTACCTTGAGTGCCCTACCATCCATTCTTAATTAGCACATTTGTTTAGATAATATCACCAAAATCAACACCTGTGTTCTTTTGTTTGTGACATCTTTTGATTATCTGCTCCTATCACTGCTTGCTTGTCCCTACAACCACCCCAGCCCCCCCCAACTTCTCTCCCCCCCTCCCCCACCTTAAACCAAAGATTCACTCAGTTCTACTGAAGGGTCATGACGACTCAAAACGTCAACTCTTTTCTTCTCCGCCAATGCTGCCAGACCTGCTGAGTTTTTCCAGGTAATTCTGTTTTTGTTTTGGATTTCCAGCATCCGCAGTTTTTTGTTTTTATCTATTTACTGAATGACATTGTGGGTGACTTAGTTTTGAATTGAGGCAGCAGAGCTCGGTATAAAAGAAGACATTATATACAGTGTTTATTTCCCTCCCCATTAAAATCTTATATTTAGTATACAGGAACATTAATTTGTTTTTTGGGAGATTACAATTGTAAATTGCAATTCATTTCACTCAAACTACTGGAAACTTGACACTTTAATAATCCAGTGCCAATGACGACACAGTATCAGGTTGCACTAGTCTGCATCAATAGTGTAAAACCGGCCACTTTACTAATAGTGGCATGAATTCCAACAAAGAGAAGATCCAAGTTCAAAATCATATATTAATTTGACTCATTAAGTTCATAAACACAACCAATTGTAAATCGGGCATGCAGCATATGGTTTTTTTAAAATAAATGCCAATGACAAAAAAACTAGCTACATAAATAACAGTGACAAATGGGACCACTGACCCTGAACTCCTGCCTTCTTGACTGCACCAAGGACCCAGGCCCCAGTGACACCTGTTTGATGATCAAAGATAGATCCTCTACAAGGGTCGCATGTTACCGTTACAAACCCACGCAGTTTTAAAAAAAAAGGTCAAAATAGGACAGTTTGAAGGAAAGAACAGGCTCTTTTTTTAAAAAAAAATCTAAGCCTAAATTTACTCCGTCAGAAATGAAATGAAATCCCGCTGGCAAAAGAAAATCGCCAGCCGTCATGTCGCCATTTTGTGGCTACAATTGAGAAAAGGAGAGTTTCTCAGTTATTCACGAGCCGAGGGAAAGAGCTAGCATTTTTTTACTTTGAAACAAAAAAGGGAAAGGACAGTTCTAAAAAGCGAGTGCAGGGATATTTTTTCTTGCCAGAATCCAGAGAAAGAAAATAAAAGACCGGAAGAGTGATTTAACTGCACAGAGAGAGAGGGCGGGGGAAGGGAGTTGTGGATTTGAATGAAGAGTGTTGAGAGGCCGCGGAATGTGCGCGATGATAAACACGTACCTGTACTGCGCAGCACCACCATGGGCAAATCCAAAGTAGTTACTGGTAGCCATTTTGGCATCTTCGCCTAGCCGGCCGGGCACTGAGCACCACGCGAAGCGCCCAAACAAACAAGAGGGAGAAGGGAGAGACCAGTAAAACATCATCACAGATCACATCGTTCAGCTTCAGCAAACAAGAGAAAAAAAACTCCTCTCTCTCTATAAATCAAAGTCTTTAGCATTCTCCGAGGGCCGCGAGCGGCGCCACCACCATATTTTTCTCTCTCAATTTAAAAAAAATAATAAAAAGGGCATCTTTTTATATATAAATTGCCAATTCCACTTACCGTACGTGAAAGAAACTACTGGGCATATAGGAATCATGGGGGTTTCTTTGAGCCACCAACCGCGACCTTTCACCTTTCCAGTGTTGGAACCTGTGGAGAGAGACGTCACCGTCAGCCGGGGACAGTGCACTGCGCATATGGAGGCACCACTCCGCCGCGCTGCCCGCTGGGAGTTGTAGTCTTTTACTTTTCATTGCACAACAACAACTTGTATTTCCATATTTAAAACAAATAATGCGAGGCAAGGCCAACAAAAAAGGGGATACTTAAACGCACTCTTTCCTCACACAAACGAGCCACGAACATAAGAATTAGCGACATATTGATAATATTTTGTTAAAAAAATCCAAACCTTTCTATCCAGTCCAGAGAGAGAAGGAAGGTTGGTGCAGTACTCAAAGCCCCATTCGATGCTCTTGGTCTGTCCGATTCCCTTCCCCCACTAAAGCAGAGATTTCACAAAGTCACCGGGGTTTTTTTTATAAAAAAATAAAGATCCACTTGTTTCTGTGCGCCTGTCTATAAGAACAGAAATACGACACGGCTAGATTCATTTCAATTGATTTGCAACTGCTTCACGGCTTTTTTTCCTCATCTGGTCTGTGCTGCCAATGATCTGACCTTGGCAAGTCTGCAACCTAACAATCTTAATCCAGCCCTGTCAAGTGTAATGCATAAAAGGCTCACGCGTTTACAGCTCTTCTTACACACTGGTGCTAAGATGACCGGACGCCCTGTTCGTGTTCCAGTTTCGCCAGCAGCAATACACTGCGACAATAAATCATTTTGCAGCAGTTTAGCGTAATCTATTTTTCCTTACGAGCTACCAGATATGCCAGGCATTCTATTCTGCACAGGAAAACACTGCGTAAAATGTGTCCTGCACGAGAACACCACCACCACTTCATTCATTGATCTTATTTCGGCATTGTCGGCACAAAAGTGATTAATTGCATATGCACTGGGAGGGTGGTGGTTTTGAGAATTGAAATGAAGAATAATGTTATAAAATTTATTTTTAAAATGTACATAAATTCAGAGGTGCGATAGGGTAAACTTAGGGGCAAATAAGAGTGAGGAAATTAAGGTACAGTAATTATAGGAGAAAAAGTGTTGGAGATACTTAAGGAACTAAAATCCAACAAACCCCCAGGACCTGCTGATCATGACATCCTCGAGTTCGAAAACAGATAACTGCAGACATAGCTGAATGCACTGGTTATGATTTTCCAAAATTTACTAGATTTTAGAACAGCCCCAGTGTATTGAAAATTGGGAAATTTAACACCGCTATTCAAAAAAAGCGGGAGAGAAAAAACAGGGAAATACAGGCCAGTTGTATGACATCAGCTGCTGGAATCTGTTATTAAGTCTTAACAATACTATAAACAGACAAAGTCAACATGGTTTTATGGAAGGGAAATCGTGTTTGACAAATTTATTAGAATTTTTTGAGGATGTAACCAGTAGGGTGGATAAAGCACAATAAGTAGATATAGTATACTTGGATCTCCAAAAGGCCTTTGATAAGTTACCATACAAAGATTAATATGCAAGATAAGGGCTCGTGGAGTTAAATAGAGGATTGGTTAAAGGACAGTAGAGTTGAAGCCAAAGATCAGCCATGATCAAATTGAATGGTGGAGCAGGTTCGACCAGCTCCATGGGCTACACCTGCTTCTATTTCTAATGTTCCTATAGCTTTTTTATTTTCAGCCTGTGGCTGTAGGTCACACGTGAATCCTGCCTGCCCGTTTGACTGCCCAATGACATTGCCATACCACAATTTTAGTGAATAGAGTCAAGCTGTGAAAGGAGATGAGGCCAGTCAGACCATGCAAAATAATTACTCCTATGCTTTCACTTAAGGATACTTATTGTGAATTGTGGTCTTTTAAATGTTCATTCCATGTGTCATTTTTGGGTGTCCTTTTGGAAGCTCGGTCCCCATTTGGTCAGCAACCTTTCAGTTCTTCCCATTTCCTCTCACTGACTTCTTGGTCTGTTCCCTCACTTTCTTCACCCCACCATTGATGTTAATATATGTTTTATTTTGCTTCTGTGAAGAGCCTTGGGGTGTTTTACTACGTTAAATGTACTATATAAATGTAAGTTGTTATTATTCAGTCCCCTACCGCCTTCACACTCCTTGCTGCATCACATCCTTCTCAATATTCTACTTCTACCTACAAATAATCCTTTCCCGAATTTACCCTTTTCTACTTTCCCTCAATTTCCTATCATGAGACCACCCAAGATTGTGTATCTACTTGACGGGGATAAATCTTTACTCCATTTTCTACCCTGCTGGGTAGAAAAGCATCCAAGCAGTGCTCTAACCAGTGCCCTAACCAGTGCTTACCTTTCTGACCCTTTACATGACCAATACAACACTGCCCAGCTCACATTCCACCATTTACCTCTGATGGTAGAGTGGCACTCATCCTTGATCCTGTATCCTTATTTCTTTAGTAAAAGCAGAAAGTGCTGGAAAAAACTCAGCAGGTCAGGCAGCATCCATGGAGAGAAAGTCAGGGATACTTTGTCACCAAAATCCCATCACTATAATATTCAGTCTCAACATCAAGACAGATGCTCACCCTCAACAACATCAACCAACAATTTTTTTGCTCCATCTCATGTTCTCAGCTATTCCATCCTCACACATTCTCATGCTTTCCTATCCTCACCCATAACTACCCCTTAATCCTGCATCATGTGAAGTCCCAATGCTACGAATTCTCAACCACCTTACATGACATGACTACCTTTTTTGCACATCTCAACAGCTTTCTCTCCTCCAATTTTAATGCATTCCAAATCCTTCATTTTATTCATTCCTGTAGGTCTCAATCATAAAACAGTCACAATCCTGACCTCAAAATGAAGGTCTCCAGGTTTCAGAATTCCTGGAATGAGACTGGTCTGGGTGTCCATAGGAAAGTAAGAACATAGGAGCAGGAGTAAGCCATTTGGCCCTTCGAACCAGCTCCACCATTCAATAAGATCATGCTGATCTGTTGTGGCCTCAACTCCAGTTTGCATCTGCCCTCCATAAACCCTTGACTCCTTTGTCTATCAAAAATCTGTCCAATTCCAACTTGCATAAATTAAATGGCCCAGCCGCCACTGCTTCCTGGGGAAGAGAATTTCACATACAAACAACCCTCTGAGAGAAAAAAATTCTCCTCATCTCAGCCTTAAAAGGGAGGCCTCTTATTCTTAAACTGTGTCCCTGAGTTCTAATCTCCCCATGAATGAAAACATCCTCCCATTATCTACCCTGTCAAGTCAGCTCAGGATCTTATATGTTTCAATAAGATCACCTCTCATTCCTCTAAACTCCTATGGGTATAGGCCCACCCTGTCAACCTTTCTTCATAGGATAAGGTCTTCATCCCAGGAATGAGTTGAGTGAACCTTCTCTGTAATGCTTCTAATACAATTATATTTTTTATCAAATAAGGGACCAAAACTGTACACAGTATTCCAGATGTGGTCTAACCATGTCCCTTCCAAAGTCCAAATGCGGCAAGACCTGGACAATATCCAGGCTTGGGCTGACAGGTCGCAAGTAACATTCACACCACACAAGTGTCAGGCAATGATCATCTCCAACAAGAGAGAATCTAACCATCGCCCCTTGACATTTAGTGGCATTCCCATCGCTGAATGTCCCACTATCAACATCCTGGGGGTTACCATTGACCAGAAACTGAACTGGAATAGCCATATAAATACCGTAGCTACAAAAGCAGGTAAGAGGCTAGGAATTCTGCGGCGAGTAATTCAGCTCCTGACTCCCCAAAGCTTGTCCAGAATCCACAAAGCACAAATCAGGAATGTGATGGAATACTCCCCGCTTGTCTTGAGCTGCAACAACGCTCAAGAAGCTTGACACCATTCAGGACAAAGCAGTCTGCTTGATCACCACCCCTTACACAAACATTCATTCCCTCCACCACTGACGCACAGTGGCAACAGTGTGTACCATCTACAAAATGCACTGCAGGAACTCACCAAGGTTCCCTAGACAGCACCTTCCAAACCCACGATCACTACCACCTAGGAGGACAAGGGCAGCAGGCACATGGGAACACCACCACCTGGAAGCTCCCCTCCAAGTCACTCACCATCCTGACTTGGAAATATATTGCCACACCTTCACTGTTGCTGGGTCAAAATCCTGGAACTCCCTTCCTAACAACACTGTAGGTGTACTTACACCACATGGACTGCAGCAGTTCAAAAAGGCACCTCACCACCACCTTCTCAAGGGCAATTAGGGATGGGCAATAAATGCTGGCCTAGCCAGTGACACCCACATCCCATGAATAAATAAAAAGAAACTGTTCAGCTGCAGTTAAACTCCCCTATTTTTATCATCTATTCTCCTTGCAATAAACATCAGTATTCCATTTGCCTTCCTAGTCACTTCTGTGTCTGCCTGCTAACTTTTTGTGATTCGTGTACCAGGACACCTAGACCCCTCTGTACCACCGAGTTTTGCAATCTCTCTCTATTTTAATAGTATACTGCTTTTCTATTCTTCTTGCCAAAGTGGACAAATTCACATTTTCCCACATTATACTCCATCTGCCAAATTTTTCCCCACTCTTCCTGTCTACATCCCTTTGCAGACCCTCTACCTCCTCTTGACAACTTAATTTCCTACCTATCTTGCTGTCGTCAGCTACCATACACTCGGTCCCTTCATCAAAATCAATGCTGAAGATTGTAAATAATTGAGGCCCTAGCACTGATGCCTGTGGCATTCCACTAGTTACATCTTGCCAACCCAAAAAAGACCCAATTATCCCTACTCTCTGCCTCCTGTAGCTAATCAATCTTTTATCCATACTAATAATTTACTCCCTAAACCACAAGCTCTTATTTTGTGGAGTAGCCTATGATGTGCCCCCTTATCAAATGCCTTTTGGAAATACAAGTACACCACACCCACAGGTTCCCCCTTATCCATCTTGCTTGTTACTTCCACAAAAACTCTAATAATTTAGTTAAATATGATTTCCATTTTATAAAACTATGTTGATTCTGCCTGATCATATTATTATTTTCTAAGCATCCTGCTATAACCTCCTTAATGATGGATTCTAGCAATTTCCCTATGAAAGATGTTAGGCTAACTGGCCTGTAGTTTCCTGATTACTGTCTCCCTCTTTTCTTGAATAAAGGTGTTATATTAGCTATTTTATAATCCACTGGGACCCTTCCAGGATCTAAGGAATTTTGGAAGGGTATAACCAAGGCATCTATCTCTGCAGCCAATTCTTTTAAGGCCCTAGGATGCAGGCCATCTGATCCTGGGGACTTGTCAGCCTTTAGGTCTAATAGTTTTCCCAGCACCTTTCCCCTAGTGATGGTGATTGGGACAAGTTCCTCTCTCCCGTTCACCTCTTGATTTTCAACTATCCTCGAGAAGTTTTCTAGGTCTTCTACAGTGAAGACAGACACAAAATACCTGTTCAACACCTCCACCATTTCCTTGTTTTCCATTATCAATTCCCCAGACTCACTCTCTGGAGGGCCAATGCCAGGGACAGAATCATCCCTAATTTGCTCTAAGTGCAGTAGCGGGCAGGAAAAAGAACATTTTACCCGCCAGCTGCAAAGATGGCTTTTCACACTGTGTTGTCCCAATTCTGCCTCATTAATCAAGCATTCTCAGGAAAAATGCCGTTTCTCTGACAAGTGGCCTCCGATTCGCCCACCATGTCATCACTTCTCAGCTTCCTCATGCCAAGCGCCATGTTTGAAGTGCAGTCACTCCATTGGGCTCATATCCTCTTGAGCTCGCGTCCTCATCCCCTCCATGGCTCCACTCACCACACAAACATTCCACGCTGTGCCATGTGTCCTACTCACACTCTCTCCATCTGTTTTCATGGAGGAGAAGCTGGCTGACAACAGCCGGGAGAAGTCCCAGGCCAGGGTGGAGTGGCCCACATTAGGCCCTTCACTCACTTTGAGGAGCGTGCCATCATGCTGACTGGTGCAAGACATGGATCATGCCTGTGGTGACGGAGAGGTCAGCGGCGAACACCTACTGATCCTACACCACATCATCACTCTCTCAACTCTCTCTCCTGCTTTTGACTCTGCTGCCATTCACTAATTATCTCTACTTTGGTTCTCAGGGAGCTCTGTCAAGTCTCCGATATCCTCAGCCAGCCAGTCCCTCAGCTCCATCAAGGTCCTCACCTCCAGTGAAGAGGACAACTCCTCCATTGAAGAGCTGGAAATTAGCAGCCTGGAAGATCCATCACAGTGCTTAACCACATCCTCCACCTGTGCAAAGACACTGACCCCAGTGTGACCAAGATCTAGAGCAGGTTCGGGTCCACAATCTGGTGGTCACCGCATGGACACAGGTCTGCAGCAGGAGGAGGCATGTTCAGCTAAGCTCCCCAGCACTCGGAAGGCTGCTTGGGAAGAGGCATCCGTGAAGTCTGATCAGAAGACCAGCCTCTGGATTCGGACTTCCAACTCATCATGGAGAGTCAGCAGAAGGTGGGAAACATCACGTCTGCTCGCTAATGAAATGGTGTCCACATGTGCACACATGGAGGTCTCCATGGGAAGGATGGCAGATGCCATGGAGACCCTGGTCCAGCAGAACATAGAGATGCACTCAAACCTGCACCCCATCATGGTAGCCATGGGTGGCTTCCTGCAGTGGCAACGAGCAAGGGAAATGGGGCACCTCAACATCCTTCCAGGTGCTCCTTGCCCTCAAGGAGTCAGGCTGGGGCCCTGAAGGGAGGAGTGGCAGCTGGGCACCCCGGGTCATTAACTCAGGAATCTAAGAGTCTGTGCTTCCCCTCCGAATCCCCTTTGCCTGTGACCCCCTCAACCTCATCCTCTGTCGCTGCAGAAGAAGCAGCTGGCCCACAGCAGGACAGCCAAAGCAAGCCAGGGACCCCAAGGGCTCAGCTCTCCAGAGGACCAACGTGAAAGTCATCAGAGGCAACAAGGTCAACCATTGCACAGGCTGCCTCCACCACTACTGTGGATGTCAGGGCAGCACCTAAAAGTATTAGGCCTAGAAAAGTCAGGAAATTCTGATTACAAGTGGTTGCATGGGTGAACACATTTTGTAATTTTACTATCTGAAAATATATTCCCTTTCACTGAATAATGTGTAATGGTGTCTTTCAGCTTCATTGACAGGTTTCGCGAATCCTCCCACTTCATGCCTCCCCCTAGCAGTTCAACTGCACACATTGGCCCATGAGTGACTCTGGAGGAAGAAGTGTATGTGGCAGGGCCTTTCGGAGCCTCAAGCAAGCACTCTCCCCATCCCACTCATCTCAATGTCCTGAGCATTTTCAATGCTGCCTGCTGGGCTTCTCTTTCAGTCCTCCATCTGAGCTGACCTACATCTCTGCCTACCCACTGATCACACTGCCAAGCAGCACTTGTTCTCACCCAATATGAGTCTCCTTTTACTTGCCGTTTTAGAAGCATGGTGTGTGTAACTTTGACTTTAGCTGCCCCATCCTTTCCCCTGCCCCAGTCACTCACGTCCTTCCTCCAACACTGTTGACATCCCTGGCATCACCTTCCTCCTCCACACCCGAACATCCCACCCCCATTCACATAAACCTCCCTAACCTCCTCTTTCCCACTCCCAGGGTACATGTCTGCCTCCGAAGCTCCACCAACCACCCTCATTGTTCCTTCTACCGAGACCATCACACCCTCACTCTCCCATCCTACCAGCTCATTTTTTCCTCTGTCATTCTCACCATTCCCTCCCACCATGCCCACCCTCATTTCGCTCCCCAGGAGGCAGTCATTGATTCTACACACCCCTCCCTTGCATGTTCACCTGGACAACCTACCTTACTCCTTCCTAACCACAGACTCCTACCCACCTCTGTACTCATTCCCCCCTCCAGGCCCTTTCCCCCGTCTGTACACCTTCCCCCTCCTTAATTCTTCCTCCACCCTTACTCCTTCCTCCACCCTTACTCCTTCCTCCACCTTTACTCTTTCCTCCATCCTTACTCCTTCCTCACCCTTAATCCTTCCTTCACCCTTACTCCTTCCCGCCCCCTTGCTCCTTCCTCCACCCTTACCCCATCCCCCCTCCGGGCTCCTTCTTCCCCGCGGACTCTTCCCTCTACCTGGGCTCTTTCCCCACTCCTCCCCCCAAAGTCAGAAGAACATAAGAAATAGGAACAGGAGTAGACCTTTCGACCCCTCGAGCCTGCTCCGCCATTCAATAAAATCATGACTGATCTTATTGTGTTTCGATTTCCACGTTCCCATCTAACCCCGATAAGCTTTGATTCCTTTGCCTAACAAGAATCTATCTACCTTTCTCTTAAAAATATTCAATGACTCCCAACTTCACCACCTTCTGAGACAGAGAATTCCAAAGTTGCACAACTCTCTGAGAGAAAAAAAATCTCCTCATCTCTGTCCTCAAAGGGCGACCCCTAATTTTAAAACAGTGCCCCCTAGTTCTGGACTACCCACAAAAGGAAACATGCTTTTGACATCCACCTTGTCAAGGCTGTTCAGGATCTTGTAAACTTCAATCAAATCACTCCTCACTCTTCTAAACTCTGTCCACTTTCCTCATAAGACAACCTGCTCATTCCAGGTATCAATCTAGTAAACATCCTTTGAACAGCCTCCAACGCATTTACATCCTTCCTTAAATAAGGAGACAAAAACTGCATGCAGTATTCAAGGTGTGATCTCACCAATGTCCTGGATCAGTGAAGCATAATATCCTTAATTTTATGTTCAAGCCCTCTCGTAATAAAGGATAGCATCCATTAGCCTTCTTAATTACTTGTTGTACCTGCATACTAACTTTTTGTGCCTCATTTACTAAAACACCTAGATCCTTCTGCACCTCAGAATTATGCAGCCGTTCTCCATTTAAGTAATACACTGCTTTTTTATTCATCCTGCCAAAGTGAACAACTTCACATTTCCCACATTAAACTCCATTTGCCTGATCTTTGCAACCTATCTATATCCATCTGCATGTCCTCCTCACAACATACTTTCCTACCCATCTTTGTATCATCTGCAAATTTAGCTACCATGTCTTCACTTCCCTCATCTAAGTCATTGATGTAAATCTTAAAAAGTTGATGCCTCAGTACAGACCCCTATGGGACTCCACTCGTCACATCCTGCCAATCTGAAAAAAAAACACATTTATGCAAACTCTCTGCTTTCTGCCAGCCAGCCAATCTTCTATCCATGCTAATATGTTACCCCCTACACCATGCACTTTTATTTTCCATAATAACCTTGTAACCTTATCAAATGCCTTCTGGAAGTACTGTACATCTACAGGCTCCCCTTTAACCATTGCGCATGTTACTCCTTCAAAAACTCCAATAAATTGGTTAAACATGATTTTCCTTTTACAAAAACATGCTGGCTCTTCCCTATTGCCTTGAGTTCTTCTAAGTGCCCAGCTATAGCCTCCTTAATGATCAATTCTAATAACTTCCCCACGACAGACGTCAAGCTGACTGGCCTATAGTTTCCTGTTTTCTGCCTCCCTCCCTTCTTGAATAGAGGGGTTACATTTGCTACTTTCCAATCTGAAGGAACTTTTCCAGAAACTAGTGAATTTTGGAAAATTAACACCAGCGCATCGACTACCTCATTAGCTACCTTTTTTAAGACCCTAGGATGTAGTCCGTCAGGACCGGGGGCTTGCCAGCCCGTAACTCCATCAATTTGCTCACACCGCTTCCCTAGTGATTTCAGTTTCACCAAGTTCCTTTCTCCCGTTCACCTCCTGATTTGCAGCTATTACTCAAATGATTTTTGTATCCTCTCTGGTGAACACAGAAGCAAAATATTTGTTCATTTCTTCCACCATTTCCTTATTTTCTACTATTAACTCCCCACTGGCACTCTCTAGAGGACCAACACTCACTTTACTTACTCTTTTCCTTTTTAAATACCTGTAGAAACTCTTGCTTTCCATTTTTATATTTCTAGCTAGCTTCTTCTCATATTCTAATTTCCTTCTCCTGATTAACATTTTAGTCATTCTCTGCTGTTCTTTATATCCCGTCCAATCATCTGTCCTGCCACTCATTTTTGCGGAGTTGTATGTTACTTCCTTATATTTGATGCTGTCCTTAACATCTTTAGTTAATCACGGATGGTGGGTCCTCCCCTTAGAATTTTTCTTTATAGTAGGAATGTACTTCTTCTGAATACTCTGAAATAGCCCCTTAAGTGTCTGCCACTGCTTCTCTATTGATCTATCCTCTAGCCTAGTTTCCCAGTTCACTTCAGCTAGCTCAGCTTTCATCCCCACATAGTTGCCCTTATTTAAGTTTAAGGCTAGGACTATCCCCCCATCAGGGGCAAGTTGAAGGGCAGGCGCACTTCCAAACGGTGCCATTTTATGTGGGCAGGCCCAGCGTAATGACCACACGGAATACCCTGTGCGGGCAGGAGAGGAATCCCAAAATCGAGAGTGCGCTTTCGTGCATGTGCACGAAAGAGTGCACTCATCTCCCTGAGGCTAAGTACAGCCTCAGGGAAATCAGCTCTAATGTAAAATAGCTAAAAATAGAAAAATAAAATTTCCCTAACATGTCCCCTCATGTGACACTGTCACAAAATCCTGGCCTTAAACTTAAATAAGGGCAACTATGTGGGGATGAAAGCTGAGCGAACTGGGAAACTAGGCTAGAGGATAGATCAATAGAATAGCAGTGGCAGAGGTTTCTGCCCGTGGATGAGGTTTCATGCTTTTTCTAATTCGCGCTGGGGCTCCTGGCCTGCCCGCCAACCTTAAGATAATAGTCTTAGACCCGCTCTTCTCCCTTTCAAACTGGATGTAAATTTCAATCATATTGTGGTCACCTAGGGGTGCCATTTCTCTGAGGTCATTAATTAATCCTGTCACACTACACAATACCAAGTCTAATATAACCTGCTGTCTTGTTGGTTCCAGAACATACTACTCTAAGAAACTATCTCAAAAGTGTTCTAAGAATTCCTCATCCAAACTACTACCACCAACCTGTTTTTCCAGTGTATGTATAGATTAAAATCTCACATCATTATTGCCATCCCTTTATCACAAGAACACAATATTTTCTCTTGAATACTTTGACCTATACTGTGGCTACTGTTCGGGGGCATGTAGACCACTCCCACTAATGACTTATTTTCCCTATTATTCCTCACCTCCATGCAAACCGATTCTACACCTGATCTCCTGAACCAAGGTAATCTCTAACTATTGCACCAATGCCCTCTTTGATTAACAGTGCTACTCCTCCACCTTTACCTAGCTTCCTATTCTTGAATGTCATGTACCCTTCAATATTAAGGACCCAGTCTTGGTCATGCTGCAGCCACATCTTTGTAATTGCTATCAGATCATATTTATTTACTTCAATGTGAGCCATCAATTCATTTACTTTGTTAAAAAATGCTACGCGTATCTTCAGTTTTGTCATTTTGTTACTTTTGCAACATCAAATCTTGACTGTTGATGTATTCTTAGGTTCTTTCTCTCTGTCCTTTCCTGCCATTCTCTGTCCTCATTTCTCATATTATTACGTTGCTTTCCTGTCTTGACTCTACACCTTGAATTGCTACCTCTACCCAAGCTTGATCCCTCACCCCTCTTGTTTAGTTTAAAACCCTCTCTACTTGTTATGCAATTTGCGAGGACACTCATCCGAGCACGGTTCAGGTGTAAACACTCCCAATGGTACAGCCTCCACTTTCCCCAGTACTGATGCCAGTGCCCCAGAAACTGGAACCCACTTCTCCCACACCAGTCTTTGAGTCACACATTCACCTCTCTACTATATTTGCCCTGTGCCAATTTGCACGTGGTTCAGGTAATAATCCAGAGATTATTACCTTTGAGGTTCTGCTTCTTAATTTGGTGCCTAACTCCTCATATTGACTTTGCAGAGCTTCTTTCCTAGTTCTACCTATGTCATTGGTACCTACATGGACCACGACTACTGCAAGTTCCTCTCCAGCCCTGAGCAGAAGTCCTGAACGCTGGCACTCGGCAGGCAACCTAGCTGTTTGGACTCTTGCTCTTTGCTGCAAAGAACAGTGTCAATCCTCCTCACTATACTATTACCTACTATCACTACATTCCTTTTTGCTCCCCCACTTGAATGACTTCCTGTACCACAGTGCCATGGCCAGCCAACTCATCCAAATTGCAGACTTTGCTTTCGTCCACACAGGTTGTGAGCACCTTGAGCCTGTTTGACAATTGCAAAGCCTGAGGCTCCTCCTCTACTGTCTGCTCGGTCCCATTGCCTGCCTCACTGACAGTCACATCCTCCTGTCCCTCACTGCTGACCAAAACAGATGACCCTATTCTAAGAGATGTCTCCTGGAACAAAGTATCCAGGTATTTCTCCCCCTCCCTTAAGTTGCACAATGTCCACATTTTGGCTTCTAGATCAATAATCCTGATCCGGAATCCCTCTAGCTGCAGACATGTTTGTCATGGATCGCCTTGGCATCCGAAACCTTCCACATCCTACAGATGCAAAATAACACCTGTCCCGCCATTCTAACTTATGTTATTTAGTTAATTTACTTTCTTCCTGTGTATGCTACAATTTACTGTGTTTATTGCTAGTAACGCTGACAACTAAAGGTAAAGTCGCACGGGATCAGAGGTGAGCTGGCAAGATGGATACAGAATTGGCTTGGTCATAGAAGACAGAGGGTAGCAGTGGAAGGGTGCTTTTCTGAATGGAGAGCTGTGACTAGTGGAGTTCCGCAGGGATCAGTGCTGGAACATTTGCTGTTTGTAGTATACATAAATGATTTGGAGGAAAACGTAACTGAGCTAATTAGTAAGTTTGCAGATGGCACTAAGGTTGGAGGAGATGCATATAGTGAAGAGGATTGTCCAAGGATACAATGGGATATAGATTGGTTGGAGACTTGGGCGGAGAAATGGCAGATGGAGTTTAATTTGAACAAATGCAAGTTAATGCATTTTGGAAGGTCTAATACAGGCAGGAATTATACAATAAATGGCAGAACCCTTAAGTGCATTGATGGGCAGAGGGATCTGGGTGTACAGGTCCACAGGGGACATAGATTTAAGCTGAGAGGAGAAAACTATAGAGGAGATGTGCAGAGCAAGTGTTTTATGCATTGGGTAGTGAGTGTCTGGAATTCGCTGCCAAAGGAGGTGGTGGAAGCAGGTACGATAATGGTGTTTAAGAGGCAGCTTGACAAATACATGAATAGGACAGGAATAGAGGGATATGGACCCCAGAAGTGCAAAATGTCTTAGTTGATGGTCAATATGATCGGTGCAGGCTTGGAGGGCCGAAGGGCCTGTTCCTGTGCTGTACTTTTCTTTGTTCTTTGTTCTTTGTAAAGGTTATCTTTCTTATCTACAAGGTCTGTGTTTTAGATGTTTGTTTAAATTACTTTATTTTTATCGATTTTTTAATCTTTATTGTTTGATTTTAATTTTAAAGTTTTCAAATTTTGGTGTATTATTTTAAAGTTTTAGTTCTTTATTAAAGATCCTGTCCCCTCTGAATCCCTTTCTCCACCCGAAGTCCTTCCTCTTCCAAACTCCTTTCCTCCGCCAAACTCCTTCCTTTACACTTTACTCCCCCCTTGCACTTACCTCCCAAGTTGCCCTATTCTCCCCGTTACACCCTCCTCCCCCATACTCCCTCCCCACTCCTAATCTTGCCCCCTGACACCTTTGTTCCCCCCTACCAACTTCAAACCCCCGACACCTTCATTCCCCCCTCCCGACCTCATCACCCCACCCCTGCCGACACACCTTTCTCACCCAGTCAAACCTAGAAATTCCTCTCCCACCCCTGCCCCACCTCAGTACACCTTCCACTCCCAGTCAAATCTACATCTTCCTCTCCACTCCCTCGATGATCATCCATAGCAGATCATGGCTAAGACACTGAAGTGGGGAGATGATAGCATTGTGGTATTGTCGTTAGACTAGTAATCCAGAGACCTAAGGTAATTCTCTGGGGACCCAGGTTCCAATCCTACCATTGCAGATGGTGGAATTTGGATTCAATAAAAATCTGGAATTAAAAGTCTGACGATGACCATGAAACCATTGCTGATTGTTGTAAAAACCCATCTGGTTCACTAATGCCCTTTAGGGAAGGAAATCTGCCATCCTTACCTGGTGTGGCCAAAATGCAACTACAGGTCCGCAGCAATGTGATTGACTCTTAAAAGCCCTCTGAACTAGGGCAACTAGTTGCATAATAAATGCTGGCCTGGCCAGTGATGTACATATCTCATGAATGAATTAAAAAAAAATTCTCCTATTATGACCCATTGCGTCTACCAGAGGGAGCAACTAGTTTCTGAACAAGGGCAATTAGGGATGGGCAATAAATGCTGGCCTAGCTAGCGACGCCCATATCCAAAGTATGAATTAAGAAAATTTTTTTTATTAAGTCCCGAAGCAGACCCTTATTGATGGTCTTACACCTTCCGTGAGCTGTTTCACGGTGGAGCCATGTCTATCCAGCATGCATTGCACATTCATCCAGTTATATGGTTCCAGCATATTCTGCTCCTTGGATGTCTGCAATGTGAGCAAGGCCCTGATGGTAAGTTCTGACTTTACCATGTCACACTTGTCAAGACATGTTCTGCACTGGCGTGTTTTCTCACCGACGTGAGGGGATGATTCTGGTGAGCTGGGCTTATAATAATATGCAGATGCATTACAATGAAGTACCTGCGTGCGATGACAGGAAATGCAGCCCAGTGGATCGGACGATGGCAAGCTGGTTTCACGGTGGTGTGAAGCAGATTTTTGGCCTTCCCACCATATTGTCCACTCACACCTGCCATGACACCCAACGCTAGCAGGCACGGAAAATTCCATCCTAGGTTTAGTTACTGTTTTCCTAGTTAAATACTTGTAGAAGCTCTTACTATCAATTTTTTATATTATTAGCTAGCTTTCACTCATACTCAGCTTTCTCCCTCTATTTATTATTCTTTTAGTCATTCTTTGCTGCTTCTTAAAATCATCCCAATCTTCTGACCTTCCACTAATCTTTGCAGATTTGTAGTGTTTGTTTCAATTTGCTACAATCCTTAAGTTCTTTATTCAGCCCAGAAGACACATCCTTCTCTTTCTTTCTGGGCTAAATTTTTCCTGAGAGTTAATAAGTATCTCCTTAAAAGTCTTGTACTGCATCTCTGCTTTCCTCCCTTTTAAACTGTCCAGCACCAGATCTGATATGAACACTTTAGCAACATTTGTTCCAACTCCTTACGGTCAAATCCTATTATATTTCAGGGCATTTCTGAAAAGCAGTGAGATTCCAAACTTGTTGCCTCTCCCTGCTATATCCTTGTATTGTTCTGCATATTTCTCCCTCTTTCCCCAACATTTCTCTGAAGATAGAAGCAAAATACTGCTGGAAATCTGAAACATAAACAAAAATTGCTGGAAAACCTCTGCAGGTCTGACAGCATCTGTGGAGAGGAAAACAGAGTTAACGTTTCAAGTCCATATGACTCTTCATCAGAACTGAGGATATATATTCCCTCATTCTGCTCTCTTCCTCCTCACGTTATATCTTGCTTGAATTATTCTTCCCAATTTATCTCTCCCCTTTGTTTTATCATTTCCATCTTTTTCTCTTATTCCTTGTGAGAATTTGTTTACATTACTTTTATTTATAACAAAGACAGGACAGGAACATGGACAGAATTGGTTTAAACTGCTTTCAAAAAGCCTGTCTTTTCCCTTCAATGATGTTAATAACATAGGAGTAAGATGAATTTCAGGGCCAAGGAAAGTGCACTGTAAAAAAAAAGGCACATATAAATGAATCATAGAATCGCAGAATTGTTATGGCGCAGAAGCAGGCCATTTGGCCCATTGTGCCTGCATCAGCTCTCCAAATGAGCATCATGACTTAGTGCCATTCCCTGTACCCTTGCACACTGTTTCTATTCAAATAATCATCTAATGCCCTTTTGAATGCCTCGATTGAACTTGCCTCCACCACATTTACAGGCAGCGCATTCCAGACTTGAACCACACATGGAGTGAAAAAGTTTTTTCTCACATCACATTCCTTTCTTTTGCAAATCATTTTAAATCTTTGCCCTTTTGTTCTCGATCCCTTGACTGCTCTATCCAGCCCCCTCATGATTTTGAACACTTCTATCAAATCTCCTCTCCAAGGAGAACAGTTCCCAAACTGTCCAATCCATCTTCATAACTCAAGTTTCTCATCCTGGAACCATTCTTGTAAACCTCTTCTGCACTTTCTCCAATGTGTTCACATCCTTTCTATAGTGTGGCATTCAGAATGGCACACAATACTCAAGGTCTGACTAGGGTCTTATATAAGCTCAGCTTAACCTCCCTGCTCTTGTACTCTATGCCCCTATTAGTAAAGCCAAGGATATTATATGCTTTATTAACTGCTTTCTCTACCTGTCCTGCCACCTTCAATGATCTATGCATATATACACACAGATCTCTCTGCCCCTGCACACACTTAAGAATTGTACCTTTATTTTATATTGTCTCTCCATGTTCTTCCTACCAAAATTAATCACCTCACACTTCTCCACACTGAACTTTATCTGCCACCTATCTGCCCACTCCACCAACTTGTCTATGTCCTTTTGAAGTTCCATACTGTCCTTCTCACAGTTTACAATGCTTCCAAGTTTTGTATTATCTGCAAACTTAGAAATTGTCCCCTGCACACCAAGTTCTAGATCGTTAATATATATCAGGAAAAGAAAGTCCGAAGACTGATCCCTGGGAAACTCCACTATAAACCTTCCTCCAGCCTGAATAATATCCATTGACCATTACCCTCTGTTTCTTATTACTCAGCCAATTTTATATCCATTTTGCTACTGTTCCTTTTATTCCATGAGCTATAACTTTTCTCACAAGTTTTTTGTGTGGCACTGTATCAAATGCCTTTTGAAAGTCCATGTACACCACATCAACAGCATTATCCTCATCAACCTTCTCTGCTACCTCTTCAAAAAACTCCAGCAAGTTAGTTAAACATGATTTCCCCTTTAGAAATCCATGCTGGCTCTTCCTAATCAACCCACATTTTTCCATGTGACACAAATTCTATCCCGAATAATGTAATAGTTGAAGAAATATTGAGCTTATAGAGTTATTAAGATTGAAATATATAGGCTTTCAAACAAGCATTAAAGGAGATTGCAGCAATATAAAAGACAATATGCTGCTATGAGAGTATGCATCAAAGATTGCTGACAATGCTATGGCTCAGCAAAAGCAATGAAAGCAGGTGACTGTATGGTACAAAAAGTCATGGGGCCTCTTATTTCTGCTTGGCAATTGGTTTGCACAACTGGGTGGTCATACATCCAACAGGATGCAGGCCAAAAAGAAAATGGCATAAAGGACTAATACAGCACGTTTACTTAGTTAGAAAGAGACATTTGCTGCCTTCAAGTCCTATAGGCATGAACAGGCTTGGGGAAGCTAGCTTCAGATTTCCTCATTAAATCAAATAAGTTTTAATGTTCAGCTGGTAGTCAGCTTCTGTTAGCCAACTTCTCCACTGCTCTGTGTGGATGTTTAGGGGTAATATTTGTCAATAATAAATTAAGTGAATTATTAGACATGATGCTATCTCTAGCTTTTCAAATCCGTTTAAAGGGTAAAGGACTTACCAAAAATTCCCTTCACAGCCATTTATTTCATTTTCATTGCACTGTGCTACTTCTCTTTCTTTTGCTTTCCCAATTAATTTCCAAATTTAAATGCCCTCAAATCCCTTTGCTGTCTCTTTTGCTTTTGCCCTACTTGTACCTCTACTCTTTCCCTCCTTTCTTGCATTCTGTATCTCAATTTTACCATGTAGCCATTTTATCTGAACCTTTTCCAAATCTCTGCCTTTGCCTCCAACCTCAACTTATTCCTTCTAAGGGGCAGTTGGAGTCACAGCAGGAAACCAGTGGAACTGCTAAGGAGTTTTGGCTTTTATGCTTCCTGCTACAGCTCTCATCCATTGTTGAAAAGCAATGTAAAAACCCCGTATGGGAAGGCAACCTTTATTAACATTTATTTATCTAATGATTTAGTTCTAAATCATAAAAAGTTCTTCAACATCAATTAATTTAAATTCTACTTTATGGCCTGAACTATATATATCCTGTTTTATTATTTTCCTAAGAGAGTCATTTTATTGGATAATTTTATATGAATAATTTTAGAAAGCATTTTAAACATTTTTGTGGAATGTCCTCGAGAGTTGTATGTTGCACATCTTGGAGAGCTAAGGGCTTATAGTTGAACTTCTTTGTATCCTGGAGCAACAAGATAAATAGAATGGCCTGAATTTTTCCCACGTCAGGCAGGCTTGCCATGAGCGGGCAGGAGTAGTTGTGAAGCTGACTGCCGCTCGCGATCGGCTCCGCAATGCCATTTTACGCCAGCGGGCCAATTAAGGCCTGCCCAGCATAATACACGAACGGTGGCACTGAGTGCTACCTGTGCAGGCAGGGGGAGGAGGGAGAGTCAGGTCCAGCGCTCTTTCGCGCATGTGTGCGAAAGAGTGCTTCAATCTCCCTGAGGCAGAGATTGAAGTGCTTTTGAAAAAAATAAATACATGCAATAAAATTTTAATGAAATATGTCCCCTTATGTGACTATGTCACATGAAGTGGGACATGTTTCTATTTTTGAAAAATAGTTTTTATTCAATTTGTAAAAGCTTTAGGAAACCTCATGCCGCTTGTGGATGAGGTTTCTGGAAAAATGTAAAGGCTGCTTGGTCTTTTCGCATGCCCACCAACTGTAAGGTTGGATGGGCAGCATAAATTTGAAATGAATTAGATACCTAATGGCCTTAATAGGCCTTTTAATTATCAGCGGGCGCGCAGCCAACTCTGGCGCACACCTGCTGAACGAAACATCGCGGGACAGCGGTGATGTCGGGACACATGCCCGACATCATTGCGTGTCATTTTATGTGCTGGAATGTCGGGCCCACCCCTGCATGCCGACTGTAAAATCCTGGCCAATGTCTTTGAAATGTCATGAGGGGAAAGCCTGGCAGGTCTTCGCTTTTGGTGTTTGAGTGTTATACACAAGAAATACTTGTGCAAGGAGATAAAGGATAATAATGATGATAGCCATGAGTGATTAAAGAGTAACTTTAGTGGCTATGGTAAGGTGGAGGGATTCATTAATTATATTGTGTAGAAATAAACGTTCACAAAGCATATCGTTCAAAGAGTTTTGAAAAAAATTGGGTCAAAAAGTTGAAAGAACTAGCTTTGGAATGTTTCCAAGCAATTCAGGAGCAGATATGTCATGAGGTCTCATTTGTGACAAAGACCACTGATGTGGGCAAAATATTATGTAGAGAGGAGAACATATGAACATACATATGAACTTATGAAGTAGGAGCAGGGTTAAGCCACTTGGCCCCTTGATGCTGCTCCACCATTTAATAAGATCAATGGCTGATCTGATTATAACCTCAACCCCACATTACTGCTTAACCCCGATAACTTTTCACCCCCTTGTTAATCAAGAATCTATCTAACTCTTCGTTAAAAATATACAAAGTCTCTGCTTCCACCGCCTTTTGAGGAAGAAAGTTCCAAAGACTCACAAAGCTCTGAGAAAAAAAAAATTCTCCTTATCACTCTCCTAAATGAGCAGCCCCCTTTATTAAACAGTGACCCTTAGTTCTAGATTCTCCCACAAGAGGAAACATCCTCTCCACATCCACCCTGTCAGGACCCCTCGGGATCTTAAAGGTTTCAATTAGGTCGCCTCTTACTCTTCTAAACTCCAGTGGACACAAGCCTAACCTGTCCAGCCCTTCCTCATGGACAACCCGCCCATTCCTGGTATTAGTCTAGTAAACCTTCTCTGAACTGCTTCTAATATATTTGCATCTTTCTTTAAATAAGAAGACCAGAACTGTACACAATACTCCAGATGTGGTCTCAACAATGCTTTGTACAACTGAAGCATAACCTTCCTACTTTTGTAATCAATTCCCTCACAATAAATTATAACATTCTGTTAGCTTTCTTAATTCCCTGCTATACCTGCATACTAAGCTTCTGTGATTCATGCACTAGGATACCCAGATTCCTCTGAAACTCAGAGTTCTGCAATCTCTCACCATTTAGATAATAAGTTTACTCTTTATTCTTCCTGCCAAAATGAACAATTTCATATTTGCCCACATTATACTCCACTTGCCAGATCTTTGCCCACTCACTTAACCTATCTATGTCACTTTGTAGCGTTATGATCCCAGCTGATGTTATAACTGGATAAGCCTGACCCCAGGATGGAACCCAGTTTGATAGATCCTAACTTTTATTTGCTTCTTTAGGTATGTGGAGAGGGGCTATTGAACAGTCACAGGAGTCAGCTAATGAACTTTTAACAAAAGAATAAACATTTATTAAACAAGAAAAGATATTATATTAGTCCTTCACCCACAACCATACTTTACAGATATATACAGATTTGTAAGGATAACACAAGTTGCAAAAACTATCTTAAACTCTAATGTTCACAGTAAGTACACAGTCAATGTCAACCAATTGATGACCTGTGGTCTGACACCCTACACTCTGAAAGCAAGTGACAGATGACACCCAACACAGATGCTATGGATCTCTCCTCAACTCCCCCAAGATGCTTGTCATACTTTGAGCCAACCAGTCCCACTGAACTCCGAATTTCACACGAGGATTTCCAATCTCCATTCTCTAAGCACTCGCCTTAGAATCTTCTTCCAAATCGACACTTTCTCTCAGATGCCTTCCTCAAGGCTCCACCTCCAGGGTTTCAAACTCTCCTTCCAATGTTCCTCTCCCCTCGATCACCACATACATTCAAGCTGTCTTCCACGCACTCTTTCTCACCAACTCAGCCATCAACAGTACAACACTGCTTTAAATGCCCAGAGCAAAAAATTACAGACCTTCAGTTCTTTCTTTGGACCTTCTGACTTCTCACCAGCCTTTAAAACCATAGAAACCATAGAAACGTTACAGCACAGAAGGAGGCCATTCAGCTCATCTTGTCCATGCCAGCCCGAGGACTCCCAGGTGCCTTTTCTAATCCCACCTTCCTGCACCTGGCCCATAACCTTGCAGCTTACAGCACTTAAGGTGTGGGTCCAGGTATTTTTTAAAAGAGTTTAGAGTTTCTGCCTCTACCACCAACTTGGGCAGTGAATTCCAGACACCCACCACCCTCTGCGTAAAAAATTCTTCCTCATGTCCCCCCTACTCCTTCTGCCACTTATCTTGATTCAATGTCCCCTGGTTCTAGAATTCTCCATCAAGGGAAACAATTTTATCCTGTCCACTCTATCTATTCCCCTCATAATTTTGTACACCTCAAACAAGTCACCTCTCAGCCTTCTTTGTTCTAAGGAAAATAACCCCAATCTATCTAATCTCTCCTCATAGCTACACTCTTCTAACCCTGGCAACATTCTTGTAAACCTCCTCTGCATTCTCTGCAGAGCTATTACATCTTTCCTGTAATGTGGTGACCAGAACTGCACACAATACTCCAGTTGTGGCCTCACCAGTGTTTTATACAATTCCAACATTATATCCTTACTTTTATATTCTATACCTATGACAATGAAGGAGAGCATTCCATATGCCTTCTTTACAACCTTGTCCACTTGAATTGCTGCCTTCAGGGACCTGTGTACTTGTACGCCAAGATCTCTCACTTCATCTACCCCTCTTAGTATATTCCCATTTATTGTGTAATCCCTGTAACTGTTTGACCTCCCTAAATGTGTGACCTCATACTTCTCTATGTTAAAATCCATCTGCCACTTTACCGCCCACTCCACCAACCTATCCAAATCGTTTTGAAGATTATGGCTATCCTCTACATTATCCACTACCTGGCCGATCTTTGTGTCATCTGCAAATTTCCCAATCGTGCCCCCCACGTTCACGTCCAAATCATTAATATATAACACAAACAGCAAGGGCCCCAACACTGAGCCCTGTGGAACACCACTTGAGACAACTTTCCATTCGCAAGGGCACCCATCGACCATTACCCTTCTTTTCCTGTTATAAAGCCAACCTTTTATCCAGTTTGCTACATTACCCTGAATCCCATGGGTTTTTACTTTCCTGACCAATCTGCCATGTGGGACCTTGTCAAATACCTTGCTAAAATCCATGTACACAAGATCCACTGCACTACCTTCATCAACCCTTCTTATCACTTCCTCAAAGAATTCAATCAAATTTGTGAGGCAAGACCTTCCCTTTAACAAATCCATGCTGACCATCCCTGACTAGTCCATGCCTTTCCACATGACCATTAATCCTTTCTCTCAGTTTTGACTTTACTATTTTGCTCACCACCAATGTAAGACTAACTGGCCTATAGTTGTTTAGCATTTCTTTTGATCCCTTTTTAAACAATGGAACTACATTTGCCTTTCTCTAGTCCTCCGATACCTCCCCTGTATCTAGTGAAGATTGGAAAATCATCCTCAGAGCATCTGCTAACTCCTCCCTGACTTCCTTCAGCAGCCTTGGAAACAATCCATCTAGCCCTGCAGCATTCATCTCTTAAAGCTTGAAGCTTGGAGCCTTTCTCTGCTCCTCACTCTTAACTTCACTTAACAGCACCTTTTCCAGGTTCCTGTCCTTCATTTGACTAGAAGGTCCACTTAGGACTTTCTTCTGTTCCTCTGCCCTGGATTTGGGACTTTCTTCTTCAGCTTGGGACTGGTTATTTGTCCCTTTGCTCCTGTCTCTCCCTGGCAGCTACTTTCAACCAACTTTGGTTTGGAACTGACTATCTGAGGCTTCTAGGCTGCTTCTGCTTAACAGCTGCTCCCAACTAAACTCAAAACTGCTGTTTCTTTGGTTTTTCTGTGTGTGTTTGTGTGTGTGTGTGTGTGTGTGTGTGTGTGTGTGTGTGTGGGTGTGGGGGGGGGGTGATGTTGGGGGGGGGCGGGGGGTGGGGGGGGGGGGGGCGGGGGGGGATAGGTGGGCCTGCCTCTCTGGACCCCAGGTCACTAGGCAAAAGCACAGTTTTTTCTACTCTTGTGTTTGTTTAACTTCTCTTTAGGAGTCATAAAACCCGTTATAAATGCAGGCATCTTTTAAAGTGAAACTAAAGCTCAACTTGTCCTTTCCTTAACACAAAATGCCAAAATGAATGATTTCACATTTGCCCACATACAAAACAAACTTAAACTTTAAAGCTAAAACTCATTCCTAACATCCACAAATACAAATATAACTTACTTAAACTATATCTATTTCCTAACAGCAGCCTCCTTACATCCTCTTAACAATTTTCTTTCCAACCTATCTTTGTGCCATCAGCAAATTTAGCAACTGTTCCTTCAGTCCCTTCATCCAAGTCATTTATATAAATTGTAAAAAGTTGAGGCCCCAGCACTGTGGCACACCACTTATCACATCCTGCCAATCAGAAAAAGACCCATTTATGCCCAGTCTCTGCTTCCTGTTAACTAGCCAATCTTCTACCCATGCCAATATGTTACCCCCTACACCATGAGATTTTATTTTCCACAGCAACCAAGGCTATGGGCCAAGTGCTGGTAAATGGGATTAGATAGGTAGGTCAGGTGTTTCTCACGTGTTGGTACAGATCCGATGGGCCAGAGGGCCTCTTCTGCACTGTGATTCTGTGATTTTGTGATGTGGCACTTTATCAAATGCCTTCTGGAAACCTAAGTATGATACATCCACCAGTTCCCCTTTATTCACAGCACACGTGACTCCTTAAAAGAACTCCAAGAAATTGGTCAAACATGATTTTCCTTTTACAAAACCATGTTGACTCTGCCTCATTGTCTTGAATTTTCTAAGTGCCCTGCTTTAACATCTTTAATACTAGCTTCCAACATTTTCCCTATGACAGATGTTAGGCTAACTGGCCTATAGTTTCCTGATTTTCAACAATTCTTTCAAGGACTCCAAAGATAGAACTAGAAAACTGAAAGCCAATCTCTGTATTTAGATGGGCCAATCATTATATTAGGGGTCAATAAATTTTGTTCCATGCATTCTGCCATCAAGTATCTTGCGCTCACTTGAAACATGTTGTTATGAACAAGAGAAGGAAGGGGGTTGACTAATAGCTGAATGTTAGCAACTTTTAAATAAAATGTTCTCTGGCTAATGATAGTATTCAGCCCAAGAACATACCTTGTGATAAATTGAAATCCTGCCACATAAGCAGACAGGGTAGCACAAATTGATTTCAGAACTTTATGATACAGTTGTAGATGTGGATTGTAAATACAAGTACTTGCAATCAGTTGATTGAAGGTACCTGAAGTCTTCACTTTCTGACCACCTCCTGTAGTTGGCGACTGCACAAGCTGATTGAAGCCACTTGAAAACCTGGCTTTGCCTGAAATCAGCAAATCTTTTAAATCAGTTAGTACAGAACCGCATAAAATGCTTTATGCATTATAAACAAATGCATTTCTAATTGACTGCTGTGGTGATGAAAAACGGTTAGCGCCACTTGCTCAATGTAGGCAACTACCAGTGATAAACATGGACAGGGTAAGTAGTGGGAACAGTACTTTCAACAAAGAGGAAATGAGAAGATGAGGAAAATTGGGAAACACAGGACTGAATTTTAAAATCCTGCTGAGGGTGGGAACAGAGGCAGGTGGAGGACGAAAACACAGGTGCCAGCTGGCATACTGGTTTCCAACTCCATTCCCAGCACCAGGGAGATTCACCAAGGTGGAGGGAGAGTGGCTCAGAGATCCTGCCCGATCCATGAACCATGACAATTAAGATTATTAAAGAGCTCGTTGACAGCTCACTGAGGGGCATGTTCATATTTTGATGGGGTACATGGGCTGCACACGCTGTCAGAGGCAGACCACGTGCATGGAGATGGCAATACAGTGGGGAGCCAGTCATGGCAGCCCTAGGGAATTCAGTGGGCCCATGAAAGAGTGAATGGCGCAAAGAGGGTCTTGCCCATAGGTGCCATCATGTCAGCACAGTTTAGGGGGGGCGGGGGTAGAGTGGTCAGTATGTGAATGGACAGTACAGGGGGGGTCAACACCCTGATACCATAAAAAGAGGGCGTGAGGCTGCCAAACAGTGCTCTGCCCTTCCTGAAAAGGATGTTGTTCTTCATCGCCACTGAACCTGAAAGCTGAGTCATGCTCCCATTGCCAATTGCTGCCTTCCATTTGCGTTGATGACTGTGCATCATGAGCGCAGAGGAGAGGGACAAGGAGCAGAAAAGACATGGAAGCCATACCCACATCAACCAGTGCTGCAGGGTACTGTGACTCGCCGGGCAGATCCTCACAGAGCTCTGTCCTCCTCACCAAAGACCTCACACTTCAGCACTGGTTGCCATACCCTGCCAGTAACTATCAAAATCACTGTTTTTTAAATTCTTTAATGGGGTGTGACCGTCGATGGCAATGCCAGCATTTGTTGCCCATCCCTAATTGCCCATGAACTGAGTGGCTTGTTAAGCCATTTCAGAGACCAGTTCAAAGTCAACCACGTTGCTTTGGCCTTGAACTTCTTCATTTCGGGCTTTTACCAGGGATCTTGTGAATCTTGGTAGCATCTTAGTGCAAATGGCTGCACTCCATTGCAGATGCACCCCTAACAGCGAGAATGAAACAGTACATACAATATTTTTTTAAAATTCGTTCACAGGATGTGGGCTTCGCTGGCTAGGCCAGCATTTATTGCCAATCCCTAGTTGCCCTTGAGAAGGTGGTGGTGAGCTGCCTTCTTGAACTACTGCAGTCCATGTGGTGTAGATACACCCACAGTGCTGTTAGGAAAGGACTTCCAGGATTTTGACCCAGCAACAATGAAGGAACGGCGATATACTTCCAAGTCAGGAGGGTGAGTGGTTTGGAGGGGAACTTGCAGGTGCTGGTGTCCTGGTCCTTCTAGATGGTAGTGGTCGTGGGTTTGGAAGGTGCTATCTAAGGAGCCTTGGTGCGTCTTGTAGATGGTGCACGTTGCTGCTCCTGTGCATCGGTGGTAGAGGGAATGAATGTTTGTGGATGTGGTGCCAATCAAGCGGGCTGCTTTTTCCTGGATGATGTCAAGCTTCTTGAGCATTGTGGGACCTGCACATATCCAGGCAAATGGGGAGTATTCCATCACACTCCTGACTTGCTCCTTGTAGATGGTGGACAGGCTTTAGGGAGTCAGGAGGTGAGTTCCTCGTCGCATTATTCCTAGCCTCTGACCTGCTCTTTTAGCCACAGTATTTATATGGCTAGTCCAGTTCAGTTTCTGGTCAATGGTAACCCCCTGGATGTTGATAGTGGGGGATTCAGTGATGATGCCTGGTCTGGAAGTTATTAGCTATGAGGAGAGGTTGGAGAAACTCGGATTGTTCTCACTAGAGTGACGGAGATTGAGGGGCAACTTGATAGAAGTTTACAAAATTATGAATGGCATGGACAGAGTAGATGGTCAGAAGCTTTTTCCCAGGGTGAAAGAGTCAATTACTAGGGGACATAGATTTAAGGTGAGAGGAGAAAACTATAGAGGAGATGTGCGGGGCAAGTTTTTATGCAGAGGGTACTGAGTGTCTGGAACTCGCTGCCAGAGGAGGTGGTGGAAGCAGGTACGATAGTGATGTTTAAGAGGCAGCTTGACAAATACATGAATAGGATGGGAATAGAGGGATATGGACCCTGGAAGTGCAAAATGTTTTAGCTGACGGGCATTATGATCAGCACAGGCTTGGAGGGCCGAAGGGCCTGTTCCTGTGCTGTACTTTTCCTTGTTCTTTGTTCTTTGTAATGCTATTGAACATCATGGTTGGGTACTCTCTTGTTGGAGATGGTCATTGCCTGACACTTTATGGCACGAATGTTGCTTGCCATTTGTCAGCCCAAGCCTGGATATTGTCCAGGTCTTGCTGTATTTGGGCATGGGCTGCGCCAGTATCTGAGGAATCGTGAATGGTGCTGAACATTGTGCAATCATCAGCGAACATCCCCACTTCTGACCTTATGATGGAAGGAAAGTCATTGATGAAGCAGCTGAAGATGGTTGGGCCTAGGACACTACCCTGAGGAACTCCTGCAGTGATGTCCTGGAGCTGAGATGTCTGACCTCCAATAGCCACAACCTTTGTGCTAGGTATGACTCCAACCTGCGGAGAGTTTTCCCCCTGATCCCCACTGAATTCCAAACAGACGTGCCCTCACAGGCACAGAGAACAGTGAGTTTTGCTTCCATCACTGGACTTCCCCAGGTGCAGGACATCATCAATTGTACCCATATGGCCGTCAAGGCACCCAGTGACTGCAAAATTAGATTCATCAACAGGTAGAGGTTCCACATCCTCAACATTCAGCTGGTCTGCAATCAAGAATTTCCTCCATGTGTGCGCTTGCTTTCCTGACAGCTTTTCTTCATCCTCTGTCACAGCCCAGGCTGCCACAGCTCTTCACTCCACTCCCAAACTTCATGGGGCAATTCTATGGGACAAGAGATATCTGTTGAAGAGGTGGCTACTCACGCCTCTATGAGAGCCCAAGACAGAAGCACAGAGGCGCTATAACCATCGAGCAGGCCATCAGGCTTCTGAAGATGCAGTTCTGGTGCCTGGGTCAGTCCGGTGATGCCCTACAGTACACTCCTGCAAGGGTCTCGCTCATTGTGGTGGCCTGCTACATTCTCCATAGCATGGCCCTCCAAAGAAGTGTGGATTTTGAAGACAGTGAAATGCAGAATGGACACCATTCAGCAGAGGAAGAGAAGAAGCTGGATGTGGATGAGGAGAAGGAAAAGGAGGAGGAGGAAGAAGATGCAGAGAACAGAGGTGCCTCAGCTGCATAGGGAAGTGGCTGGAGTAGACATGGGGCTTAAGGGTCTCATCAAGATGTCATCAATGTTAGGAATCATCTAATTCAGGTTCGTTTCAGCTGAAACCCTCTGACCTAGGAGGAACAGTGTGATATGGAACTCTCCTTGAGCTGTATGTGAGAATATTTTCATTGAAGACACAGCTTGGAGCATCTCACTTCTTGAAAGATGCAAATCTGTCCAGCAGGTTCACTGTCACTGTTCATGTTCCGTTGGTCCCTTTCACCACTTTGACTTTTATCCATTCTGCCATTAATAAAAGGAGGCTCACATACCTGGCTTCATGTGGCAATACTTACAGTGTGTTCCAAAAGTAACAAAGTGAACATTTACAAGTGAGAGAGACCCCAGTGATCCACTCAGTGTTCTGCCTGGCATGGTGGCCTCTGCTCTCAACCATTTTTATGCGGTGATCCCCTTGTGTCCTTGGAGGAGGTGGAAGTAGCTTGTTCACTTGTCTCGGCTCACAGATAATATGCACATGGGGTCATCTTTGTCCTGAAGTTATTGCAGGGTCAGCCTTTGTCATTGGGCGCTGCTGCACAGATGCTCCCTCAATCTGAGGAGCCAAGGAGGCCACTGATGATGATAGTGCCCCATGTGGGGTGGTACTCTCATCCTTCTCTGTGACTACCTCAGCCTTTAGCTGATGTTTCAGATAACTGGAGGGGGTCACCAGCTGTGAAGCAACTGTGATCCTTTCCAGGTATCCATGTGTTATCAGTGCCACTGACCAATCAAGGCTACATAGTGTGGCATACATTCTGTGGACATCAATGCGCAGTTCCTGCTGGCAATTCAAGTGCTGCTCAACATGGCTCTCCATGAGATTGGTCACTCTCTTGATGAAGGAGCTCATGCGCTCAAAGCCCTCAGCCATGGTGGCGCACATGAGCTGGATGGACTACTCCAATCTGAGCCCATGATCCCGCACTGTGTCAGGGAACTCCAACATGTGGGAGCACGTCTGTTGCTGCTGATCTGAGTGGAGCCTCCTTTCCTGTGATTCCTGAGGTCCATCTGTGCTCATCTGAGCAGGGCTGTGGCTGTCCTCCATCCTCTGATGGGGAAATGCCCAGAGCTTTCTCTGCCTCTGGTGCCTCCTTCTGCCCACTAGTGACATACTCATCACCCGGTGACATCCTATCTAACCTTGTGCAAGGACACACCAAGGTGATTGTATCCGCACTGGTAGAGGTTGCGCTGGCATTGTGTCACAGTGTTTGGTCTGAGTTCTCCTGCTGCACTTGGTCCAGTGATAGTGAGTGTTATTTAATTGACTCAATGTCACATCTTTGGGAGGTACAAGAAGAGATCATGAAAACTATTGTTGGAGAGCAGAAGCATGTGCTGAGGATTCCCAATGCATCTTTGATGTGCAATGTGTCCCCTTAATGAAGGCTTTGCACTTTCTAATCACCATCTCCACCAGGATGCCCATTTCACCTTGCCCAACTTGCACTCCGTCAATGACCCTGGCCATGTCCTTGTCCCCATCCTTCATTGGTAATAATACAATGCAGGTATGGAACCCCTCTCGCCTCTGGGCCCTCTTGTAGGCATTATGAGCTTATTGTTCCTGCAAGTACAAAAAAAGTGAGATAAGGCACTATTGTCCTTTGTGGTCAATGTCAATTGCCCTTATTCATTAGAAGCTGCATGTTTCAGTGCTGGCATATCCTCAACAGTATTATGGCTGAGCTATTCTTAGGAGTCGGTAAGTCCCCAGGGCACACAACCCTCCCATGTTTAGGAGCAACAGATAGCCCCAGGCTTCTCAGCTGGTGTGTCTGCTGGATGGTGAATACCCAGTCTGTCATAAGGGTTTGGTTTTACACTCACCTTGCCGACTGACTAAGGTAATTAAATCTCTTCCTACACTGGACCCAGGTTCTGCACACCACACTATGTCTGCTGCTGTTTCAGCTACCAATATTCATGCCTATTTGGTCTGAGAGGGTGGCCTCGTCCTCCCATCCTCCAGAAGAGGACCTCTCTCCTCTCACTCATGGCCTCAAGGAGGACCTCCAGGTCTGCACTTGTGAACTGAGGGGCCCTGCTCCAGGTTCCAGGCCTCTGCCTCTCCTGAGACATCTTTCCAACAGCAGATAATGCAAGTTAATGGCAGCCACTGTGATTGTTGCCATGCTCTACTTAAATTGGGACCACAGAGTCCTGCCCACACAGCCACTAATTGGCCACCAAACCCATCTGCAAGCCAATTAAAAGGGTGCTGCCATCAAAATTGGGGCCAGTGACTGCTTCCTCCATGGGGTGGTTCAGAATCGGGCAATGGTCCCAAAGTCCATTGTCCAGCCCCAGTAGGAAAATGCTGTTCACAGTCTCCAACTATAAAATAAAAGATGATCAGTTAAAAGTGTTACATGGAATATTTGATACATTTCAACCAGCGATCAGCTTAATATGGTCCAGAATTTCTTATGCCATGGCAACGAATAGCACCAGATTTTCGACTTGTCAGGCCTGTTTAATGTTGACAGTATTTTGCCTTGCAAGTTGCTGGAAATCATAGTTTGGAATAATGTAGCACCTCCTATAGACATCTGGGATACTAGCAAAAGGACAAGCAACTGTGCATCTCCTTAATCAATCAGATTGAAGTATTGTGAAATTAACAGCACAAAGTCTTAAAACGAAGTGTAAATTAGAATTGATTGATCAATGTCAAATCAGGTACAGAAAGAGAAATAAAGTGAGGAGAAGAAAGATTGGATTGAGAGAAAATAAAGACACAGGAAGAAAAAAATTAAAACATGAATTTAAAAAAAGTCTCCAAAAATTAAAATTTAAAGGAATTAGATGCCACACTTGCAACAGCTAATTTCCAGGGAGATTGTTAGTGAGGTTGACTGGAATTAATTAACACATCACATCATTAAAAGGGTACTTAAGACTTGAAATGACAACTTTCTATGGCAAGATAGTTTGCACGGTATCTAACATCTACCAAATAAGTTCATAAGATACTAAGAAGTATCTGTAGGAGCAGGAGGTGGCCATTTGGCCCATTGACCCTACACCATCATTCAATAAGGTTGTGGCTGATCTGATTTTAGCGTTAACTCCATTTTCCTGCCTGCCTCCTATAAGCCTTGACTCCCTTGTCAATCAAAAATCTGTCTAATTCAGCCTTGAATATGTTCAGTGTCCCAGCCTCCACTGATCTCTATGGAGAAGAATTCTAAAGACCCTTTGAGAGAATTAGAAATTCCTCCTCATCGCCATCTTAAATGAGAGAGTCCTTATTTTAAAATGTGCCCACCTAGATTCCCCCAAGACAGGAAACATTCTCTCAGCATCTAGCCTGCCAAGCCCCCTCAGGTTCTTATATGTTTCAGTAAGATCACCTCACATTCTTCTAAACGCCAATGAGTATTGTATATGTCCAACCTGCTCAACGTTTCCTCATAAGACAACCTCTTCAACCCAGGAATCAGCTTAATGAACCTTCTCTGAACTGCTTCCAATGAAAGTGTATCCTTCCTTAAGTAAGGAGACCAAAACTGTACACAGTACTTCAAATGCAGTCTCACCAATGCCCTCTACAGTTGTAGCATACAGGAACTTTACACTACTCAATGCATTTGAATAGAAAGCCAGATAATGACATACCATTTTCATGAAGCTGAGGGTCCGGTGGCACATCTGACACATGAGCTTGTGGCTTTCCATGTTTAATTATGCATCTGCCCTTGCGTGAAGTTGCTGTGGCAGTTGTGCATAAATAACTAGCTTCGCCATTACTTTAGCATCAAATTTTGGGTCAATGTGTTTGATCAGTAAGATATTGTCAACTTTACAGCACGTCCATTTGGCATTTGTCCATTTGTCTTCTTTGGGGATGTCAGCAGTATTAATCACTAACTTCGAGCACTCCTGCAGAATTTCTTTTTATTCATTCATGGGATATGAGCTTTGCTGGCATGGCCCGTATTTATTGTCCATCCTTAATTGCTCTTGAAAAGATGGTGGTGAACCATCTTTTTGAATCACTGTAGCCCATGCAGTGTAGGTACTCCCTCCCTAACACTACCACCTTCTCAAGGGCAAGTAGGGATAGGGAACAAATGATGGTCTTGACAGCGATGCCCACATCCCAAGAATAAATTAAAAGAAAGGTATAGAGTGCAGGGTTTCAATCTAGCAACTGTTAAGGAATGGCAATATATTTCCAAGTCATGATGGTGTGTGACTTGGAGGAGAATTTGCAGGTAATGGTGTTCTCATGCTCTGCTCCCCTTGTTCTTTTAGGTAGAAGAGGTTGCAGGTTTGGAAGGCACTGTTGAAGGTGCCTTGGCAAATTGCTGTCATGCATCTTCTGTGTGGTACACACTGCTGCTACAAAACACTGGTAATAAAGGGAGCAAATGTTTAAGGTGGTGGATGGGATGGCAATCAAGTGGGCTACTTTGTCCTGGATGATGTAGAGATTCTTGAGTGTTGTTGGAGCTGCACTCATCCAAGGAGGTGGAAACTATTCCATCATGCTCCTGACTTGTGCCGCGTAGATGGTGAACAGGCTTTGCAGGCTTATATACTTACAGGACTTTTTGTCAGTGGGAGACAGTAGGCAAGCGTTGACGTTGAAATGCATGAATATTCTACAATTTTGGTTACCATTGAGAGTCATAAATACTTAAGTAGAATATTCCCTTACAAATTTAAGTGTGAGGTAGCAGCAGGAGTACATGATAAAATAGGCTGTAAATGATATGAGTGGGGATAGGAATTGTTGAAGCAAAAGACCTGTTGTGATGTTCTTACATGATTTTCTTCCTCCCCATCAGAAAATTAGTCCCATTGTGTGTGAGGCTGTTGAGAGACTACATTCCCCAGCGATGATATTGTGTTTCTATTTTTTTTAAATTGTTTTTGGAACATGTTACTTGGTTACTGATTAAATTAAATTAGTTAATAAAAAATGAAATAGTGTCAGGTACTAGGTATTTGATGAGTGTTCCATCTTTTAAATAATGAATACCTGGGAATGATTACAAGACAGTACAGTAATCTAATCAAGAGGCTCAACGAGCTGATAAATCGTCAGTGCAAAGCTGAAGTGATTTATAATTGTCATCTGAATCTAAGATTAGATTACTGGCTTGAAATTGCCCCAATATAGCTATGTTTTTGTAATATAAACTGCTATTCTTATCAGTGGTTTTTGTTTTGTTTAATGCAGACATTAAATGCAGACTATACCTGTTGATGAGACACAGTTGTTTGATGATAAATAAGTGGGGCATAATTGTTGCAAATTTATGAAACAAATTTGCAGTTGATTAACAAGTGGTCCAATGGACAGTAAGTGTTTTTTTAAAAATGAAGATATTACTTAAATCCTTTTTTGGGAGGGATTTTATCCCGCCTGCTGTTAAATTGTGTTGTTATTGGGATGGTACTAACACTTTATTTTTCAATTTTTTAAAACTATTATTTTCTTCCTATCTCTCCTGAAGGCCAAAATTATGGGAACCAAGTAATATAGGGATAGGGCGGAAAGGTGAAGTTGAGGTAGAAGATCAGCCATTGAAGGAGCAGTTTCAAGATGCCATAGGGTGGTATGGGCTAATCCTGCTCCTGTTTCTTATGTTCTTATTATGTAGATCCTACCAGAAGACTGCCCTTCTTACATAATTAGCACCAACACAGGAATATGATTTTGAGTCAAGATAGCATGTTAACACTGGGCAGAAGTCCTGCTCTGGGCCTGCTCTGGTGGCAAAACCAGCCCTCTATGCCCGTCCCCTTAAATCATGCACTTGATGCACACTTTTTTATAATAATTTTATTGCCTATAACGTGAGGCAAATTAGCATGCCACAACACTATCAATGAAAGGACAGGTTGGAAGTCTGCCTCCAAGAGAGAATGATTATCCACTGCATCCCTGGTTCTTGATACGTATAGAATCTATACATCACTTTACTCTGGCAAACAACAACTACAACATGATGCACGCTGCTACCTTTAGGGTCTTGAAAAAACTTAGCATTTAGATTTATCAAGGGCTACCTTCCATTATATCCAATAGTGCATTAGCAGAAAAACTCTTTTCTGATCTTAATGAAGTCCTCACTGTCAATCCAAAAGAAGGAAAAGGATAATCCTTCCGGGGGACTTTAATGTCTGGGTTGACCATGACTCCAATGTAAGAAGAGGAACCATTGGGAAAAACTGTGTGAGAAAAACAATGCAAACAGTTCTTTTGTTGACAAAGTGTGCTCAGCATGGCCTCATTATAACAAACACCCTCTTCTGCCAGAAGGACAAATACAAAACCACATGAAGGCATTTTTGATCAAAGTATTGGCACCTCCTGAATTATGTCATTGTTCAAGCAAAAGATCTGAGTGATGTCTGAATCACTCAATCCAGGTGGGGCACTGATGCCTCCTGCACAAATCATTGAATTGTTCAATCAATGATGAACACCCGCATCACATCCACGCAAGACCCAAAAGTCCGAGAGGAGGAAGATTAATGTCTCAACCCTAAAGCAGTCCAACAAAAAACAGGAATCCCAAGTGAATCTCACAACCAACCTGGAAAATCTTCATACATCCAACTCAATTTCAGAACAGTGGAATCAAATCAAGTCAGTTGTACAGGCTCCTGTGTCCAGACCATTGGGTTCGAGCATCATTATCAGCAGGACTGGTTCAATGAAAACAATGCTGAAATATGTGACCTCCTGGAACAAATCCAGAAGATGAAAGAGAAAGCACAAGAGATCCAACAATATGCTGACTGTCATGACATGCAAAGCCTTTTTGAAACCACCAGGGCCAACTATAGACCAAAGTCAAATGGGAAAAAGGCCCTTCACTCACAGGATGGTGTCTTTCTTAACAATATCAATGCCATCCGTCAACGCTGGAAAGAATTTTTCCAACAACTCCTCAACCGTGAATCCACAGTGACGGCCTATACTATCCCTGCTATCCCCCAATACCCTGCGGTAGAATCCATTGGTGAACCACCATTAATGGGAGAGCTGCAACAAGCAATCAAACGGATGAAAAACAACATAGCCGGCAGAGCCAATGTTTTTCCATCTGAGGTCTTCAAAGCTGGTGGGCTTTACTCACACCAAGATTCCATGCACTCATCCATGCATTCATTTAGAAGGAAAAAGAACTTCCTCCAACTTCAGGAATGTGACAACTATAACTAAATTCAAGAAGGGAGGTAAATCATGCTTTGGAAATGATCAAGGTATTGCCCTCTTGTCCATAGCAGAGAAAATCCTGGTATGCATTCTCCTAAGTCGTCTACTTCCTGTGGCTGAGGACTTCCTCGCAGAGATACAGTGTGGCTTTACAGCTTCCAGAGGAACCTTTGAGAGTGTCTTTGTTGCCAGGCAAATCCAAGAAAAATTGCTGAGAACAACAGCAGGAACTTTCTTTGCATCCATCAACCTGAACAAAGTATTTGACTCAGTAACTCAACGAGGCTCTGTAGATTGTGCTCCAGAGATCTGAATGTCCAAGAAGCTTCACCTCAATCTTGCAACTGCTTCATGATGATACAGCTGCAACTATCTTGAGTGGGAGATCTGAAAAAGACATCTTCAAAATCCGGACCAGTGTTAAGCAAGGCTGTGTGATAGCCCCCATACTATTTACAATCTACCTGACAGTGACTATTCACCTCATAAGGAACTGCCCTCTAGCGTGTGTATTAAATTCTACCTAGATGGAAAACTCTTTAACCTCAGTTGCCTCTGTGCCAAAACTAAACTGACCACCAAAGACATACAGTTTGTGGTTGACTGCTGTGCTGTTTCCCACTCTGCACAAGATTTGCAAGCCATTCTTAATCTTTTCAATTTTCCATGCAACAGACTTGATCTGTCCCTGAATGTTGCCAAAATGAAACTCAACCTAAACCTGGTCAGTCAAATATTCCACCTCCCATATATGTTGAAGGAAAGACTCTGGAATATGTTGAGCACTTCCCATAACTTGACAGTCATCTCTCTCAAAAGGCTGCCATTGTTGAGGAAGTCTAACACTGATCAGCTGTGCTAGCTCAGCCTTCTACAAACTATGACAGTGAGTGTTTTACAACAAAGACCAGTGCAAATCAATAAAAGTCCTCATCTATAGAGCAGTTGTCATCACCATACTCCAGTACTGCAATGGGACCTGGATTATGTGTCAGCGACACCTAAGAGTGTTAGAAAAATTCCACCAGTAATGTCTCCGTTGTATCATCTGGATTCAATGAGGACCATCGAATAAACACTAGTGTCTTTGAAACACACTCCACAAGTATTCAGATAAAACCCCTGCAAAATCAACTGCACTGTGGCTGGAATTTTCCACTCCTATTGCGGGTGGGTGTCATGGCAGGTGTGAGCAGACGATATGGCGAAAAGGCCAAAAATCGATTTTATGCCATCCTGAAATCAGTTTGCCATCATCCATTCTGCCCATCAATGGCGGGCCGTGTTTCCCACCACCACATGTCGAGAACCTAATTTCAATACCTTAGCTTCTCAGTATGAGCCCTGCTTGCCAGAATCATCCCCCCACCCTGGATCATCCAGGTACGTTGATGTGATTGCATGCTGATGCGTACATAACTGTACATAAGCAACGTGCACTTGGCGAGCTACACCCCACTCAGGACTTTGAGGTTTGTTTGCCTACCTTGTTTCGGGGCAGCACTCACGGTCATCAGCGCCAAGTTTTGTGGATAGCGCCACATATTTTTGGGAGGGCTAACGGGCATGTCTCTACCTACCAGACCAGCTGTAAGGCGGGTGTGGCTTTTCAATGGCTGCAGGGCTAGGGCATGCTTGGGGATGGGGGAGAAGTGGCCTCAGGCAAGGAAGACGCTGCAGGGCAAATGCTTGGGAACTGGGTATCCCAGGGTGTGTATGGGGGCACTTGTTGATCTGTGCAAGCGGCTTTAAGATGGTGAGGGCTGAGGAGGCAGTCTCCAGAGGAAATCAGGCCAGATGGAGATGTGAGGGTGTGTGTGAAAGTGAGTGGTGATGTCTATTGAGCTGGCAGTGAGTGAGATGCCAGTGAATGTGTGATGGCCTTGTGAGTGTGAATTTAGAGTGATGAGATGGTTCCCTTAGCCTGGCAGCACGGATTAGATCATTCATCCTCTTTCTGCACTGGATGGCCAACTTCTTCTATGCAGCATTGGCACTGACCACCACTGCCTCCACCTCCCAAGCCAAAATAGTGAGATTGCTGCACCTGTTGTGGCCAGGGCGGGGTGAAGGACATTACGGCGGGCCTCCAAAAGGCATTCCAGTGACGGGTCACTGAACTCTTCTTAGCTTTCAGGGCCATGTCTTCACTGGAGCAGTCTTGGGCTGCAAGCATCGGGAACTGTGTTTGTGGCTGCACTTTAGATGTGGCACCGAGAGTGAGTAAACAGTGAAATGGTGTGTTTTATGTGGCTGCATAATTAATGAGGCGGGAAGTGGATGATACAGGAAGCAGAAAACTTGCCACTGCAGCTGGCGAGTAAAACATCTTTTTCACGCCCGCTACTGCACTTAGTGCAAATCTGGGATGTTTCTGCCCCGTGTCCGGATGGCAGAAAAGTGTCTCCATTGCCAGGTCCTGTTTTCCCAACTCTCGAATGGCCAGAGTTCCAGGGAAGGACAAATAAAGTGCTACAAAGACATCTCTGAAGCTCTCCTTGAAGTGCAACAGTAGTTTTTTTTATTATTCGTTCATGGGGTGTGGACATCACTGGCTAGGCCAGCATTTATTGCCCATCCCTAATTCAGAGAACATTTAAAAGTCAACCACGTTGCTGTGGGTCTGGAGTCACATGTAGGCCAGGCCAGGTAAGGATGGCAGATTTCACTGACACTGATGACTGGGAGCTGCTACCAATTGTTCAAAATGATGACAATTTGTCCATCAAGCTGCATCATGCTTTGAGTCCGAACCCTTAATGATGAGACAAAGCAGCAGCAGATTAAGCCTGTTCAGTCACATGAAGATTTCTGCCAGAAAGTCACAACACTAAATATATGTTATCGGCGAATTGCATGACGGCCACCACTGCCGCTGATGATGTAGTAGAAAATATTGAAAAAATCTTTTCATTAACTTCAAACAGAAGCAGCAGCGACAAGAGGAGGAAATGAGGATCTCAAGAGTTTAACTGCTGAAGCATTCAATAACAATAATTTGCATTTATATAGTTCCTTTAATGTAGAAAAATGTTCAATGGTTCTTCATAAAAATATAATCGAACAAGAATTGACACTGAGGCAAAGAAAGAGACTTTGAGAGATTTGACTAAAAGCTTGGTCAAAAGAGGTAAATTTTATGGAGGGCCTTGAAAGAAGAGATGGAAGTAGAGAAGAAAGAGGTGTAGGGAGAGAATTCCTCAGTCTAAGACCTAGAAGGTTGAAGACATGGTGGGGCAAAATCAGTGGGGGCTATACTAGGTCAGAGTTGGAAGAATGTAGAGTTCTCCGAGGGTTGTAGGGATGGAGAAGGTTACAGAGATAAGGAGGGGGGAGGCCTTGGAGGAAATTAAACATGAGGATGGGACTTTTAAGTTTGAGGTCTTTGGGAGCTGGGAGTCAGATAAGTTATCAAGTATAAACAAAATGGGTGAGCAGAAGTTAGTTTGGGATAGGATATGGGTAGCTGAATGTTCGAATGAGCTGAATTTTATGTTGGCTCTTTCAGCAACAGCTGAGCTGATGGAAGGGCAATAGGCGATATTACAGAGGTGGAAGCAGGTAATCTTTGCAGGTGGAGAAGATATGATGTTAGAAGCTCTGTTTGAGTCAAATAGGATGCCATTGGGGAATGAAATTGGTGGCAAGGGTACAGAATTTCTGGCAGAATCAAAGACAATGGCTTCAGTTTTCCTTATGTTTAACTAGATGAAACTGCAGGTTATCCCATATTGCATTTTGCCAAGCAATCTGACAAAGAACAAAGGCAGAGAGGTGATTGAGAGTGATGTTGAAGAGATACAGCTGGCTGTCCTCACATCAGTAGAACCTGACCCCATGTTTTCAGATGCTATTAACAAGGCACTGTAAGTATATGAAGAAGAGGAAGGGACAAAGAATAGATCTTGGTGGACTCCAGAGGTATTGATATGGAAGTGGGAAGTGAAACCAGGTGACAGCAACCCCACTGAGCTGAACAACAGGCGTTGAGGGAGAATGATGTGATCGACTATGTCAAAGGCTGCAGAGAGGTCAATAAAGACTAGGAAGGATGGTACATCATGATTGCAGTCACAGAGGATACTATTTTTGACTTTGATTAAGACCGTTCCAGTACTTTGGCAGGATAGCCACGTGACTGGAGAAATTCAATTACGGCATGGCAGGAAACACGGACACAGATTTGCAGTGTGACAGCATGTTCAAGGGCTTTGGAGACTAAAGGGAGGTTGGTAGTTTTCAAAGACAAAATGGTTAACGGTTTGTTTTGTAGTTGGCACTATTACTGTCTATACTGTAGTTACATGTCATCGTCATATTTCTCATTTTACTCTCCTTGATTGTTGTTGCATATTTATTGTTTATTAATTGTTAATAATCTTATTTGCACCAATAAAGATAATGTAGTGGCAATTATTAGCAATGTTAGTGATGTAATGTAATTGCACATTTGGAAACACCCGACTGTGTACTAACCAGTCAAATGCTTTGTAAGGCATTCCTGTATCAAGACACCAAAGCACAGTCACTTAGAAGATTAAAAGGTCCAACCAGGGAATTTGCACTTTCAGTTTCAACATGTTGATTAAATATTAATTATTAAGTTGGATGACCAGATGCTTACCTACTCCTTCTGCTGTTATTGCAGCATTTCCCAAAGGAATGGTGGGCAAATGCACTGTCTCGTGTGACACCAAACCATACAGAACAGGATGCCCATAGCTTCCTTGTCAACAGGAAAGGGTCAGAAAATTGGGTGTCAAACCTTATGTGCCTGGTTCATGCCATGTAGGTGAACTGACGCCAAAATGGGGACCGTACTATTGATAGTTGTTGGCTTAATATAAGTTGTTATATTTAAATTATGTCCTTCTTTGAGTTTTCCAACTTTGGGCCTCACCCATATAAACCGGATACATCAGGGATCCTTCCCTGAAGCCAGGCCTGCTGTAATAAGCTTTTGAAAGATAGATTAATATTGCACAGTTTTCATGACACTCAAACATGTTCAGAGAAATCTGCTGATTATCTTCCCACAATTGGTGAGCTTCTTTTCATGGCTACTGGGAGATGTAACTAGGTCACTGTAAAGGTAAATCAAGAAAACCGTGATTCGAACAGCTGCATCTTATGGATTAAAAGAGACTGGCTGTGACTTGTGTGAGGAATGTTGCTTTTAGGTAATTTTAGAATTTTTGGCACAAGCTGATACCCAGGGATGTATCTAATTTACAACTGAGAAACTTCCTCATGCTGGAAGGACATTGTTAGAAGTGAAATTAATGAATGTTCAGATCCACAGGTTTATAGTGACTGAACAAATTGAATTTCTTTTGTATCACATGAAATTCTGGGATTTTTATTGCTGTTGTGGAGAGTGTGTTCTGAAATTCCATTTTTTTTTGTGAAAACAAGGGGTTGGATTTTACGGCCCATTGCTGGGTGTGCTTTCAGCGGGGGGCATGCAAAATATGTTGGGCAGCTAACCCACCGCTTTCTTGCCTACCTCTGAGATGACCCCTATAAAAGCCAGGTAGGCGGGTATCAAAATCGGCAGCCCGCCCGCCATATTTAAATAAATAATTAAAGGTCAATTAGAAAGCCAATTGATCGGGGTAATATGCTGTCCATGCCACAATCTGGTTGGCATGGGCAAGCGGGCAGGAGTGGACAGGCTGTTTTTTGTGGCCTAAAAGGCAGGAAGGGGGTGGGGATACCACATTTGGGGTTGTACCCTGAGTGCTTTGGGGAAACCCCACCCCTCCAAGATGTCATCAAGATGTCACCCCCAAGTCCTTCCATGCCACCTACCCTCCAAAACCTAGCCTTCCCCCCACTTTCCCCCTTGGATTCCTCCAAGTCCTAAAAGTCCAGGACCTACCTTTCTGCAGCAGCCATCACTCTTCTTTGTGCTCCTTCTGGCAGTCCCGGCAGCACCCACTAATGAGCTCTGGCATTGCCAGGACTGCGAGAGCTGCTGGTTAATCAGATTGGCCAGTAGCTCTCAAAGGTGGCACTTCCTCCCACCAGGGTTACCAACTGGGATTAAATGTATTGCTGGAAGTTTCATCATATGACTTGCCCCCATGATCTTACCATTAGTCACCAACGCATCCATCCTTTGACTCAGTGCCAACAATTGGAAAACAAAAAGACTCATTGCCCAATTGGATGATGCTTGACTGTCAACCAAACGACCTTTCTTCCAATTTTCAATATTTTTATATCTAGAAAGAGAAACATTAAAAAAAAATGACAAAAAAATCCTTTTAATGGCCCGATCATTTTTCTCCAGGTTTGCACACAGCATTGTCCTGGAGATTGATCTTCAATTCCTGGAGACTCCAGCCCAATTCTGGAGGGTTGGCAATCCTACCTATCACTGACGGACAGAAATCCCACCTCAGCTAATTTAGCATGTTATTGCTGTGGGGCAGTCTTCTTACTGTCCTACTGTTTAACCCATAATATCTTGGAGATGCTGCTGTGGTGAATAGAAGGTTACTCTTCGGGGTATCTTGCCCACAGATTGTGTGGCTACTGCAAGAACACCTGCAAGGATACAGTGTCTCTGCTAAATTTTCAGAATTCTGCTATTTGGGCCTTGGACTCAGCTCTACAATATCATATGTGGTAGTTCAATGTATTAGTGCATTTAATGCATAAGCTATAATGAAGGGCTTCCCTGCTTTCATCACTGCCCAAAGATCTGATCCCACACAAATTATAGAACAGGCTAAGGGAGTGGCCATACAGGATGTTGTTCGAATAAACATGGCAGAAGCTGCTGTCTCTTTAGACAAAATTCTCACACAAATTGATAGTCGTTAAGACTGAATGTGGACAATGTTGTATAAAACATTAATAGATGGGATTTGCTAATGTGCTGTTAAGATTCTGTGATTCTGTATGCAGTAAATGATGATGCACCACTGACATCAGTCAGTCATGTGTTAGACTCTCTCCCTCTCTCTCTTTCTCTCTCTCTCTCTCTCGGGAGAGAGAGAGAGATAGAGGTTGGAATCATGCCGAGGAGCTACGTGCCTACTCTGTAACCTGTTTAAAAGTAGTACTAATAAACAAGAGTTAAGCAGATAACAGAGTATGTCTACCGTCTGTATAAGAACCAAAGCCCACGCCTAGAGTCCAAGTTAGAAGTCCAGAACAGGCAAGACTTCCAATCGACTGCACCACCCAGGGCATGGCCATCTCATGAAAAACAGAAAAGAAAGACTTGTATCTATATCAACAATAAAAACAAAAAATGCTGGAAAATCTCAGCAGGTCTGACAGCATCTGTGGAGAGAAAGACAGAGTTAATGTTTTGGGTCCGTATGACTCTTCTTCAGAGCTAAAGGGAAGTGGAAATGTGGTGACATATATATTGTCTAAAGGTGGTGGAAAAGGTGAAGCTGGATGGAAGGCCATCAATAGGTGGAGGCAAAGGAGAGATTGCGAAAGATGTCATAAACAAAAGGTCAAAGGGTTGTTAATAATGGTGGTAGTGGCTAAAAGAGGTGCTAATGGTGACATTAGGAATGGAAAGCAGAATGTGATAATGGCAGGACCAGGGAAAGCACCCAGGAAAGTGACCGATGGCCTTAGTGAGGGTGGGGTGGGGGGAGGGGACGGTGGTGGGAAAAAAGATTGAAAAGGCTAAAAGCTGGGGATAAAACAATGAATAAAAATGGAAATAAATTAAAATAATAATAAAAATGAAAGTAAGTGGGAAAAAAATAATAAACAAATAAATAAAAATAAATAAAAAGATAAAAATGAATATAGAATAAAGAAGGGGATCAAAAAGGGGTGGGGATGAAGGAGAGAGTTCATGGTCTGAAGTTGTTGAACTCAATGTTAAGTCCAGAAGGCTGTAAAGTGCTTAATCGGAAGATGAGGTGCTGTTCCTCCAGTTTGCGTTGACCTTCACTGCAGCGGGCCAAAGATGGACATGTGGGCATGAGAGCAGGTTGGTGTGTCGAAATGGCAAGCGACAGGAAGGTCTGGGTCATGCTTGTGGACAGAACAAAGGTATTCCGCAAACCGGTCACCCAGTCTGCATTTGGTTTCTCCAATGTAGAGGAGACCGCATTGGGAGCAGCGAATGCAGTAGACCAAATTGAAGGAGGTGCAAGTGAAGCGCTGCTTTACTTGAAAGGATTTGGTCCCAAATTTAGATACCATTTCCACTTTATGTGGAAAGCATTTATTAATTCACTAAGCAATTGTATATGCTTACAACACCAGTTGCTTAGTAACTCCCATGGGCAGGAGCTCGCTCCCAGGTGGTCAGTCTGCTGAATGAATTCTTCAGCACGACTTCCCATGACCGACCAAGTCACAGTTGCCTGGCTACAGCAACATTGAATTTGTGGGCTCTGGCTTTATACCTCTTTCTGACTCTGGTCCCTTGACAGAAAAGGTAATTCCTTGAATCGGGTCATCCGATTGGGTTTTAGTGCCTTATCAATCCCACCAAGGCTGTGCAAGACCCCTGCATATGGTAATTTCCTGCTCTCGGCAGAGGGTGTCTCCATGTGCATACCAGCAATCTACATCTTGATAATGCATGAAGAAAGCAACTTACGCCCATCCAGAGAGGCAACTGTCTATGAGAGTTGTTGTAGACAGAGTGTTTGCGTGCAATTAATCTAGGCATCACCTTAATGACATGTCCTGACATGTTTATGTGTGTGTAACTGTTCAGTTAAACTGTCTTGATTTTAAATAAGTCCAATATCAGCCCCAGCAATGATGTCTTTGATCAGAATTCTTCTCTCTTCTTCCTAATGTCCTCCTCACTCCATGTTCCTACCAAGTGTGAGATTCACATTACAACTGGGTAACATCTTATTTACAAACAGAAATATAAGGGATATTAAAAATGCCTTACAGCATAACAGAAATACAACAGCTACCAAAATGCCTTACAATACTGTCCCCAATTACCACTACATTTCCATTAACTCCCTCCGCTTGAAAGGCTTCCTGTACCATGGTCAGTTTGCTCATTCACCATGTAGCCACCACATTCATCCATAAAGGCTGCAAGAACCTAAAACTTGAGGCTCCTCCACTTCCACCTTCTGGGTCTACATACCTGCCTCACTCACAGCCACAACCCCCTGTCCCTGACTACTGACCTAATCAAAAGACCCAACCCTAACAGGTATGACTGCTTCCTAGTCCAAAGTGTCCTGGTAACTTTCCCTCTCGCTGTTATGCCGCAGTATCTGCAGCTTGGCCCCCAGCTCAATGGGCTGCATCTTACCTATGTCGGGTGGGCTGGGCAGGATTATGGCCCACCCAGTGTAAAACGCATACTGTGGCACTCAGCACTACCTGTGCGAGCAGGGGGAGGAGGGAGAGTTGGGGCCTGCCTCAGGGAAATAAAGATGACAACAAAACTTTTTAATAAAGGAAGTAAAAAATTATTTAAACATGTCCCATCATGTGACAGTGTCATATGAGCTGGGACATGTTTGTGAATGTTGCAAATTTTAATTAATTATTTTATTCAAGTTTCAGGGAACCTATACCCAATAGTGGATGAGGCTTCCTGAAAAACGTGAAGGCCACTTGGGCTCTTTGCCTGCCCACCAACCTTAAGGTTGGACAGACAGTGTGGTTAACAACTTTAATTGCCTTTTTAATGGCCTTAGTAGGCCATTGACAGTTCGGCAGGTGCGCAGCCATTTCCAGCACGTGCCAGCCAAACGAAATATCTAAATGATGCGCGATGATGTTGGGACACGTTGTCATCGCTCGTCATCTTACATGTCGTTATGTCGGGCTCACCCCTGCACACTGACGGCAATATTCTGCCCAGTGACTCTGAGCCAAAGCCCCTCAAGCAGCTGACATTGACTGCAGATGTGTTTGTCCTGGATCACCCCAGCATCCAAGAACTCGCACATTCTGCAATCGCAATACATCACCTGCCCTGCCATCTTTATTATGTATTAATTAATTTATTCTTAATTAACTTATCACTAATAAACACTGCTTCTCCCAATAAACTTTACTACTGATAATAAACGCTCATCAGCACCCCAAGCCCACCCTGATCCCTCCCATTGTCAAAGCCACCTGCTCTGTCACCTATAGAAACACCCTCCATGAGACCATCCACTTTCCATTTATGACACTAGAACTGCCAGCCTACTGTCTCCGATTCCCAATATCACTGGCACAGTTCCATCTGCTTCCAGTACCCTCAGTTTTATTCCCAGGACCCCACCATGGAAACCACTGACCCTGCCCTTTGGGTTTAATCCTCAGCCCTGCCTGTAAAACCCTTCTCACCTAGGACAGCACCACTCACATTAACAGACAACCCTTCCACCCTTCCCCAGCAGTCTGTGTCCCTTCCCCACACAGACTTCCACCCTTCCCCTTCACCACACAAACTTCCACTCTTCCCTGATCAGCCATACTTCCTTCCCCACACAGACTTCCATCCTTCCTGTCACAGACTGCCACCCTTCCCCACACAGACTTCCATCATTGGCCAGCGTCCTTGGCCCCTGCCCAATACACTCCAGCTCCCCTCTCTCAGTCGGCCTCCCTGTCCTATGCAACTTAGACTACTGTCACCCGATTTTAATAATGGCCTAGCTTGGGTAACACTGTCCAATGGGGACAAAGTAGTGGCTACTCACTCCAAAGATAATTACATCTCACCTGGTGCACATCACTTAAAGGCAGTTGTGAATCAGAAGACGTGTACTGCTCGCTTGTGGATAACTTAATTGGGAAAGGGAGCTTAGTTCTGGTGAGCTGGCCTTTTAATGAACATGCATGACACACAAATGCGTGCAAAAGGACTTCCTGATGCCTGCTGTCAGGGAGCTCGACTCACCTTTATATTTCTAAGAACTTAATTCCAAACTTTCAGTCTGCCATTGGGATTCTGATTTTGAGTCTCTCATGCAATTCAGTTACCCCTCCCACCTTTCTTCCTGCTCCAGGCAGCAGCAGAAGATTCTGCCCATAGGAAGCGCGGCAGCCAATTCACAGAGAGCAAACTTCCACAATCTGCAATATTATAATTATCAGATTATCTGTTTTTGGTGATGTTGACTGAGGGACACCAGAGATAACTACCCTACTCTCCTTTGAAAGTGCCATGGGGTCTTTTACTTCTACCCGAGCAGGCAGATTGGGCCTGGTTAGTGACTCTTCCGAAAGACAGCACTTCCAAGAACTCAACACTTCACAACACAAGAACACAAGAGGAAAGAGCTGGAGTAGACCATGCAGCCCGTTAAGCCAGCTGCGCCATTCAAGACTATCTTGGCTGATCTTCAACTTCAACTCCACTTTCCCACCTGCTCCCCATATTCTTGGTTCACTGAAAGACAAAATATTTGTCTATCTCAGCCTTAAATATATTCAATGATGGAGCATTCACAACATCCACAGATTCACAACTCTTTGAGTAAAGAAATTTTTTCTCATCTCAGTACGAAATGATCATCCCCTTAGATTTTCCAGTCAGCGGAAACAACTTCTCAGTGTCTGACCTGTACTGCCCCTTCAAAATATTGTATTTCAATGAGATCAACTTTCATTCTTCTAAACACCAGAAAACATAGGTTCAATTAATTCAGCTGCTCACCATAGGACAACCTTCCCATCCCAAGGGCCAATCTCGTGAACATTCACTGTACTGTCTCCAATGCAAGTATATTCTTCCTTAAATATGGAGACCAAAATTGCACACAATATTTCAGGTCACACCAGCATGTAATAAGTCTCCTTTATCCTTGTTCTCTAATCCGTTGCAATAAAGGCAAACATGCCATTTGCCTTTCAAATTGCTTGCTATACCTCAACCCTCTGAGAGAAAAAATTTCTCCTTATCTCTGTCTTAAATGAGCGACCCCTTATTTATAAACAGTGATGCCCTAGTTCTAGATTCTCCCACAAGAGGAGACATCCTTTCCACATCTTATATTTTTCAAACATACTCCACCTGCCATCTTGTTGCCCAGTCATCTACATCTATTTGCTGATTCTAGCTGTGTCCTCCTCACAGCTTACATTTCCGCCTAGTTTTGTATCATCAGCAAACTTAGATTCTTACTCTATCTCTCTCTTCATCTAAGTAATCAACAGGTTATAAATAGTAAGGCCCCAGCACTGATCCTTGTGGCACACCACTAGTCCCTGCCAACTTGAAAATGCCCCCTTTATCCATATTCTTTGCTTCCTGTACATTAACAAATCCTTTATCCATGTTAATATATTACCCCCAAGTCCATGAGCTCTCACCTTGCCTATTAACCTTTTGTGTGGCTGCTCTTTGAATGCCTTTTGGAAATTCAGGTAAACTACAACAACTGGTTCCCCTTATATCTCCTCTATTGTTACATCCTCAAAAACCTCCAATAAATTTGTGAAATATGATTTCCTTTTCGTGAAATCATATTGATGTGACTCAGCACTAGAAAATATATGGTCACCACAATTCAAAGGGATTCTCAGAGACATAGCAGCCAGTCATCTCCCTTATTCCTTCTGTATCAGAGTGACAGTTGAGGGAGAAGGAGACATGAATTGCCACTGACAGTGTCATCCATGCCTTTTCTTCTTGAATGCTGACAGCTATATGCCACAGCTATATGACCATGGAAAGGTCCAGCTGGAAAATTGTTCAGTATGTAGTTGGAACAAAGGCCTGTAATTTTTCCCCTTGCGTGCAACCTGGAAGGTGTGCCTGAAACTATGTCCATTTAAAATTCAACCCAAGTATCCTCTCAATCTCGTTGGAATATACCCAAACTTAAGATCTGAATCAATGGACATAGAGGAGCAGGTAATACAGCATAGTGGTTATGTTACAGAATGGATAATCCGGAAACCATGAACATGATTCAAATCCTACAATGGCACTCAGTTAATTAGATAATATCTGTAATCAAAAGAAAAGCTAATGTCAGTTATGGTGATCATGAACCTACCCAACTCTTGTAAAAAACCTACCTGATTCACCAATATCGTTCAGGGAATGAAATCTGCCATTCTTACCCTGTTACGGGATGGGAGGACTAGTCCCACTACTCCACAGGTTGCACCATTAGTTTAAATGTTTAATTCGCTCACCAAAATGGCCAATTTATTTACTTCAGTACTGTTAGACCCAGAATAAAAAAGATTTTAACCAGACTTCTTTCAATAAACTCAGAATGATTCATTTGTTAGACATTAAGTCTTCTTTTTTGAAACAAGTTGCAAGAACTGGTTAACACACAATTTGTAATCTGGAAATATAACTATCTATTCCTTTTAAAATTCCCCAGTCTATGCATGCATACACACATGTGCACACACACACACACACACACACACACACACACACACACACACACACATAGACACACACACACAAACACACACACAAACAAATGACAAACTAATAAGGTCTCTGCAGAGATGGGCGGGTAAGGAAAAGTGCTCTGGAAGGTTAAAGTTTGTAGGGTTTTGACGCTGTCAATCTGGTGCTACCTTGTATGAAGACAGGTCCCTAGTCGCAGTAGGTGTCTAGAGGTTCTCACCAATGTAGCTCTAGCATGAAGGAAAATAAAGCCGGATCAATCCTTCTTGTTTCAGCCTCTCGGGTTTCTAAATACAGACAAGTTTCACAGAGATGAGGATTCCTAGCTGGATACTCCACATGATATCAAGAAACAGCTGAAGGCACTGGACACTGCAAAGGCTATGGGTGCTGACAATATTCCGGCAATGGTACTGAAGACATATGCTCCAGAACTTGCCGCATCCCTAGCCAAGCTGTTCCAGTACAGCTACAAGGCAATGTGCAAAATTGTCCAATATGACCTGTCCACAAAAATCAGGACAAATCTAACCCGGCCAATTACCTCCCCATTAGTCTACTTGCAATCATCGGTACAGTGATGGAAGGGGTCATCGACAGTGCTATCAAGCAGCACTTGCTTACCAACAACCTGCTCACTGATGCTCAGCTCAGGTCCCGCCAGTGTCACTCAGCTTCTGACCTCAAGACAGCTGAACTCAAGAGGTGAGGTGACAGTGATTGCCTTTGACATCAAGGCAGCATTTGACCGAGTGTGGCATCAAGGAGCCCTAGCAAAACTGGAGTCAATAGGAATCAGGGGAAGGGCTCTCCACTGGTTTGAGTCAACTTGGCACAAAGGAAGATGATTGTGGTTCACAGAATCACAGAATTTGAATAACACGGAGGCCATTTGGCCCATCTTATCTTCACCAGCTCTCCAAATGAGCATTATTACTTAGTGCCATTGCCCTGCCTTTTCCCCGTACCCTTGCACATTGTTTCAATTCAATTAATCATCTAATGCCCTCTTGAATGCCTTACATGAATCTGCCTCCACCACACTTCCAGGCACCGCATTCCAGACCCGAACCATTCATTGTGTGAAAGAGTTTTTCCTCATGTTACGTTTGCTTCTTTTGAAAATCACTTTAAATCTGTGCCCTCTCGTTCTTGACCCTTTTACGAGCAGGAATAGCTTTTCCCTATCTACTTTGAACATCTCTATCAAATCTCCTCTTGGCCATCTTCTCTCCAATGAGAACAATCCCAACCTCTACAATCTACCCTCATAGCTGAAGATTCTCATCCCTGGAACCATTCTTGTAAACCTCTTCTGCACTCTCTGCAATGTGTTCACATCCTTCCTATAATGTGGCGCCCAGAGCTGTACACAATATTCCAGCTGATGTCTAACGAGTGTTTTATATAAATTCAGCATAACCTCCCTGCTCTTGTACTCTATTTCCCTATCAATGAAGCCCAGGATACTATAGGCTTTATTAACTGTTCTCTCCACCTGTCTTGCCACCTTCAATGATCTATGCACATATACACCTTTCTTTCTGCTCCAGCACCCGCTTCAAAATTTTACCTCTCATTCTTGACCCTTTTACGAGCAGGAATAGCTTTTCCCTATCTACTTTGAACATCTCTATCAAATCTCCTCTTGGCCATCTTCTCTCCAATGAGAACAATCCCAACCTCTACAATCTACCCTCATTCTTGTATTGTCTGTCCATGTTCTTCCCACCAAAATCACACTTCTCCACATTGATCTTCATCTGCCACCTATCTGCTCACTCCACCAACTTGTCTATGTCCTCTTGGAGTTCCACACCATCCTCCTCACAGTTCACAACACTCCCAAGCTTCGTATCATCCACAAACTTTGAAATTGTCCTTTGCACACCAAGATCTAGATCATTAATATATATCAGGGAAAGCAAGGGTCCCAATACTGATCCCTGGGGAACTCTGCTACAAACCTTTCTACAGCCCAAAAATTATCCACTGATCATTACTCTCTGCTTCCTATTTTTCAGCCAATTTTGTATCCACATTGCTATTTTCCCTCTTATTCCATGAGCAATAACTTTTCTCACAAGTCTGTTGCAGGGCATTGTGTCAAATGCCTTTTGAAAGTCTTTGTATACCACATCAACAGCATTACACTCATCAAACTTTTCTATTGCCTCTTTAAAAACCTCCAGCAACTTAGTTAAACACAATTTCCCCTTTAGAAATGGCTCTTCCTTATCAACACATATTTTTCCATGGACAGGATTTTCCTGTTAGCGAGCGGGGGGTAGGGCCCACTCACCGACGCGTAAAATGATGCACGGTGACGTTGAGCAGAACTCCCAATGTCACCGCACCCCATTTAAATTTTCAGGTAGGTGGGGTCGCAACAAAAGCAGCTGTGCGCCCGCTGACCTGTCAATGGCCAATAAAGGGCATTGACAGAGTCACAGAATCACAGATCACGGAGTACAGAAGAGGCCCTTTGGCCCATTGAGTCTGAATCGACACGTAAGAAACACCTGACCTACCTACCTAATCCCATTCACCAGCACTTGGCCCATAGCCTTGAATGTTATGACTTGCCAAGTGCTCATCCAAGTACTTTTTAAAGAATATGAGGCAATCCGCCTCCACCACCCTCCCAAGCAGTGCATTCCAGACGGTCACCACCCTCTGGGTAAAACAGTTTGTCCTCACATCCCCCCTAAACCTCCTGCCCCTCACCTTGAACTTATGCCCTCTTGTGACTGACCTTTCAACTAAGGGGAACAGTTGCTCCCTCAGTCTTCTCTGCTCCAATGAAAACAACCCAAGTCTACCCAACCTCTCTTCATAGCTTAAATGTTTCATCCCAGGCAACATCCAGGTGAATCTCCTCTGCGCTCCCTCCAGTGCAATCACATCCTTCCTATAATGTGGCGACCAGAACTGCGCACAGTACTCCTACTCCAGCTGTGGCCTCACCAAGGTTCTATACAACTCCAATATGACCTCCCTATGCCTCTATTGATAAGGGCAAGTGTCGCATTTGCCTTTTTCGCCACCCCACTAACATGCCCCTCAGCCTTCAGTGATCTATGGACACACACACCAAGGACACTTTGTTCCTCAGAACTTCCTAGTGCCATGCCATTCACTGAATACTCCCTTGTCAAATTACTCCTTCCAAAGTGTATCACTTCTCACTTTTCAGGGTTAAATTCCATCTGCCACTCATCTGCCCATTTGACCATCCCGTCTATATCTTCCTGTAGCCCAAGACACTCAACCTCACTGTTAACCACCCAGCCAATCTTTGTGCCATCCGCAAACTTACTAATCCTACCCCCAACATAGTCATCTATGTCATTTATATAAATGACAAACAATAGGGGACCCAGCAGAGATCCTTGTGGTACGCCACTGGACACCGGCTTCCAGTCACTAAAGCATCCTTCTGTCATCACCCTCTGTCTTCTACAACTAAGCCAATTTTGAATCCACCTTATCAAATTACCCTGTATCACATGTGCATTTGCCTTCTTTATAAGTTTCCCATGTGGGACCTTGTCAAAGGCTTTACTGAAATCCATATAAACTACATCAATTGCACTACCCTCAACTACACACCTGGTCACCTCCTCAAAAAATTCAATCAAATTTGATAGGCATGACCTCCCTCTGACAAAGCCATGCTGACTATCCCTGATCAAACCTTGCCTCTCCAAGTGGAGATAAATTGTCTCCTTCAGAATTTTCTCCAATAGTTTCCTTACCACTGAAGTGAGACTCACTGGCCTGTAATTCTCTGGCTTATCTCTTCAACCCTTCTTAAATAGTGGAACCACATTAGCTGTTCTCCAGGCCTCTCGCACCTCCCTTGTGGCCAGAGAGGAATTAAAATTTTGGGTCAGAGCCCTTGCGGTCCCCTCCTTTGCCTCCTTCAGCAGTCTGGGACACAAATCATCCGGATCTGGCAGTTTGTCTACTTTTAAGCCTGCCAACGCCTCCTATACCTTGTCACTCCCTATATCAATTTGCCCAAGAACCTCGCAGTCTCTCTTCCCAAGTTCGATACCTTCATCCTCATTCTCTTGGGTGAAGACGGATGTGAAGTTTTCATTCAACACTCTAGCGATGTCCTCTGGCTCCACCCATAGATTGCCCCCTTGGTCCATTATGGGCCCTACTCTTTCCCTGGTTATCTTCTTCCCATTGATATACTTATAGAATATCTTGGGATTTTCCCTACTTTTACCAGCCAGAGCTTTCTCATATCCCCTCTTTGCTCTCCTAATTGTTTTCTTAAGCTCCACCCTGCACTTTCTGAAATCCATTAATGCCTCCGTTCACTGGCTGGATTTCCTTCCCTTGTACCTGCTAAAAGCCTCTCTTTTCCTTCACATCGTAACCTGAATATCTCTGGTCATCCATGGTTCTCTGAGCTTGTTACTCTTTCCTATCATCCTAGAGGGAACATGTTGAGCCTGTACCCTCCCCATTTCCTTTTTGAATGCCCCCCCACTGCTCCTCTGTAGATTTCCCCACAAGTAGCTGTTCCCAGTCTACCTTGGCCAGATCCTGCCTTATTTTACTAAAATCCACTCTCCCCAATCCAAAACAATTTTTTGCAACTTGTCGATTTCTTTGTCCATAACAAGCTTAAATTGTACCATGTTGTGGTCGCTATCACTAAAACGCTCCCCCACCATCACCTCAGCCACCTGTCCGGCTTCATTCGCAGAATTAGGTCCAGCATTGCACCATCCCTTGTTGTACCCTCTACATATTGACCTAAAAAGTTCTCCTGTACACATTTCGAGAAATCCACTCCATTAATAGGAAGGGAGTTCCAGGATTTTGGCCCAGTAAAGTTCTGTGTCTTGGTTTTGACTGCACCGGCTTAGATTTAGTAACATTGGTAGCAGATAACTGTTGGCTTAAGAGTGAAGATTGGAAACTAAGACTTATTTTCAGACAGAATGTTGTAATTGAAGTTACTCTGGAGAAGAAATACTGAAACCAATTGTAAAGTATCAGGGTGTGTTTTTCTGTGAAGCTGAACCTTATGACCAATGGAAGAATGAAGTGGCCATGTGGACATGGGTTATGTCCTTACCAAAGAAAAAGCAAGGTATGGCCTTGGCACTTTTGTTTCTCAGCAGAAGCAGGATCAGGTACAAAGTATTTTTGGAGCTGGTGGTTCATCATTTGGACACTGAGGAAAGTTTGAATAAACTTTTAAAATTTTTGGACAAAATTTATAAGAAAGATAATCTGTTAAATTCATATGAAGCATGGTCATACTTTGATAAGTTTAGAAGGATGGATGGTTATTCCATAGAAGAATAAATCATAGAATTTCTGTGATCTTGTATATAACCTGTTAGATTCCAATCCCTAATTAAGTGCTTGCTTTCAAATTGCTGGACTGTGCTAAAGTATAGAACATGGATAGGCTCCTTGTCTTGACTGGAGTTAGATTCTCAGAAAGAAATACGCTTTTGGAACAGATGTCTGAAGCTTTAAAAACCATTTCTGGGGAAACATTCATATCCAGCCACTTTCGTAGTACAATGGAATATTCAGTGGTAACAGAAAAGTTGGAGGATTCTTCAATTCGAGGCTGCTTACGGGGCTGAAGCATCAATATGAAAGAAGAATCACAAACAAAAAGTGAGGATAGAAACCCTTTTGGTAGCTCTAACAGATAACATGAATTGGGTAACTATGGCAGGAGAATGAACCCCAGGAATAACTGAGGAATGGTCAACGGGTGTTTCAGATGTGACTCAATATCATTCATTTTGCAATGAATTATCTGAAATGAAATAACAGGATTTTTGAAATGACACACAACAGGGAAGGTTCAGAAGTGGAAGATGATGATATTGATCAGTCAGAAGGAATTGCACTGGTCACCTGAAGCTTTAATCCAGTAATGGGTGCTCTGGTCATTGACACATTTAATTGTGCTGTGTTAGGCGGTGGGTGCATATCCACATTTTGTGGAGTGGGTTGGTTTACTATTCTCTAAATAGTAAAGTCCAATGTAAGGTTAAGGGTATGAAAGTTGGTTTGGGGATGATGACATGTTAAAGTGATGTTTCCGTGTAAAATAGCCAGGATAAACCATTTATCAGCACAGATGTGGTATCCAATAAAATATCCTTACTATTGAGTAGGCTGTCTATGAAAATGGTTCAAATTAAATTGGATATGGAATGCGATAAGGCAATTATTTTTCGGAAATCTGTATATTTAAAGTTTACACAATCGGGACATTATTGTATTTCCTTAATAAGTCCTAACCTTTCTAATCAAATATTAAAGAAGTGTTGATGACATCAAAGGGTGAGTTTAAAGAAAAAAAGTAAATTGTTTTAAAATTAATTGGCAGTTTGCCGATCCATTTTGTCATATGTTAAAAATTCTACTAAAGGATGCAGGGGTAATGGATGACCAATATACAAAGCTTACAGAAGAGATCAGTGAGAAAAGCGATATTTGTGAAAAAAAAGGACATCATCATGGCCTGTAGTGAGTTCCCATTAGCAAGAAACTTTAATGAAATTGTAGCAATTAGCAATGGACTGGAAGGTATGGGATAAGGACAAAAAGATTTCTCTCTTACACTTCAAAGAAATGGAAACGAAGTTCAGCCTGTCAATAGTAAATGTAGTAAAGACTAGAAGGTAATTGTAGACAAGATAATGGAAAAATGGATAAGGGCTGGCCTGGGAGCACTGGGTAAATTCCTAACTGACAATGCAGGAGGGTATTTGCCAGCAATTAATTTAAAAGTATGGTTTTTAAAATTCTTTTGTGAGATGTGGGCTTTGTTGGATAGTCCAGCATTTATTGCCCATCCCTAATTGCCCATGTTCAGAGGTCATTTTTCAGAGTCAACCACATTTCTGTGGGTCTGGAGTCATATCTAGACCAGACCAGATGACGACAGCAGATTTCCTTCCTTAAAGGACATTAGTGAACCAGATGGATTTTTATGACAATTGACAATGGTTTTGTGGTCATCATTAGATTTTTTAAATTCCAGGTATTTATTGAACTTAAATTCCACCATCTGCTGTGGTGGGATTCAAACCCCATAGCATTACGCTGAGTCTCTGGATTACCAGTCCAGTGACAATACCACTATGCCACCACCTCCCACTGTGTGAAAATATAAACATTGTAATAATGAACACAGTGGCGGAAAGTCCCTTTGGTAATGGGGTTTGTGGAGAAAACATGCAGTAATTGATGAGATGCTTCACAAAATCTTGGCTGACCAACTGAGATGTAAACTGAAATCTGCCCTGGTGTGGGCAGCTCATGGGAAGAATTCATTTCAAAGGGAGACTACAGTTCCAATCAATCAGTTTATGGTGGAAATCCAAAAATACCTTCGGGGATGTGGGATCATCCTCTGGGCTTGGAAGGGACTAAGATTAGTTCAATTTTTTTGGACCACTTTCTTCCTGCGTTCAGGAAGAAAGGCATTTATTAAGGCTGCGATCTCAGAGAAAATTTGGCGAGATTTATGACACCGCATAAGGCCATCAGAAATAAATTTTAATCCAGGGAACAAGGTACATTACAGGAGAGAAGGGCAGAAAGAGTGGAAATGTCCAGGTCAGGTTATTGGCAGTGATGGAAAAACAGTAATTTTACAACATGACAATCAACCTGTTAGGGTACATTCCTCGAGGCTAATTGGCGCTGATTATACATTTACAAAATCTGAACAAGTAATAGAAAGTGAACAGACAAATTGATACTGAAGCACAATAAAAGGCTATTTATCCCAAAGGACAACTACCCAAAGTTGGCACTAGAGTGACCTCTATGCCAGTAGAGGCCACTGAATGGAGGGATGAAACAATATAGGCAGAGCAGCAAAAGCCATCTATCCTTGAGATCTGGCTGAATATGCAAGATGAGGGACATAAGGTAAGACACATGGATGGGCAAAGTGAGGTGGCCCTGGAGTCTGTCTCTCTAGCTCTGCTTCTTAATTGAAAAGGCAAAAAAGATTTAATTGGTTAACTTGCTGCTTGGCACTTTTCAATGTTCATTCTAATTAATTACTCTTTTTTCAAATTATCAATTTATTGCTTTGACATTTTTTTGAAATTCATGTTTAATTTTGTGCCAAACCTTAAATTGCTGAAATTTGCTCATGGGCCCTTTGAGTGAGAAAAAAATTAATGTGCCGCCCCCCCCCGCCGCCCCCCCCAACACCCCCCCCAACCCCCCACCCTCCCTGTCCCCATGCAAGAAGGTTAGACAAGCCTGATCTGCTTCAATGTTACTTTCCCGTGCTATCCCCATATTTCTTGATGTCCTTAATCTCTAGAAACCTATCAATTTCTGTTTTGAACATGCTCAATGATTGAACTTGCATAGCCCTCTGGGGTTGAGAATTTCAAAGATTCACCACTCTCTGAGTGAAGAAACTCCTCCTCATCTCAGTCTTAAATGGCCTGCCCCTTATTCTGAGTCTGTGTCCTCTGACTCTAGACTCACCAGCCAGGGGAAACTTCCTATCTACATCCACCTTGAGACGCCCCATAAGAATTTTGTACACTTCAATGAGATCACCTCTTATTCTTCCAAACTCCAGAGAATACAGGCCCAGTTTCTCAACCTCTCCTCACAAGACAATCCCACCATCCTAGGGATTAGTCTGGTGAACCTCTGTTGCACTCCTTCTGTGGCAAATATATCCTTCCTTCGAGAAGGCGACCAAAACTGTACACAATACTCCAGGGGCAGAGTTTTATGCCGGTGGGATTTTACGGCCCTGCCAAAGTCAATGAATTTTTAAACGGCTCACTGCATTTTCCAGCCTTGCCCCCACTGAAACAGGGCCGTAAAATTCCACCCCAGGTGCAGTCTCAGCAAGGCTCTAAACAGTTGCAGCAAGATATCTTTACCCCTCTACTTAAATCCCTACAGAAATATGTTCTGGGAGTCTTCTTAGTCATACAAAATAAACTTATTTAGTTGAGAGTTTCCGTGGCTGCTTGTATCCAACCATTTTTTCCTCAGAAATCTCTCCCTAGAATTTATTCCCCTGAGCTAGCCACACATTTGTTGAACAAATCATGTGACCCCTCTTCAGCTGAACTGATCTTGAAGTGACAGTCATCACAATCCCGTTGCGATGAAGGCCAATGTACCCTTTGCCTTCCTAATTGCTTGTTGCATCTGCATGCCAGCTTTAGTGACTCATGAACAAGAACACCCAGGTCTCTTTGGACATCAACACTTCCCAACATCTCACCATTTAAGAAATACTCTGTATCTGTTTTTTCTTCCGAAGTGTATAACTTCATGCTTATTCACATTATATTTCATTTGCCATGTTCTTGCCCATTCACTTAGCCTATCCAAGTCCCCTTGAAGTCTCTTTGCATTCTTCTCATTACTTACATTACCATCTTTAGTCTTGTGTCATCAGCAAATTTGGAATTATTATATTTGGTCCCCACATCCAAATCATTTATTTAGATTGTGAACAGCTGTGGCCCCAACACCAATCCTTATGGTACCCCAATAGTAACAGCCTGCTATCCTGAGATTGACCTGTGTATTCCTGCCCTCTTTTTTCTCTCTGTTAACCAATTCTCAATCATACCAGTATATTACCCCCAATCCCATGTGCTCTAATTTTATTTACTAACTTTCTGAGTGGGACCTTTATTAAAACCTTCTGAAAATCCAAATACACCACATCCACTGGTTCTCCTTTATATATACTACAAGTAACAAACTCAAAAAATTCCAACAGGTTGTCAAACTTTATTTCCCTTTCATAAATCCATGTTGACTCTGTCCAATCATTTCATTATTTTTCAAGTATCTAGATATCACATCCTTGATAATAAATTCTAATATTTCCCTACTACTGATGTCAAATTTACAGGTGTTCTCTGTTTTGACTCTCTCCCTCCCTTCTTAAACAATGGAGTTACACTTGCTACTTTCCAGTCTGCAGGACCTTTCCAGAATCTATATAATTTTGAAAGATAGCCACCAACGCATCCACTATCTTTATAGCTATACCCTTTAACATGCTGGGATGTAGCTCATCAGGTCCAGGGGAATTTATCAACCTTGTATCCAATTAATTTTTTGAGTACTACCTCTTTATTAATACTAATTTTTTTCAGTTCTTCATTTTCACAAGACCCTTGGTTCCCTAGTATTTCCCTATGGAAAGACTAGCAAGGACAAATGAGGGTTCATTACAAGCGGGGACAGGAGAATTTGTGTCAGTCTTCATGGAGGAAAATACAGAAAATCTCCGTTTCTCCACTATTTCCCTATTCTCGATTGTAAATTCTCCTGTCTCCGCCTGTAATGGGCCCACATTTGTCCTTGTGAGTCTTTCCCTTTCCACATACCTAAAGGAGCTTTTACAGTCCACCTTTATGTTTCTCGCCAGCTTACATTTATATCTTTTTTCTCTTTCTTTATCAGTTTCTTGGTCCTCCTTTGCTGGATTCCAAATTACTCCCAATCCTTGGGTTTACTGCTTTTTCTGAGGACTGGGAGTAATCCAACACATGACAGTAAAAGGCAATGCTGAAGAGTCAGCACCCACAGTGGTGTCGTAAATAGTGAGGAAGAAAGCCTTAGATTACAGGATGATATAGATGGGCTGGTAAGATTGGCAGAGCAGTGGCAAATGGAATTTAATCCTGATAAGTGTGAGATGATGCATCTTGGGAGGGCTAACAGGGCACGGGAATACACAATGAATGGTAGGACCCTAGGAAGTACAGAGAATCAGAGGGACCTTGGTGTACATGTCTATAGATCCCTGAAGGCAGCAGCATAGGTAGATAAGGTGGTTAATAATGCATATGGGATACTTGGCTTTATTAGCCAAGACATAGAATATAAGAGCAGGGAGATTATGTTGGAGCTGTATAAACAGGAGTTAGGCCACAGCAGGAGTACTGTGTGTAGTTCTGGTCACCACACTATAGGAAAGATGTGATTGTACTAGAGAGGGTGCACAGGAGATTCATCAGGATGATGCCTGGGCTGGAACGTTTCAGCTATGAAGAGAGACTGGATAGGCTAAGGTTGTTTTCCTTAGAGCAGAGAAGGCTGAGGGGGTACAAGATAGAGGTATACAAAATTATGAGGGGCATAGATAGGGTAGATAGGAAGAAACTTTTCCCCTTAGCGGAAAATAAGCAGGGGGCATAGATTTAAGGTAAGGGTCAGGAGGTTTAGAGGGGATTTGAGGAAAAGCTTTTTCACCCAGAGCGTGGTTGGAATCTGGAACACACTCCCTGAGGGGATGGTAGAGGCAGGAACCCTCACAACATTTAAGAAGTATTTAGATGAGCACTTGAAATGCCATACAGGGCTACAGGCCAAGTGCTGGAAAATGGGATTAGAATAAATAGGTGCTTGATGGCCAGCACAGACACAATGGACCGAAGGGCCTGATTCTGTGCTGTGTAAGTCTATGACTAAAAGAGTACACTATATGTGGCAAAAGCTATGAGCCATGGCAATATTGCTGGACTTATGCTCCAGAACTAATTGTGCCTCTAACCAAACTGTTGCAACACAACAATCTACCCAACAAAGTGAAAAATTGCCCAGTATGTACTGTTACAAAGAGCAGGGTAAATTCAATCGAGTGATTTACTTTCAATCATCAGCAAAGTGTTGAAAGATGTCATTGATTGTGCAATCAACTGGCACTTACTCTTCGATAACCTGCTCACTGATGCTCAGGACTACTCAGCTTCAGCCTTATTACAGATTTGGTCCAAACATCAACAAAAGAGCTCATTCTAGAGGCGAGGTGACAGCGACTGCCACTGACATCAAGGCAACATTTGACCTGGTGCGGCATCCACGAGCCAGCGTAAAATTGAAGTCAATGGGAATCGAGGAAATTCTCCATAAGCTGGAGACAAATCAAGCCCAAAGGAAGATGGTTGAAGTTGTTGCAGGCCCATCATCTCAGCCCAGGACATCATTGCAGAAGTTACTCAGGGCAGTGTCCTCACCATATTTAGCTCTTCAGATAGAGAATCAGTCTGTGCTCACGTGCAGCAAGACACGGACAATGGGCAGAAATGTGGTAAGTAACATTAATGCCACACATTGGCAGACAATGATCATCTCCAACAAGAGTAAATCTAATAATCTCCCTTTGACATTCAATGGCATTACCATCACAGAATCCCCCAGAAACTCCACTGGACCAGCCATGTAAATACTGTGACTACAGGGCAGGTCAGAGAATAGATATTCTGTAGTGAGTAACTCATTTCCTGGTTTCCCAAAGCTTGTCTACCACAAAGTACAAGTCAGAAGTGTGATGTAATACTCTTCAGTTACCTGGATGAGTGTAGTTCCAAAAATACACAAGAAGCTTGACACCATCCAGAACAAATCTGCTGTTTGGTTGACACTCCATTGGCCATCTTAAACATTCACTTCCTCCACCATAATTGCACAGTGGCAGCAGTGTGTATCATCTACTAGATGCACTGCAGCAACTCGCTAAGGTCACTAGAAGGACTGGCAATTTTGTTTCCTGTTGTGCCTGAAAATCTGGGCTGCTAAAACAAGTGAAAGATTTGAGAGTCATGGTGGGTTTTGTGGGCAGAAATTAGTTTGGACAGAAGGTTTCCACTTCTGCTTTGCTTGTGTTGGAATCCAACACCAATCCGTATTCTGGAAATATTTATAAATGTGGTTAGAGCTAGGTGAGCCAGTCATGAGCTGCTGGATATCATAGTCTTGATAATGAAAAATTTACAAATGAAGATCTAAAGACTTCAAATGATGAGGCTGCGACTACTTCCTTCGGCAATTTGTTCCACCATGGATGTTCTTGGAAAGAAAGATTGCTGATACATTGTCTTGGAAACAAATGGTCTTTGCAGTTTGTGTTTTGTCATTGCTGGAAGGCACCAAACACTTGTTTCTGTCAGTTCCCACTAGTTCATTCCATATTTTATAGAACATAGCCAGCCTACCTTTCTCCCTTCTTTGCTGTAGTGATTCCTATTCCAAACCTTTGGTCAAGGACTTGACACTAATAGGTTCATGCATAATCATGCAGCACATCTTTGGATCACTTCACTCTTGTTTATATCCCCTGCCATATAGGGATCCCACACAATGTGCATATTCCATGATTGGATGAATAAGCTTTTGATGAGCTGTAACTCTGATATTTTTGTTGCAATACCAAGGATTCCTTCTCAAAAAGCCAAGGACCCCGTTTGCTTTGAATGTTATCTGCTGAATGTGAAATCCCCATTGGAGATTTTTTTTAAGATGAACCCTCATATATGGTTCATATATATGGAGAATTTGCTTACAGGGCTTAAAGCTATCTATTGGCGGATTTTGTTTTGTCCGTGATGCACATGACATAGCATTTTTTGGCATTGAATGCCATCTCATCTTTAATTTTCCCTAATGCACAGACCATGCAGTCACCTGCAAATACTCACACCCTGTTTTAGTGGATTTATGGATTTTTAGTAAAAGTTTGAAGAGCCTTGGGTGTATTATGGTTATCTGTGAAATTCTCTTATGCCCAGAATTCGATGCTCTTTTAAGAAATATTGTGATTTGCGCTCAGATTAAATGTGTATCTGGGCACAAATGGTGAGGGAACTCTAGATAATAGAACCGGTGAATTGCTATAAGTGTATACTAAATTCCCTGTGCTTGAACAACAACTTGCATTTAACTTGCAACTTTAATGTAGATTAATTAGAGGAACGCAGTTAACGTTTTGAGTCCGTATGACTCTTCAAAGAACTAAGGAAAAATAGAAAAGTGGTGAAATATAAGCTGGTTTAAGGGGGGGGTGGGACAAGTAGAGCTGGATAGAGGGCCAGTGATAGGTGGAGATAGCCAAAAGATGTCAAAAAAGATAGACAAAAGGACAAAAAGGTGTTGAAGGTGGTGATATTATCTAAGAAATGTGCTAATAGGTGACATTAAGGGTAGAAAGCAGGACGAGCAAAGTACAGATAGCCCTAGTGGGGATGGGGTGGGGGGAAGGGATCGAAATAGGCTAAAAGGTAGAGATAAAACAATGGATGGAAATACATTTAAAAATAATGGAAATAGGTGGGAAAGTAAAAATCTATATAAATTATTGGTAAAAAGGGGGATCAGAAAGGGAGTAGAGATGGAGGAGAGATTCATGATCTAAGATTGTTGAACTCAATATTCAGTCCGGTAAAGTGCCTAGTCGGAAGATGAGGTGCTGTTCCTCCAGTTTGCGTTGACCTTCACTGGAACATTGCAGCAGGGCAAGGATGGGCATGTGGGCATAAGAGCAGGGTGGAGTGTTGAAATGGCAAGCGACAGGGAAGTCTGGGTCATGCTTGTGGACAGACCGAAGGTGTTCCACAAAGCAGTCACCCAGTCTGCGTTTGGTCTCTCCAGTGTAGAGGAAACCACATTGGGAGCGACGAATGCAGTAGACTAAATTGAGGGAAGTGCAAGTGAAATGCTGCTTCACTTGAAAGGAGTGTTTGGGCCCTTGAATGGTGAGGAGAGTGGAAGTAAAGGGGCAGGTGTTGCACCTTCTGTGGTTGCATGGTAAGGTGCCATGGGAGGGGGTTGATGGAGGAGTGGACCAGGGTGTCCCAGAGGGAACGATCCATGCGGAATGCCGCCGGGGGGATGAGGGAAGATGTATTTGGTGGTGGCATCATGCTGGAGTTGGCAGAAATGGCGGAGGATGATCCTTTGAATGCGGAAGCTGGTGGGGTGATAAGTGAGGACAAGGGGGACCCTATCATGGTTCTGGAAGGGAGAGGAAGGTGTGAGGGCAGAGGCACAGGAGATAGGCCGGACACGGTTGAGGGTGCTGTCAACCACCGTGGGTGGAAAACCTCGTTTAAGGAAGAAGGAGGACATGTCAGAGGAACTGTTTTGGAAAGTGTCATCATCAGAACAGATGCGACGGAGGCGAAGGAACTGAGAGAATGGGCTGGAGACAGGAAGCTGGTTGTGAGGAGCTGTAGTCGAGGTAGCTTTTCGCTTTTAATCATACGTTTCGCTTCGCTCATTGATGTGTAAAATAATAAACATTATCTGTAAACAAAAACTTTAAACAGAGAGCCTGATGCCGCGTGGGGTGGGTGGCAACAGACGCTCCGAGCGCTTAAACGTTGGGCTGCCATTTGAACTACAGTTCCCAGCGTGCATTGTAATGGTTTGACGGCTATCGTTAAGATATCGTTAACCGTAAATCTGCTGTGGATCACGACATGGAGAAGTCCCACCCCCCTCCAGCTGATTGGCTAACACCGCAGAAGTGTCGCGGGCACTCGATTGACTGACGGCAGCACGGTCCATTGTCTGAGCCAGCTGTTGCGTGACGGCAATGGAGGAGGCGAGGCTACCTGAGTGTTTGTGTTTGTCCTGGTTGGAGGGAGAGAGAATGCGGCTTTAATTTCAGGAGCAAGGACATGAGTGCCAGATTCCCCTTACTTCATGGTATCGCTGCGTTAGCTTTCTGCAAGAGGCACGGCTATCAACCAACTGTTGTCATCGGTAAGTTGTTTATTTCAGTTTTCCCTCTTGCCTGGAGATGTCCATTTTAACTTGTAAGCTGGGCACAGAGATACCAACAGGTTATTCTCTCAATTAGCTGAATGTAGCTGAAATATGTTAGTAGTTCTAATACTTAAAAAAAAGTCGGGGTTTGTTAATTATTTATATTAATTATTCATGTGTTGGAGGTGAGCGTTTTTTATGCAGAGAGCAATGGTGCAGGACACTGGGTATCAGATTCGCTGTCAAGTCTTTTTGGTTTTAAAATTGTGACTTTTTTTAGATCACCATTAAACGTGAGGCGTGTTGTGTATGCTTACAAGGGTTTGCAATTTGTCAGGTCTTCCTAATAGTTCATTGCCTTAATATTTTTGGTTTATCAATGCACGGTGTAATCAGATAGAATTTTGACTTTTCTGGTCAAACGCTGTGGTACTGTACATAGTTCCACAATGTTACAGATCAGAAGATCTATAATACAACATATGCATATATATTCTAAACTGCAGCCTTTGTGATAGATCATCTGTGACTTTGCCCATGAATCACTATCCCTCCTTGACTTCTCTGTAGACTTTGGCACAACCGACCACAACATCTTCCCTTAAATCATCGCCATTGTCCAGTTTGGTAAGACTGCCCTTGCTTGATTACACTCATCTATCAGACATCAGCTTTGCTCCCCAGCCTCCCGAAATATGTACTCTCACCATCGATTCCAGCCCTTGCCGAGCCACTGCCTCGGGCTGTTTGCAATCTCGGCGTCTTTTTGAACCTGACCTGAGATTCTGAGCCATATCCTCTCCATCACAAAGACTATCGTTATCCTCCTCTGCAACATTGCCTTCCCCTGTTTGCACCTCCATCTCTTCCACTGCCCTAGCTCATCTGTGAGAGAAACCCTCACCATGCATTTGTTACCTCTGAACTTGACTATTCAATGGATCTTGCACCCTCCATTAAATTTATCTCATCCAAAACTTTGCTGTCATTTTCTTAACCTGCACCAAATTCCATTCAGCTATCAGCCCCTGAGCTATCTTTCATTTTGGTCCCTTAGCATCTCTGATTCAAAATCCCAATTTGTTTACAGTCACATCTGGACATAAAAGGGCTTATGACACTATTTTGAAGAAGGGGGTGGGGGTTGGGACGGAGTTATCCCGGGTGTCCTGTCCAATATTTATCCCTCAATCAACATCCCAAAAACCATTTGTGGCAGCTTTGATGGCTGTTAAGTTTTCTTTGGGATGTCCTGAGGTTGTGAAAACTCTATATAATAGCAAGTCTTTTTTTGTTCACCCTTTCCTTTCTGTAACCTATTCTGGCCTTAACGGTGCCTGTCTGAATCTCTGCATTCTTCTGACTCTGGCATCCCCCCATTTGCTCCACAATCTGCAGCTGTGCCTTCAACATCTAAGACCTTTCTGCCATAGTACACCGAGGTGCTGGGAATTGTGCAGACCCCTTGGGCTGTACGACTCTCAAAGATTGTATGTAGTGAATACTAAATGTATCATAATTATATTGTAGCACCTTGGAGTGCAACGCGATGTATGTCGATAACTTCAATCCCATTGCACTGTCTGACTATCTGTAATGACCATATTGAAATTACTGTAATATTCATTGATTGTATTGAAGCACCTCGTGATCCATGTGTAAAAGCTGAATCTGATTGCATTATTTGTGATTGGCATTTAGAAATGTTTTGTAATGTTCTTTCAGATATTTTATGAATAAAGTATATTTTTCCAAAAAATAATCTAGGCCATATGTTCTGGAATACCTAAATTTCACAGCCTCTCCACCTGTTTTCAGCTCACTCCTTTTACCAATCATTTGGTCATCTGCCCTTATATCTCCCTTAGCATCCATTTGTCTGATTATTTGAGTGTGCCTGTTCTTGGGATGTCTTCCTGTATTAAAAATGGTATGTAAATGAATGTTGTTTATAATTTGTGTGTGCAGTGGCCTCTTGGAATTGAAAATGGACGATATACTCACAGGATAAATACGAATGAGAAAGGCTATTCAGCCCTCCTTAATTCCTCCATCCAAAACGATACTACAGCCCCCCTCATTTGCAATATGTAATTGGATCCAGGGTTTATAACTCCGTAGTCTTTGACTGGAAGCCTAATCAATACCTAATCCTGTTGTGAAGAAAAGTTTTCTGATTGTGACTAACTTTGTTTCTTACTAGTTTGAATTATCTGCTTTATCCTACTGCATAATTGAATTTTAAAATTCAATGTAAAAAAATGACTTGTTTTAACAGTAATATTCTGCACTTGCCTTTCCCGCTAACAGTATATTCTATATCTGTAAGATTACTTCTCCATAGCTCTTTGCTAAGCTGAAAAGCTCATATTTTTCTTGTCTTAAACTCTGACTCCTAACTGCAGAGATTGGTCTTGCAGCCTCTCTCTGCAATGCTTGAATGCTCGAATGTCTGTCTTGAAACTCAGCCAGCAGAAATGGACACACTGAAGATATGATCTGAGTAGAGCACTGTAGAGTGACATAACCAGTTGGTTGTTTTCTTTTAATAGCACTCTGTGGTGAGACCGTTGGAGTGCATAGGGTCATTTGAATGTGGGTTAAATACTGAAACTTTATTTATTTACAGTATTGGATGGAAACTTTGCTTTAGCTGTTCAATATTATTTTAAAAATTACTATTGTTCAAACAGGACTGTCCCAGCAGACCAGTCGTGTCAGCCTGTTCCTGCCCCACGGAACTAATTTTTTGCTATCTTGACTCCATTCTCTCTCTCCTTGTCCCGTCTCTTCCCACCTACATCCGCGATTCCTCTCACGCCCTGCATCATATCAACAATTTCCAGTTCCCTGGCCCCAACCGCCTCCTCTTCACCATGGACATCCAATCCCTCTACATCTCCATCCCCCATCGGGATGGTCTGAGGGCTCTCTGCTTCTTCCTCGAGCAGAGGCCCGAACAATCCCAATCCAACACCAATCTCCTCCGTCTGGCTGAACTTGTTCTCTCACTGAACAATTTCTCCTTAAACTCATCTCACTTCCTCCAAATAAAAGGTGTGGCTATGGGTACCTGCATGGGTTATGCCTGTCTCTTTATGGGGTATGTGGAACATTCCTTGTTCCAGTCTTGCTCCGGCGCCCTCCCACAACTCTTTCTCCAGTACATCGATGACTGCTTCGGTGCTGCTTCATGCTCTCATCTCGATCTGAAAAGATTTATTAATTTTGCTTCCAATTTCCACCCCTCTATCATTTTCACATGGTCCATCACTGACACTTCCCTTCCTTGATGTTTCAGTCTCAATTTCTGGTGATAGACTGTCCACCAATATTTATTACAAGCCTACCGACTCTCACAGCTACCTCGACTACAGCTCCTCACATCCCGCTTCCTGTAAGGACTCCATCCCATTCTCTCAGTTCCTTCACCTCCGTCGCATCTGTTCTGATGATGCCACTTTCCAAAACAGTTCTTCTGACATGTCTTCCTTCTTCCTTAACCGAGGTTTTCTGCCCACGGTGGTTGACAGGGCCCTCAACTGTGTCCGGCCCATCTCCCGTGCGTCCGCCCTCACACCTTCCTTGCCCTCACACCTTCCTTTCCTTCCCAGAACCATGATAGGGTCCCCCTTGTCTTCACTTATCATCCCACCGGCCTCTGCATTCAAAGGGTCATCCTCCGCCATTTCCGCCAACTCCAGCATGATGCCACCACCAAACACATCTTCCCTTCACCCTCCCCAGCGACCTTACACAGGGATCGTTCCCTCCGGGACACTCCTCCATAACACCCTACACCTCAACCCCCTGCCACGGCACCTTCCCATGCAACCACAGAAGGTGCAACACCTGCCCCTTTACTTCCCCCCCTCCTCACTGTCTAAGGCCCAAACACTCCTTTCAAGCAAAGCAGCATTTCACTTGCACTTCCCTCAATTTAGTCTACTGCATTCGCTGCTTCCAATGTGGTCTCCTCTACATTGGAGAGACCAAATGCAGACTGGGTGACTGCTTTGCGGAACACCTTCGGTCTGTCCACAAGCATGATCCAGACCTCCCTGTCGCTTGCCATTTCAACACACTACCCTGCTCTCATGTCCACATGTCCATCCTTGGCCTGCTGCAATGTTCCAGTGAAGCTCAACGCAAACTGGAGGAACAGCACCTCATCTTCTGACCTGGCACTTTATAGCCTTCTGGACTTAATATTGAGTTCAACAATTTCAGATCATGAACTCTCTCCTCCATCCCCACCCCCTTTCCGATCCCCCTTTTTCCAATAATTTATAATTTTTTTTACAAATATACTTTTTTCTTTTCCCTCCTATTTTTAAATTTATTTTGATCTATTGTTTCATCTCCACCTTTTAGCCCATTTTGATCCCTTCCCCCCCACCCCACCCCCACTAGGACCATCTGTCACTAGCTTGTCCTGCTTGCTACCCTTAATGTCCCCATTAACACATCTTTTAGATAATATCACTACCGTCAACACCCCTTTGTTCTTTTGTCTATGACATCTTTAGCAGTCTCTTCTTGGCCTCCACCTATCACTGGCCCTTTATCGAGCTCTTCCTGTCCCACCCCCCCCACCAGCTTATATTTCATCTAATTTCTATACGACTTAGTTCTGATGAAGGGTCATACGGACTCAAAACGTCAACTGTATCCCTCTCCGCAGATGCTAACAGACCTGCTGAGTTTTTCCAAGTATATTTGTTTTTGTTCTAGATTTCCAGCATCTGCAGTATTTTGCTCCTATACTATTGTTCAATTGTTTTGTTGATGGTTTGTTACCTCTGCACTGATTTTGGCTGGCAAAAGTCACTTATTAGGTAGGAGTGTGATTATACAAATTCAGATCGGCTAGTATTCCACCACCATTTGGCCTATTGTGTAAAGTAAAGAAATGTAAATTTGAGTTTAATAGTGAGGAATTAATTTTAAGCAGCAAGATTGGTATTGTGTGACGGGTCAGTAGAGTGTGAAGTTTTTAGCCTTATTTGTTCTGTATTTTTACATTAATTTACTTAATTATAGCTAGGCAATATGAGGAACCGCTCAAACAGTAGTGTGCTGGCCAGTTAAATATGGAATTTGTCCTCGGTGGGAGATCATCCTTTTTGATTTAGTCTAAAATTATAATAGAGGGATTTAATTGCTAAATTGTGTATAATGCAATAGGCTTTTCAGAGAAAATTGTTTAGTCTGTAATGTATGGTAACTGTGTAATGTGAGACATGCTATATGCTCTGTGTATCAGGGATGACCACAGGTGCAGAAATTGTTTGAGCTGCTGGGGATGTTTTGTGACAAGGGATGCTGAGGGATTCTTGGCTGTGACAAGCATGAAGCAATTTTTTAAATTGTTTTTTGGTTGTCACTTTTGTCACTTTAAATGACAACTTATTTTAGTACGGACGTTGTGAAGTTATGTGTTATTGTCTCTGAAAACAGGCTTTAGGGACAGTCTTTGTATATTTGAGAACTCAATGTGTATAGCCTCGTGATTAGTTCAGTTATGAAATTGAGAGCCTGTTATTTATGAATGAGGCTGGCAGTTATCAATTTATATCCAGTCTTGCATCTGGTCAAGCGGTATAAAATGAAGGAACAGATAAGGATCCTCTTGATGTATTTGAATCAAACAAACTGAGATCTTCAGAGAGCAAAGTAGCTTTTAGCCAGCATTTTTCAGCTTTAAAGGAGACTAGAAGGAGGGGAGCTATGTACATATCAGTTGCTTATAGAGGTATAGGTGAATGTTTGAAGCTAAGGAGGAAGGCAATTAAAATTTCTACTGTAAATATATATACTACCTCAGAATCAGACATATATATACATTTACTGTGGTTTGATCGCAGTGAATTCTCTGACAGTCTCTGTGCTACCTGCATCGACAAGGTACGAGTCAGGAGTGTTATGGAATACTCCACTTGCCTGAATGGGTGCAGCTACCACAAAACTCAAGAAGCTCGATACTGCCCATGTCAAAGCAGCCCGCTTGATTGGCACTACTTCCACAAACATTCACTCCCTCCACCACCAATGCATAGTAGCAGCAGCGTGTCCATCTACAAGATGCACTGCAGGAGCTCACCAAGGCTCCCTAGATGGCACCTTCCAAACCCACAAACATCAAGAAGGACAAGGGTATCTGATAGAAGGGAATGCCATCACCTGGAAGTTCCCCTCTAAGTCACTCATCATCCTGACTTGGAAATATATCACTGTTGTTGGGTCAAAATCCTGGAACTCCCTCCCTAACAGCACTGTGGATGTACCTACACCACAGGGACTGCAGCAGTTCAAGAAGGCAGCTCAACATTACCTTCTCAATGGCAATTAGGGATGGGCAATAAATGTTGGCCCAGCCAGCGAAGCCAACATCCTGTAAATGAATAAACAGCCCCAACCTCCAACCTATCCTCATAGCTGAAGTTTCTTATCGCAGGAACCATTCTTGTAAACCTCTTCTGCACTCTCTCCAATGTGTTCACATCTTTTCTATAATGTGGCGCCAGAACTGGATACAATATTCCAGCTGAGGTCTAATGAGTATCTTATATAAATTCAGCATAACCTCCTTGCTCTTGTCCTATTAATAAGGCCCAGGATACTATATGCTTTAATAACTGCTCTCTTCACCTGTCCTGCCGCCTTCAATGATCTATACACATATACATCCAGGTCTCTATGCTCCTGCACCCACTTCAAAATTTCACCCCCTATTTTATATTGTCTGTCCATATTCTTCTGACCAAAATGCATCACCTCACACTTCTCCGCCTTGAACTTCATCTGCCACCTATCCGCCCATTCCACCAACTTGTCTATGTCCTTTTGAAATTCCACACTGTCCTCCTCACAGTTTACAACACTCCCAAGCTTTGTGTCATCTACAAACTTTGAAATTGTCCCCTGTGCACCAAGATCTAGATCATTAATATATATATCAGGACAAGCAAGGGTCCCAATACTGACCCCGGCGAACTTCACTACAAACCTTTCCAGCCAGAAAAATATCCATTGACCATTACTCTCTGCTTCCTATTTTTCAGCCAATTTTGTATCCACTTTGCTACTGTCCCTTTTATTCTAACTTAATGGCCTGGCATATCCCTCACTCTACAATAACTATTAAGTCAGGGGACCAGCCTTGGTTCAATGAAGAGGACATGCCTGGAGCAGCACCATGGTGAAGCTACTACACAGGACTATTTGCATGCTAAACAGTGGAAGCAGCATGCTATAGGCAGCGCCAAGCCATCACACAACCAACATTTCAGATCAAAGCTCTGCAGTCGTACCACATTCAAACATGAAAAATGATGGACAATTAAACAACTAATGGGAGGGGAGGCTCCATGAATACCCCTATCCTCAATGATCAGGGTGCATAGCATAGCATTGCAAAAGACTTGTCTGAAGCATTCACAACCAACTTCAGCAAAGGTGCCAAATGGATGAGTCATCTTGGCCTCCTCCTGAGGCTTCTGCCATTATAGAATCTAGTTTTCAGCCAATTCAATACACGTCAAGCGATATCAAGAAATGGCTGCATGCATTACAGCAAAGGCTATGGTCTTTGACAACACCCTGGTTGTAGTGCTGAAGATATGTCCTTCAGAACTCGTGGTGCCTCTAGCCAAGCTGCTGCAGTACATCTAAAATACTTGGCAAAGTAGAAAAATTCCTTGGTATGTTCTGTCTGCAAAAACTGCCTTGGTATGTTCTGTCTGCAAAAAGCAGGACAAATCCAATCTGATCAGTTACTGCTCCATTAGTCTAATCTTGATCATCAGCAAACTGATGGATGGTGTCATCGACTTGCAATCAAGCGGCACTTAATCAGCAATAACCAGGGCACTAATGCTCAGTTTTGGCTTCTGACCTCATTCCAATCTTGGTCCAAACATGGACAAAAGAGCTGAACTCCTGAGGTGAGAGGAGAGTGACATCAAGACAGCTTTTGACAGGGTGTGGCCTTAAGGAGCCCTGGCAAAACTGGAGTCAATGGGAAGTAGGAAAAACTCACCACTGGCTGGAGTCATACCTAGGAAAATCATTGTGCTGGTTGGAGCCAATTAACCTGGCCCGAGGACATCATTGCACCAGTTCCTCAGAGCAGTGTCCTGGGCCCAGCCATCTTTAGTTGTTTCATCTGTGACCTTCTCTCTAATGTAAGGTCAGAAGTGGGAATGCTCGCAGATTATTGCAGAGTGTTCCCAACCATTTACGACTCCTCCGACACTAAAGTAGTACATGTCTGCATGCAGCAAGACATTCAGGCATGGGGTGATAAGTAACATTTGTGTCACATAAGTGCCAGACTATGACAAAATCCAACAAGAAAAAGCGTAACTACCTCTGACATCCAATAGGCCAGTCAGTTAAACATTGGAGGTGGGGAAGCTCCTCAACAATAATTCGGGACAAAATTAACAGTCACTTGGTTAAGAGCGGGTTAATTAAGGAAAGCCGCCATGTTAAGGGAAAATCATGCTTAACAATTTGCTGGAGTTTTTTGAAGGAGTAACAAAGAGTTGTTGAGAGTAATTATGTTGATGTGGTGTATATGGACTTTCAAAAGGCATTTGACATAGTGCTGCACAACAGAATTATGAGCAAAGTTACAGCTGATGGAATAAAAGGGACGGTAGCAACATGGATACGAAATTGGCTGAGTGACAGGAAAAACAGTGTAGCGGTTAATGGTTGTTTTGTTGGACTGGAAGAAGGTTTGTAGTGGAGTTCCCCAGGAGACAGTAGTGGAATCCTTACTCTTCCTGATTTTATTAATGACCTCAACCTTGATGCACAGGATACGATTTCAAAATTTGTAGATGATGCGATACTTGGAAGCATCGTAAACCGCGAGGAAGATAGTGTAGAACTTCAAAAGGGCAAAAAGACAAGTTGGTGGAATGGGTGGGCAAATGGCTGATGAAATTTAAAGTGGAGAAATGTGAAGTGATTCATTTTAGTAGGAAGAACGTGAATGAACAATCTAAAATAACGGTACAATTCCAAAAATGGGGGTGAGAGGCATTCAGGAGCAGAGGGACCTGGGTGTATGTGCATAAGTCATTGAAGGTGGCAAGATGGGTTGAAAGTGCAGTTAATAAAACATTTAGTATCCTAGGCTTTTTATTGGGGGCATAGAGTACTAGAGCAAGGAGGTTATGTTAAACTTGTATAAAACACTGGTTTGGCCTCAACTGGAATATTGTGCCCAATTCAGTGTGCCACACTTTAGGAAAGATGTGAAGGCGTCAGAAAGAGTACAGAGAAGATCCACAAGACTGATTCCAGGGATGAGGAACTTCAGTTACTTACTATATTGAAGAAGTTGGGATTGCTTCCCTTGAAGAGAAGGTTGACAGGAGATTTGATATAGGTATTCAGTAACTGGGAAAAAACTGTTCCCACTGGTGGAAGAATTGAGAATATGAGGGCACAGATCTAAGGTAATTGGCAACATAAGCAATGGAGACACTGGGAGAAATGTTTTAATGCAGCAAGTAGTTAAGATCTGGAATATGCTGCCTGAGAATATGGTGAAGGTAGGTTAATTAAGGCATTCAACTGGGAATTGGATTATTATTTGAAAGGGAAGAATGCAGGTTTATGGAGAGAAGGCAGGGGAATGGCACCAGGTGCATTGCTCATTTGGAGAGCTGGCAAAAACACGATAGGCTGATTGGCCTCTTTTTGTGCTGTAACAATTCTGTGATTCTATGTGAACAGTATTGCCATCGTCAAACTCTACACTATCAACAGCCTGCAGGACATCATTGACAAGAAACTTAATTGGACCAGCAACATAAATACTGTGACAATGAGCTTCGGTTAGAGGCTGGGTATTCTACAGCAAGTGATTCACCTCCTGCCGCCCCAAAGTCTGTCCACCATTCGCAAGACAGAAGTCAGGAATATGATGCATTATTCTGCACTTGCCTGGATGGGTGCAGCTCCAACAACACTCAAGAAGCTTGTCATCAGTCAGGACAAAGCAAACTGCTCGATTGACACTTCATTCACCACCTTAAACATTCATGGCTTCCACCACTAGCACATTGTGGTTGCAATGCATACCATCTAAGAGATGCACTGCAGCAACTCGAAGGTTTCTTGACAGCACCCCCTATGCCCCCCTGCACCCCAAGTCACGTACCATTCTGACTTGGAAATATATTGCCATTCTTCTTTGTTTTAATGCTTTTGCTCTAATGCTGTTATTCCTGCTGCTAAATGTACACACAAAGCTCTTGCCACCTAGAAGGACAAGGGCAGCATAGGTACACCGCCACCTCTAAGTTTCTGTGAAAGTGACACACCATTCTGACTAGGAAATATTCTTTTGTCATTGCTGGATCAAAATCCTGGAACTCCCTCCCTAACAGTGTTGTGGTGTACTTACACCACATAGACTGCTGCGGTTTAAGAAGGTGGCTCACCACCACCACCTCAATTATGGATGGGCAATAAAACTGGCCTTGTCAGTAATGCCCACATCCCATGAACAAATAAAATAAATAGAGCGGCAGGCAGACCCAAGAGTTGGCTGAAGTATGATGAAGGACCAGGAGTAGTGAGGGATAGTTGAGAGTGGAGTGAAGCATTGCCGAAGCGGAAGCAGCAAAGAGGCAAAGTTTTGTGTTTTCTCCCCCCTCCCTAACATTGAATATTCTTGCATGCGCACATACATGGTCAACACTTGGAACCTTTATGGCAATCCACAATGCTACATAAACCCTTGATGTCACTTGTTAAAGTTCTGAAATCCAGTTTGTGGACTGGCAGAAAGTATATTTGTCCATATGATTTCCACAGACCAAGGCTTTTTTTCAGTTCATCCATGCAGTCAAAGAAGGAGTTGCCAAGTTGAAGCTAGGTCCTTGCCATCAGATCATGATGGAATATTCTATGCTTAAATTAAACTTGGGTACAGTTTAAGGGAAGTTCCTCCTGGTGTAAGAGAATATCACTACCTCCAATTTGCCAGCCCAAGTGATATGCTATCCTGACTTGGAAATATATTGTCATCCCTTCTTTGTTTTAATGCTTCCTTATTGCTCTTGCTGCCAAATGCACGCACACAGCTCTGTTATGTAGCAACTACATAAAGCATTGATTAAATAGCTGTGAGTTCTATTGATGCATCATACTTCCAAAAGTGTTTGAAATGTACTGTAAAAGAGTAGCTAGTCCAACAGACTACCTGAGAATTGTATTAAGGTCCCATACTGAAGTCCAAGATAACTTGATTTTATATTGGTTATAATAACAAAGGTACACAATGGTCTTGTGCTGAAGTCAAGTGCCAAACTTGTGCTGAGTGACTGCAGTGCACGTTTTACATCACTGAGAAGCTGAATCAACTTTGCAAAATATGTATGCAACAAAATGTACATGGTGTCTGATTTTTTAAACCTGTGCAGTCTGAAAAGAAATGGTACATGTATGGTTAATTGTTTCTGAGAGCTTGGCCCTGCATTACACACAAAATACATCCTATTCTATAACAATTTGATGGTCAATTTAAATGTGGTGTCGGGTGTTAATGCAAGTTGAATGCAACATTTTGTTCTAGTTATCATAGATCACATGGAGGAACAAGCAGCCCTGCTTTAATCACATAGAATCATAGAAAGTTTATGGCACAGAAAGAGGCAACTTGGCCCATTGTGTCTGTGCTGGCCAAAAAACAAGCCAACCAGCCTAATCCCACTTTCCAGCATTTGGCCCATAGCTCTGCAGGTTATGGCACTTGAGGTACATATCCAGGCATCTTTTAAATTAGTTGAGGGTTTCTACCTCTACTAGCCCTTCAGGCAGTGAGCTCCGGACCCCCTCAGCCCTCTGGGTGTCAAAAGGTTTCCTTATCTCCCCTCTAATCTTTCTACCAATCACTTTAAATTTATGCCCCTAGTCACTGACCTCTCTACTAAAGTAAATAAGCACTTCCCATCCACTCTATCCAGGCCCCTCACAATTTTGAACATCTCAATCAAATCTCCACTCAGCCTCCTCTGTTCCACGGAGAACAACCCCAGTCTATCCAATCTTTCCTCATAGCTGCAATTTTCCAGTCTTGGCAATATCATCATAAATCTCCTCTGTACCCTCTTTAGTGCAATTACATCATTTCTGTAATGAGATGACCAAAACTGCACACAGTACTCAAGTTGTGGCCTAACTAACATTTTATATAGTTGCACAACAACCTCCCTGCTCTTGGATTCTATGCCTTGTCTAATAAATGAAACGATTCCAAATGCCTTCTTAACTGCCTTATCAACTTGATCTGCTACCTTCAGGAATCTGTGGACATTCACTCCAAGGTCTCTCACTTTCTCTACTCCGCTCAGCATGCTCCTATATATTGTGTAATCCTTTTCCTTGGTTGACCACCCCAAAAGTATCACCCCGCACTTCCCATGCCACTTCCATTTGCCACTTTTCTGCTCACTTGACAGTCCGTTGACATCTTCCTGCAGTCTACAGCAATCCTCCTCACTATCAACCATGCAGCCAATTTTTTATGTTGTCTACAAACTTCCTAATCATTCCCCCTACATTTATGCCCACATCATTTATACCACAAAAAGCAGGGGGCCTAGTACCCCTGTGGAACCCCACTGGAAACAGCCTTCCAGTCACAAAAACATCCATCAACAATTACCCTGTTGCCTGCCACTGAGCCAATTTTGTATCCAGCTTGCTATGTTTCCCTGGATCCCATGGGCTTTTTTCTTTAACCAGTCTGCCATGTGGGACCTTGTCAAAAGCTTTACTATAATCCATGTAGACCACATCAACTGCACTGCCCTCATCAATCTTCCTTGTTACTCCCTCAAAAAAATTCAATCAAATTAGTCCGACACAACCTTCCCTTAACAAATCCATGCTGACTGTCCTTGATTAATCCGTGCCTTTCTAAGTGACAATTTATCCTGTCCCTCACAATTGATTCCAATAATTTGCTCACTATCAAGGTCAGACTGACTGGCCTGTAATTATTTGGTCTATCCCTTGCTCCCTTTTTAAATAGAGGTACAAATAGAGGTGAGCAGACGTCCAGTCCTTTGGCACCTCACCTACATCCAGTGAGGATTAGAAAATGATGGTCAGACCCTTTGCAATTCCCTCCTTAGCTTCTTTTAACAGCCTGGGGCACACTTCTTCCAGCCCTGGCGATTGGTGTTTCAAGGGATGTCACCATAGATCACAACATCACTCCCTAGCCGGGGCTAGTGACTTTGGTAGCTATGTATTGAACCTTTGCAAAGGTGAAAAGATCATTGGTTGGCGTCCTCTTAGATGGACAGCTCCAGGTCAGAGTTCTCCTGTTACGAATTGTATTCAGCCACATATACAGTAAATCACCAAGGTGCTTACAGTCCGTATTTCAGTGCTGCAGACAGCTGGCTCAGTGTACTTAGTATGGCACCAGTCAGCAATATGGCTGAGTTGTTTCCAACAGGGCAAGACATGATTTTTATGATTAATGTCTGTTTTTAAAGAGAAAATGAATGGTCTCTGTTATTTTGCATGTCAAGAGTAGTCCAACTTTGGCTGTCATTGCTATTGTTTGCTAGTCTTTGAATGTAAATAAAATTATTTGTCGGTTCAAAGAACAAATCTCTAAGAGACTATGTTTAGTTGAAGAAGACAGAATTCATGCGATCCGTTCCAGTAGTTGATGGTGCCAAGTTAGGATTCTCAATTATTGTCCCGAGTTATCACTATTGTTTACCTCATTGTTATTATGTTGAAAAAGCAGCACTCAGGATTTTGGGGGTCATGAAGTGTGCTTAGAAGACTGGCCAGTGATGGTGAAACTGAGAAAATGTCTAGTGTAAATACTTGAAAATGCAACAAAGAGTAAAAATGATTTTTTTAATGTCGTTAAAATTTTAATGAAGGAACTCGATTTATACCAAAACCTATGTTCTCGGCGAGATGCTGGTTTCGTACAATTTACTGTAGTTTGACGTTTTGCGCTATATTGCACTACATTGATTATTTTGTTAATAGGAACATACAAACATATGAAATAGGAGCAGTAGTAGGCCATTCAGCCCCTTGACCCTGCTCCACCATTCAATAAGACCATGGCTGATCTGTTTGTGTTTTGAATTCCACATTCCCATTTACCCCCCGATAACCTTTGATTCCCTTACCTAACAAGAATCTTATCGACGTTTGCCTTAAAAATATTCAAAGACCACTGCCTTCTGAGGCAATGTTCCAAAGTCGCACAGCCCTCTTAGAGAAAAAAATTCTCCTCATTTCTGTCCTAAAAGGGCAACCACTAATGTTAAAACAGTGTTCTCCACCCCCCCCCCCCCCGGCCCCCCACACACACACACACACACACACACACACACACACACACACACACACACACACACACACACACACACACACACACACACACACACACCAGCTCTGGACTCATCTACAAGAGGAAACATCCTTTCCACATCCATCTTGTCAAGGCCGTTTAGGATCTTGTATACTTCAATCAAGTCATCCCGCACTCTTCTAATCTCCGGTGGAAACAAGCACTATCTGTCTAACCTTTCCCCGTAAGACAACCTGCTCATTCCAGGTATCAATCCAGTAAACCTCCTCTGAACTGCATCCGATGCACTTACATCCTTACTTAAATAAGGAGACCAAAACTGCACAGACTATTCAGGATGTGGTCTCACCAATGCCCTGTATAACTGAAGCATAACACCCTTACTGTTATGTTCAATTCCTCTCGTAATAAAGGATAGCATTTCATTAGCTGCCTTAATTACTTGCTGTACCTGCGTACTAACTTTTTTGACTCCTGCACGAGAACACCTAGGTCTCTCTGCAGCTTGGAATTCTGTGGCTGTTCTCCATTTAAGTAATACTCTGCTTTTTTATTCTTTCTTCTGAAATAACAACTTCACATCTTCCCACATTATACTCCATCTGTAGTATTTATGCCCACTCTGTTCTGCAACCTCCTTACGTCCTCTTCACAAAATACTTTCCTATCTATCTTTGTGTCATCTGCAAATTTAGCTATCATGCCTTCACTCCTCTCGTCTAAGTCATTGATATAAATTTTAAAAAGATGAGACCCCCCACAGGACTCCATTCATCACCTCCTGCCAATCAGACCCATTTGTGCATACTCTGTTTTCTGCCAGCCAGCCAATCTTCTATCCGGGCTAATATATTACCCCCTATACCATGAGCTTTTATTTTCCGCAATAACCTTTGATGTGATACCTTGTCAAATGCCTTCTGGAAATCCAAGCACAGTATGTCTACAGGCCCCCTTTATCCACAGCGCAAGTTACTCCTTTGAAGAACTCTAATAAATTGGTTAAACATAATTTCCCTTTCACAAAACCTTGCTGACTCTTCCTAATTACCTTGAGTTTCTCTAAGTGCCTAGCTGTAACATGCTTAATGATTGATTCTAACACCATCCCCATGACTGATGTCAAGCTAACTGGCCTATAGTTTCCTGTTTTCTGCCTCCCTCTCTTTTTGAATAGAGGAGTTATATTTGCTACTTTCCAGTCTGATGGAACCTTTCCAGAATACAGGGAATTTTGGAAAATTAGCACCAACACATCTACTCCCTCAATAGCCACCTCTTAGGACCCCAGGATGATGTCCATCAGGATCCAGAACTTGTCAGCCCACAGCTCCATCAGTTTGCTCAATACTGCTTCCCTAGTGATCGTAACTTCACCAAGTTCCCCTCTCCCTTCCACCTCCTGATTTACAGCTATTACTGGAATATTTTTTGTATTCTCTGCAGTGACAACAGAAGCAAAATATTTGTTCATTTCTTTTGCCATTTCCTTATTATCTACTATTAACTCCCAGTTGTCACTCTCTAGAGGACCAACACTCATTTTACTCACTCTTTTCCTTTTTAAATACCTGTAGAAACTCTTGCTATCCGTTTTTAAATTTATAGCTAGTTTACTCTCATACTCTAATTTCTTACTCTTGATTACCTGATTAACTTTTTAGTCATTCTCTGCCATTCTTTATTTTCGGACCTATCATCTGACCTGCCACTCATCTTTGCACAGCTTTATGCTTTTTCCTTAAATTTGATGCTTTCTTTAACTTCTTTAGTTAAATACGGATGGTGAGTCCTCCCCTTAGAATTCTTCTTTTTAGTGGGAATATACTTAAATATCTCCTTAAATGTCTGCCACTGCTTCTCTATTGACCTATCTCCTAGCCTAGTAACCCAGTTCACTTCAGCTAGCTCAGCTTTCATGTCCACATTGTTGCCATTATTTAAATTTAAAATACTGGTCTTAGACCCACTCTTCTCCCTTTCAAACTAGATGTAAAATTCAATCAAATTGGGTCACTGCTACCTCAGGGTGCCTTTACTCTGAGGTTATTAATTAGTCCTGTCACATTACACAATACCGAGTCTAATATAACCTGCTCTCTGGTTGATTCCAGAATGTGCTGCTCTAAAACTACCTTGAAAGCATTCTATGAACTCATCCAATCTGATACTGCTACTCCAATCTGATTTTTCCAGTTTATATGTAGATCAAAGTCACCCATGATTATTGCCATCCTTTTATCACAAGCACCCAATATTTCTTCTTGTATACTTTGTCCTAAATTGTGGCTAATGTTAGGGGATTTCTTTCTTCTACCATTCCTCATCTCCACCCAAACCGATTCTATATCCTGATCTCCTGAACCAAGGTCACTTCTAACTATTGCACAAATGCTATCCTTGATCAACAGTGCTACTGCTCCACTTTTACCCAGCTTCCTATTCTTCTCGGATGTCATATACCTCTCAATATTCAGGACCTAACCCTTGTCATCCTGCAACCGTGTCTTTGTAATGGCTATCAGATCACATTTATTTCAGTGTGTGTTATCAATTCATTTACTTTGTTATGAATGCTACATGCATTCAGATACAGAGCCTTTAGTTTAGCCTTTTTGTGATCCTTGTAACATCTAGTCTTGACAATTGATGTATTCTTAGGTTTTATCTCTCTGCCTCTTCCTGCTATTCTATGACCCTCATTTCTCATATTACAATTATGATGTCTTGCCTTGAACTTACCCATTGATTCGCCACTTCTACCCAAGCTTGATCTCTCATGCACCCCACCCCCCCCCAACCTTGTTTTGTTTAAAACCTTCTCTACTTCCCTAGTTATGTGATTCACGAGAATACTTGTTCCAGCACGGTTTGGGTGTGGACTGTCCCAAAGTTAGAGCCCTAGTACTGGTGCCAGTGCCCCACAAACCAGAACCCACTTCTCCCACACCAGTCTTTGAGCCACACATTCATCTCTCTAATTTTATTTGCCCTATGCCAACTTGCATGTGGCTCAGGGTTTTAAACAAAACAAGATTGTTACCTTCGAGGTTCCGCTTCTTAAGTTGGTACCTAGCTTCTCATACTGATTTTGCAGAACCTCCTTCCTTTTCCTGCCTATGTCGTTGGTACCTACATGGACCACGACAACTAGATCCTCTGCCTTCCACTGCAAGTTCCTCTGCAGCCCTGAGCAGATGTCCCGAACCCTGGCACAGGGCAGGCAACACAGCTTTCTGGACTCTTGCTCTTTGCTTCAGAGAACAGTGTCAATCCCCCCTCACTATACTGTGTCCTATTACCACTACATTCCTGTTTGCTCCCCCAACTTGAATGGCTTCCTGTACTATGGTGCCAAAGCCAGCCTGTTCATCCACCTTGCAGACCTCGCTTTTGTCCACACAGATTGTGAGCACCCCAAACGTGTTTGACTGTTGCAAAGTCTGTGGCTCCTCCATCCCTGTCTGCTCAGTCCCATTACCTGCCTCACTCGTGGTCACATCCTCACTGCTGACCAAAACAGACAAACCTATTCTAAAAGGCGTGGCTGTCTTCTGGAACAAAGTATCCAGCTGTTTCTTCCCCTCCCTTTTGTAGCAGTGTCTGCAGTTTGGCTTCCAAATCAACATTCCTGATCTAGAATTCCTCTTACTGCTTACACTTTCTGCAGAGTGTTTGTGCTGGATCGCCTTGGTGTCCAAAAAACACCCACATTCCACAGCTGCAACATAGCACCTGTCCTGCCATTGTTACCTATGTTGTTTAGTTAATTTAATTACTCACTTAACTAACTTAGAATAATTCCTATGTATACCACACCTCTTTCCCCCGGGCACCAAATTCCCACATGAACCTAATTCATTACTCACTCAGTCTCTGTCTCACTCCAACGTAGTAGCCTGTCTCTTGAAGCATTAAATATCAAGTTCTTTGGAAATTTAGGTGCTATTGATATGAAGCCTGAAGGTCTTAGAGCTCTTATCTGAACATTGCCTCCAATTGTTCCTATGTATGATGGAACTCATAGTGCTTATTAAAACACATAAGATTTTAAGGCGGATTGGCAGATTAGATGCTGAGAGGATGTGTCCCCTAGTCAGCGAGTCCAGAACTAGAGGAAACAGTTTCAAAATACGGTGCCTTACATTTAAGAAGGAGATGATGAGGATCTTTTTCTCAGAGTGTCATTAATCTTTGAAATTCACCACCCCAAAGGGCATGGAGGCTGAGGCATTGAAAATATTCAAGGCTGAGTTAGACAGCACCTTCCAAACCCACAGTCTCTACCACCTAGAAGGACAAGGGCAGCAGATGCATGGGAACACCATCACTTGCGAGTCCCCCCCCCCAAGACACACATAATCCTTAATTGGAATTATATTGCCGTTCTTTCACGTCGCTGGGTCAATATCCTGGAACCCCTTCCATAAAGGCACTGTGGGTGTACCTACACCACATGGACTGCAGCGGTTCAAGAAGGTGGCTCACCACTTACCTTCTCAAGGGCAATTAGGGATGGGCAATAAAAAATGTTGGCTTAACCAGCAATGCCCTTTCTCTGTGAAAGAATTTAAAAAGATAGATTTTTGATGAACAAATGATTTGAGGGTTATGAGGGGAAGGCAGGAAGTTAAGGAGTTAAGGCCACAGTCAGATCAACCATGATCTTACGAATAGTGGAGCAGGCTCGAGGGACCAAATAGCCTATTCCTGCTTCTGCTTCTTGTGTATGTATGGGGAATGACATTACCACTAGGTAATGTCACTGGGCTAGTAATCCAGAGGCCTAGAAAAATTCTCTGGGGACATCAATTCAAATCTCAACATGGCAGATGGCGGAAGTTAAATTCAAATTAATTGTAAAAATCTGGAATTGAAAGCTAGTCTCAGTAATGGTGACCATGAAACCATCATCAATTGTCATAAAAACCCATCTGGTTCACTCATGTTCTTGAGGGAAGGAAACAGACAATCCTTACCTGGTCTGGCCTATATGTGACTCCAGATCCATAGCAATGTGGTCAACTCTTAACTGCCCTCTGAAATGGCCTAGCAAGCCACTCAATTCAAGGGTAATTAGGGATGGACAACAAATGCTGGTATTGCCAGCGATGCACACATCCCGTGAAAGAATAATGAAAAAAAAGGTTCTTCTGACTTTTTATTGGAACAATGACTGAGCAGCTCAATTGAGAATAATAGATACATACCAATGATTATATATTTGTAAATTGGATGCACACCTTGTAAATTAGAATTGTTAAGATTTTACACAGTCCTCTTCCCCCAAAATACTTTAAATAAAAACAGAAAATGCTGGAAATAGTCAACAGGTCAGGTAGCATCTTATTTTAAAATCATCAAATGGTTACGGCACAGAAGGAGGCTGTTTCGCCCTTCGTGCCCATGCTGGCTGTATGCAAGAGCAATTCATCTGGAGCCACTCCCCTGCCTTTCCCTCATTGCCGTGAAAAAAATTTCCTTTACAGATAATAATCCAATTCCCTTTTGAATGCCAAAAGAGTTGGTGGTACCGGGCTGAAGGGAGTGATAATGGGACAAATATAAAACATAAGATATGTCCAGAAGAGGTGTAAATGGCAGAATAATGAACAGCTGTCATCCAAAAGCAAATACAAGAAAACCAAGGGTACGACTGTGTCATGAAACTATCAATGTATATAGTATTTTGAAAAATATTTTTCTTTTAAAATAGAGATTTAGTCTGTGGGCATTTCTTAATTGGATTAAAACCAGCTAGTCTGGGAGCTTTGATGTGTGCTACTTTTGATATGGAAGATAGATGGCATGCATTTGTATTTTTTGAATAGAGCATTCAAGAAGTGGGGTGAAAATTGTTAACAGCTACCAAGCAATATGTTTATATTAATAATAAACTTGGTACAATTAATGGGGTTTAATTGTTAAAAGGTAAAGTTCAAAAAGGTTGTTGATACAATGAGAATTATTATTCGATGGGGCTGGTAGGTATAACTTCAGTAGTTTTCAGGTGTGCAGGCAGAGGCAATGTAAGATCAAAAGGCAGCTGCAAGCCTCCAACTGGCTCCACAGTGAAAGAACCTTATTTTGAGCTCGTAAGGTGAAAGTGCTTTGCCTGGTGTTTTGGTTGAGCTTATGGGTTGCCATTGCCTTAATGGTGATTAGTTTGGGAGTTTGTTAAAAGTTATGATAGTAGTAATTTGTAGCCATGTGTACATATGTTTAACTTGTGTAAATTAATAAAATGTTTCATTTAGTTTAATGTAAAACCTCGAGAATTAGTGGTCTGATTCCTGAGTTTAGAGTTGCATCTCAAGCATAACACTTAAAATTATTGATTATGACAGTTGTTTAAAGTTTCCCTCTGGGATTTTTAAATAACTCTGCTTTACCAACTGCATTGGTCATAACTGAAACATGCAAAGAAAGGGAAACAAAATAGGGATAGACCTTATGGTCTGAAATGGTATAAATTGGGGTTGAATCCTGGAGGCTGTAAAGTGCCTAAATGAAAGATAAAGCACTTCAACTTTCCTCGAACTTACGTTGAGGTTCATTGGAATACTAAGCAGCAGGCCGAGAGCACATGAGAGCAATGTAGAAAATTAAAATAAGTGGCAACTGGAATCTCGGGGCCGTGCTTGTGGACTGAATGGAGGCGTTCTGTGAAGTGGTCACCCGTTTGTGGCTCTGGGAAAGAGAATGGTTCATAGCGGAAGTGCAGGAAATGGGATACGTGGTCGAGCGCTCTGCCAACCACTTTTGTGAAGGTGTTGGATGAGATAAAGGATGAAATTAAATCGCAGTAAGCTTTGGGATAAGAACGAGCCGGTGTTAAAGAGGGAGATCAAGAGTGTGCATGTGGTGATGCATGTCGTGGAGGGTGCAGCAAGAACAGTAGTTTGAGGAATGCTGAATGGCTAGGAGATATCTGTAACCACAGATGGATCTGAAACATGAAGGGCGGAATTTTTTAGTTGGAATCTACATGGAATAAATTGGTGCTGGGGACAGTTGCTGTGGAAGGAAACGTAGCCATGAAAGCAAATTTTGGTAGATACCTGCTCAAACATGAGAAGGGAAATAGAAAGCAATGAAGGTCAAGGTAAAAGAGACCAATGGAAATCTCATCAGAGGAAAAGGCAAAACTTCAACTTCTTCAATGTGGACATTCCTGAAAAAGAAGTGGAAGTAAATTAAACTCTAACCCTAAAGCAAAATACTGCCATTGCTAGAAATTTGAAGTAAAGACAGAAAATGCTGGAAACACTCAGCAGATTAGGCAGCATCTGTGCATAGAGAAACAGTGTTAACGTTTCAGGCCAATTACTTTACATCAGAACGAGAACTTTTGTTAGGGAATCAGATGAGACAAAAGATGAAACAAAATGGCAGTCCATGACAACTTTGAGATTGTGAGTCAGTACTGCTGAAGAGAGATCAAGTGTGTGCATGTGGTGACTCATGTCATTGAGTGCGGACCTCGGGATGCAGCAAGAACAGTGGTTCAAGGAATGTTGAATGTACAGGTGATATCTTGCATTTGTATTTGTAGCAGCATTGTTTATATTTTATTTAAAAATGTGATGGTAAGTGGGATTGGGAAATTATTTTAGTGGGTCCTCAGGTGTCATGCTGCCTATTGCTTCACTGTCCACTCCAGGCAAGGTAAGGGAAAATTTAGAAAGGGAATTCTGCCATCCAGTGAATTCATAGAAGGCACCTGTGTCTGGTTGTTAAAAGGGGACAGGATCAGGCTCAGGCCTGTCATACCCCATATTGAAGCAACTTGTTGGCACTTTCGTTTGGACTTGACCACAAAATATGACTGCTGGGAAGTCAGAAGGCATTCATAGAAACTGAACATCAGGAGAGACATGGTAAAACGAGAATGAATTGGAAATGTATGGAAACAGTTTTCTTTCCCAACCAATGTTGAAAATAGCCCTTGTGAGTCTTTTTAAACACTGTTTTGAATTTTATTATTAGACAACGATCATATATATGGGAAGTGACTGGTACTGTAAATGGTTTGGTATGTCCATAATTTATGCTTGGTGATTAAAAGTGTATTTCAGTCATGTTTGTGTTTATTCACAGCTAAAGGTTGTCCAATTATCTTCCCTTGCTCCAATGACTCATGCCAGTAGCTGCCTGACTTCGTATATAAGGGGAACACTGAAATTATTGTTGCAGGGGTGAAGGTGGTGGGAAGAGGATAAGACAATGACGATAATGTTGCTGCTGTAATGGGTCGTACCAAATCAGCTGCAGCACTTTTAGGTAGATTATAGTGACATCAGTCTACACTCATGGTTAATCATAAGCCAATGGAAAAATAGGAAGTAAAAACAGAAAATGCTGTGAAAACTCAGCAGGTCTGGCAGCAGCTGTGGAGAGAGAAACAGAGTTAATGTTAATCCTGTTTCTCTCTCTCCACAGATGATGCCAGACCTGCTGAGTTTTTCCAACATTTTCAGTTTTTATTTCAGATTTCCAGCATCTGCAATATTTTGCTTTTATAAAAAAGAGGAAGTGATGGCTTTGTAGTTGAAACCTGGCTGATGTACTACACTCACCTCAATTTCCTTCAGTGGAGTAATTTATCACGGACTCAGATCATAACATGCTGTTTACATTCAATTTCCCATGGTCAACTCATCAGCATCAATCCAGCCACATATTTGGATGCATGCAGGAGCACACAAGCAGTGTAAAGGGCTAGGAGCAATTAAAGGGGAGTGTCAAAATAGGGGAAAAGCTTAGAAATCCTTTGGAGAGCCTCAACAGGCTTCACAATCCATTAGCAGCTTCTACCTAGGCTGAAGAAACAAAGGACGAAGAGACATGGATAAAACAAGGGAAAGGAGACTTCAGGTCAAACATGAGTCCATTATCAAATATCCTAGCAGAAGACCCTCTGTTTGGCATGCTGTTAAAGTGTGGTGCTTATATGGAAGTTGCTCCTTTGTGCCACTTCATGGCACCAACCCCATGCATCAGTATTGTAACAGTGACAGGTTTGAGGCTCTGGGTGATCATTACTGTCATTGAATGTGTTAGCCCTGTGCTGCAGGTGTTTTTGCACTGCCTTGCCTTCCTGCTAACTCAGCTCCTGAGAAGCCATTCCCCCAATTATTGCTAGTTAAATGTGCTGGTGTTTACAGATGTGCTAGTTGTATCTTGACAAATGTGGCCAATTAGTGTACAAAGTTCATGTTATTATGCAGTGCCCCTGAAAGCAGGGCATAACAAGATTGAGCATCCAACAATCAGGCAATCAAAATCTTAGTTTTCCATCAAGGCTGCTATTCCAGCTTCCTTTCGAAAGAAGGCACTCCTAATATCACTAATTGTCTGAAGTCAGCTATGTTCATCTCTGTTACTTCTGGTGTCTTGCAAGGATCTATACTACTTGCTATTTCTCATCCTTTTGGCAGCATCATCTGAAATCACAGCGTTCCTTTTCACAGGTACACTGACCACACCCTTTCCACCACCTCTTGACTCCTCCACAGTCACTAAATTATCATACTGCTTGTCTGACATCTAGCTCTGGATGAGCAAAAATTCCTTTCAATTAACAATTGGGAAGATCAAAACCAATGCCTTGGTGCCTGCTACCATCTCTGTTCCCCAGTTGTTGCCTCATCCCACTCCTTGGCAACTCTCCAAGGCTGAACCATACTGTTCACAACTTAAGTGTCGTGTTTGACCCCAGAATTAACTCAGACCACAAATTGCACAATAGCTAAGACCATCGATTTCCACCTCTGTAAAATCAGATGGCCCTCTCCAGCCTCAGCTCAGCTACTGCTTTTGTTACCTCTAGACTTTACTATCCCAATGCACTTCTGGCCAGTCTTTCTTTAAGGTCTGTTGACTGTGCCCTTACTCAGACCAAGTCCCATTGGCCCATCCTCTGTGCTTGCTGGCGTACCTTCCATTTGAGCAATGCCTTGATTTTAAAATTTTCATCCTTACATTTAAATACCTCCATCTCCTCGTCTTTTCCTATCTCTGGAATCTCCTTCAACCCCATAACCCTCAGATATCTGCACTCCTTTAACTCAGGCCTCCTAAACATCACTGATTTTAATTCTACCATTACCGATCATGCCTTCAGCTGCTGAGGCCCTAAGCACTGGAATTCCCTCTCTAAAACCCTCTTCTTTCCTCCTGTCCATTTCTCTTTCCTCCTCTAAGACACTCCTTAAATTCTACATCTTTCTCTAAGCTTTTGGTCATTTATCCTAGTAACTGCTTATGTGGATTGGTGTCAATTTTATGTTATAATGCTCCTGTGAAGCACTTTTGGGATATTTTATTATGTTCAAGATGCTTTATAAATACAAGTGGTTGTTGTTTTCTATGTAAATGGATACTCATGGGTGTGAGATGAGTATCTGCTGTGGAAATTAACACCTCCCTGCAACCTGAGCTGCCTGACACTTTGTAGGTAGCTTTCCTCCAGTCATGTGAAGATAGGAATTTTCTTACTGGAAAAACCTGTTGGTGCCAGAGGCAAAACTAAATTAAAATTGGCACAAAAGCCTGGCTGGCATAGAGGGGGGAAAAAACAATGAAAACACCTTAAATATACTAACCTATGTATTGGTGTAGTCTTCCCTTGAATTTCAGTGTATTTGCCACTGACTAGCAGCCCTTGATATCTATTTCAAATGGGCATAATTAACATTTGACATCTCACTTGGATTATCTATGTAGAGTGAGGGAATTAATATACAGATAAAAACAAAAAACTGCGGATGCTGGAAATCCAAAACAAAAACAAACAAATACCTGGAAAAGCTCAGCAGGTCTGGCAGCATCAGCGGAGAAGAGTACAGTTGACGTTTCAAGTCCTCATGACCCTTCAACAGAACTAAGTAAAAATAGGAGAGGGGTGAAATATAAGCTTGTTTAAAGGGTGTGGGGGGGAGGGGGTGGTTGTTGGGACAAGCAAGCAGTGATAGGAGGAGATAACCAAAAGATGGCACAGACAAAAGAACAGAGGTGTTGAAGGGGTGATATTATCTAAAAGAATGTGCTAATTAAGAGTGGATAGCAGGACAAGCAAGGTACAGATAGCTCTAGTGGGGTGGGGTGAAATAAGACTAAAAGGGCATAAAAGGTATAGATAAATGATGGGTGGAATACATTTAAAAATAATGGAAATAGGTGGGAAAAGAAAAATCTATATTAATTATTGGAAAAAACAAAAAGGAGGGGGAAGAAACGGAAAGTGCTAAAATGGCAACCATTTAACATTTTAACATTCCACCCTGCTCTCTCGCCCACATGTCTGTCCTTGGCTTGCTGCATTGTTCCAGTGAAGCTCGGCGCAAACTGGAGGAATAGCACCTCATCTCCCGACTAGGCACTTCACAGCCTTCCGGGCTGAATATTGAGTTCAACAATTTTAGATCTTGAACTCCTTCCTCCATCCCACCCCCTTTCTGTTTCTTCCCCCTCCTTTTTGTTTTTTCCAATAATTTATATAGATTTTTCTTTTCCCACCTATTTCCATTATTTTTAAATCTATACCTTTTATGCCCTTTTAGTCTTATTTCACCCCACTCCCACTAGAGCTATCTGATAGCTTGTCCTGCTATCCACTCTTAATTAGCACATTATTTTAGATAATATCACCACCTTCAACACCTCTTTGTTCTTTTGTCTGTGCCATCTTTTGGTTATCTCCTCCTATCACTGCTTGCTTGTCCCAACAACCACCCCCCTCCCCCCCACCTTAAACAAACTTATATTTCACCCCTTTCCTATTTTTACTTAGTTCTGTTGAAGGGTAATGAGGACTTGAAATGTCAACTGTACTCTTCTCCGCTGATGCTGCCAAACCTGCTGAGTTTTTCCAGGTATTTCTGTTTCTGTTTTTAAATTAATATAGGTTCAGTACCTACTTAATTCGTTATGTGAATTGCTTTGCTTTTGGAGATGGTGAGTGGGACTGTAGTGTTACTCAGTAGGGATATGACAAAATGGGAGCAAGTGTCATATATGTACATTAGTGTCTATCATCTCCTGGCAATCGCATACAGGGACTATTGGCAGCAGTCTAGAAACATGGCAATCTTTGCAGGGTTAATGGAATGGGATTGGAGATAACGAATTGGAAACTCATTCTATAGATGTCAGTATCTGTGCAAAAATTTCTTCACAAACCAGCTGTGTTTTAATGCCAGGATGTAGCTGCATTATTGTTTATCAAGTGTGTCATCTTGATTCAGTTGATTATACTCACATTCTGGATCACAAGATTTTTTCATTCAAATTTCATGGCTGACGCTCCAATGTCTTAGCATTGTTAACTTTCCAACTTACAGTGGTTCAGTTGGATGTTAAAAATCCCACAACACAGTTCATGGGCAACAAATTCTCCCTTCAAATAACAGCATTAAGAGCAACTGGTCATTCATTTCATTGTTGTGTGATATCAATGTGCACAAAATAGATATTCCTTTTGTGTAGTTAATAGTCACTACACTTTAGATGAATTAATTATGTTGAAACATTTTAAGATGTGATAAATCCAGGACTGCCTTAAATTGATGTAGGCTTCAGTGTGAGGAAAATGATGTATTTTGGAATAGGATTATTCTGGACAGCAGTGGAACTGATCCTTGGTATGTTCCTCTTCCCCTGTTATTTATATGGATATTTTCTCCTCTGTTACTTCCCACTATGGATTTGAAGTTCTTTTTGAAGTTGCCCAGGGATGTCAATGTATAAATAACCACACTGCATGGCAATCACCTTGTTAAAGACAATTGCTAGTTAAACATGTGATGAGTATTGATTATCCCATCTAAATAGAATAAAAAGATACAGCTGGAACACTTTGTGTGGAAGCTACTGGGAAGTCAATAGTGCTGAGGGTTGTCTTGAGAATAAACCAGTTTGAACCAAAAGACCAGCCTGGATTAATTGGATTAATTCTTCCATCACAACCTCTTATTGTGACTAACATGGCAGCAGAGGATGAACTTTAAGCTTTGCTGATTGATTGCTGTATATGAAGATTTCTGCCTTAATCCTCAGAGGGAAAAGAAGTGTACTGTTGCTGACAATTTAAGTTACGGAATGGCAGAAGGACGGTGCAAAATTGCAAGCTTTGACTATCCAACAATTTTTTCTGACTCTGAACCTTATCAGCAATGGAAGGCTGAGGTTGAAATGTGGATCTGGGTTATTTCCATACCCCGGAAGAAGCAAGGTATGGCTTTGGCGTTATCACTACCAGCCAAAAGTAAGATAAGGAGTAAGGTATTTTCAGAATGGAAAGTGGATGATTTGGATCGTGAAGAGGGATTGAACTTACTAGTACAACTTTTGGATAAGTTTTACAAAAAGAATGAGTCATTGGAAGCGTATGAAGCTTGGACGATCTTTGATAGGTTTAGGAAATCAGATCAGTCCATGGAAGAACATATCATGGATTTTGATAAAAGGAGACTACAGAGATTTGAACTTGAAATTCTGGAATCGATATTGGCATTTAAATTACTAGACTGTGCTCGCATTTCTCACGTTGATAGTCTTTTAGTACTAACGGGTTCAAATCTGGAGGAAAGAACCTCTCCTAGATAAAATGGCTGCTGCCCTGAAAATATTTGAGGAAACTGTCGTTCCCCGCCACTTTCTTAGCAAACGCGAACAACAATGCTGTGAAACAAAGGATAGAGGATTCAATGGTGGCTGAATTTCGAGGTCGACCGAATATTAGACGAAGATTCCAATACAAAGATTGGGTTAATGAGAAAAGGTCTGAAAATTGTGGTACCTCTAGCCAATTTGAGAGTCGGGACAAAAAGTGTGTCTGGGACGGTGACTGTATTTAAACCCAAAAAATGGTTAATTGGTATTTTCGGTGTGATTCCCAGTATCGTTACACGATGAACTGCCCACAGCAAAGGAATCTTGTTTTTGAAGTGACCCACGAGACGGATTCATCTGAAACTGAAAATGATGGTGACTGCCATGATGGAATTGTATTAATCACTGAGAGTTTGAATCCAGTGATGAGTATTTTGATGGTAGATTCCTTCAACTGTGCAATTCTGGACAGTGGTTGCACTTCTACGGTGTGTGGCATAGACTGGCTTGACTGCTAGCTGGAGTGCTCGACGAGGCAGACCGGTGGAAGGTCAAGGAGTATGAAAGCTCTATCTGCTTTAGGTTCGGAGATGACAATACATTAACATCCTCCAAACTGGTGGTCCTCCCTTGCAAGTTTACTGTTAATCAGTACTGATGTGGTCTCTAGCGAGATACTGCAATTGTTGAGTCGATCTGCGATGAAGGCTCAGATAACATTAAATATGAAGAATGATAGAGAGGTCGTGCTTGCAAAAAATATGGATCTACATTTTACTCAGTCAGGCCATTACTGCTTGCCACTAAGGAAGCCAGAGATTTCTCATCAAAAAGTTCATGAAGTTTTGTTAACTGCTGAGAATAAGAATTTGGTGGACAAAAAGAAGATCATCTGGAAATTACATAGAAAGTCTGCACATCCAGCGCCACAGAAACTGAAGACGCTACTTCAGGATGTGGGCGTGGTCGATTAAAGGATATGATGATCTTATTGAGCAAATCATTGCTCAGTTTGAAATTTGCCTTAAATATCGCAAGACACCACTGTGTCCTGTTGTGAGCTTGCCACTAGCCAGGGAGTTTAATGATGCATTGGTAATGGACTTGAAAATTTGAGACAAGGTTAGGGTTTTTTTTTATTACACTTCATAGATATGGCAGCCAGATTTAGCCTATCCACTGTGATACATAGTAAAGACAAAAGGACCATTGTCGATAAGGTCATGGAGAAATGGGTAGGAGCAGGATTAGGAACACCAATGAAGTTCCTCACAGATAATGGTGGGGAATTCACCAATGATGAATTTCGAGATATGTGCAAAAATTTAAACATAGAACCATAGAACACTACAGCACAGAAAAACAGGCCATTCGGCCCTTCTAGTCTGTGCCGAAATATTATTCCGCTAGTCCCATTGACCTGCACCCGGTCCATAACACTCCAGACCTCTCCCATCCATGTATCTATCCAATTTATTCTTAAAATTTAAGAGTGAGCCCGCATTTACCACGTCAGATGGCAGCTCGTTCCACAATCCCACCACTCTCCGAGTGAAGAAGTTCCCCCAACGTACCCCCCAAACCTTTCCCCTTTCACCCTAAAGCCGTGTCCTCTCGTGTTTGTCTCTCCTAATCTAAGTGGAAAGAGCCTACTCGCGTTTACTCTTTCTATGCCCCTCATTATTTTGTAAACTTCTATCAAATCTCCCCTCATTCTTCTACGCTCCAAGGAATAAAGTCCTAACCTGTTTAATCTTTCCCTGCAACTCAACTCCTGAAGACCTGGCAACATCCTAGTAAATCTTCTGTGCACTTTTTCAATCTTACTGATATCCTTCCTGTAGTTAGGCGACCAGAACTGCACGCAATAGTTATGCACACTGCAGCTGAAAGCCTGTTTATTAATGGCCTTTGCGAAAGAAACCATGCAGTAATAGAGGATATGTTACATATAATCTGGTTGATCAGCCAATATTTTAAATTGCAAACAGCACTAGCATGGGCAGTGCACGCAAAGAACTCTCTGCAAATGGTTGGGAGGTACAGTCCGTACCAGTTGATGTATGGAAGAAATCCGAAGTGCCGTCGGCATTATTGGATGCTCCCTCTGCTCTAGAAAGGACTAGCATTGGCTCCACCTTTTCTGCTCATCTGAACACTTTGCATGCGGGCAGAATAGCTTTCATTAAAGCTGAGGTTTTGGAGAAATTTTGGCAGGCCCTATTGCACCGCATAAGACCGCCAAGAATACAGTTTAAACAAGGAAACATGGTATATTATCAAAGGGAAGGCTGGAAACAGTGGAAAGGACCTGGCAAGGTAATAGGGAGTGATGGGAAAGTAGTAACTGTGCAACATGGCAATCAAACTGTTAGGGGTACATTCTTCACTGGTACTGATTATACCATTACAGGTTCTGAACAGGACATAGAATGCGAGGAGGCACCATGCACTTCACATACACATACACTGGGTAGTTATAAGGAGCGGACAACGGCAGATACATGGTTGACTGACTATGAACAAAGTAATACTGAGGTCAGGACAATGCTAGTTGTCTAAAACGGCAACTACCCAAAGTAGTATGTTAACAAAGGTAACATACATGCCGGAAGGGACCACTGTGTGGAGGGATGCCACGATCATAGGGCGAGCAGGAAAGGCCACTGGTAAATATAGATATTGGATAAATGTGCAAGAGACAAGACCTATCAATTGACAACCCAGAGTAAAAAGATGTGGAAACCCAGAAAGCACAGTATGAGTTCTGACAGTGGACCAGAAAGTGGTCGCGACCCTAGAAAGAAAATCACAGACATGCGAATGGAGTTCTGCTCGCACGGGAAATAGATCATATAGTAGTAGTCCAGAGAGGGAGAGGAATGTGAGTAGCTTAACAAGGAGGACTAGAGACAAGCTAGCAATTTCAATAGAAGTAAAAGTCCATATAACCGAGAGATGCTAGTAGCTGCTAATAAATTGGAAAATAAGCTGATAAAGGAAACCAAACGGAAAGAATTAGAAAGTTGGAAGGAACTTGGGGTATTTTCTGAAATACCTGACAAAGGACAGCCAGCTTTATCTCACAGATGGATCTGTACAGAAAAGATATTCCCAGATGGCACACATAAGACTAGTAGCCCGGGGCTTTGAAGAGAGACTAGGAGATCAGGATGTCATAGTGGACTTGCCTACTGTGGGGAAAGTCAGTTTGAAGATTTTTTTTTAGCTCTTTTGGCATTCTATTCCTGGGAGTGCAAATTGATTTATATAAAGACTGTGCTTTTATAGGGGGAGAAGTTTCAAAGGGAAGTTTTTTTGAAACCACCCAAAGAAGCCGGGGATGTGGAAGGAAAGCGATGGAAATTGAATAAATGTGTTTATGGGTTGAATGATATACCAGAGTAGGGTATTTTTCTGTGAGGTCTGTCCTGTTGAAAACAGGTTGCATTCAGTTAAAGGCAGAACCCGCGATGTTCTGTTGGTACCATAACTACAGAGGCATGAGGGAGGAGCTGGCCAGAATTGACTGGGAGATGAGCCTAGTAGGAAAGACAGTGGAACAGCAATGGCAGGAGCTTCTGGGAGTAATTTGGGAGACACAGCAAAAATTCATCCCTAGGAAGAAGAAGCATACTAAAGGGAAGATGAGGCAACTATGGCTGACAAGGGAAGTCAGGGACAGCATAAAAACTAAAGAGAAATCATACAATGTGGCGAAGAGCAGTGGGAAACCAGAGGATTGGGAAGCCTACAAAGACCAACAGAGGACAACTAAAAAACAAATGAGGAGGGAGAAGTTTCAATATGAGGTAAACTAGCCAGTAATATAAAAGAAGATTGCAAGAGCTTTTTTTAGATATGTAAAGGGTAAGAGAGAGGCAAAAGTGGACATTGGGCCGCTGGAAAATGACACTGGCGAAGTAGTAGTGGGGAGCAAAGAAATGGCGGAGGAACTGAATAGATACTTTGCGTCAGTCTTCACATGGAAGACACGAGTAACATCCCCAAAGTTCAAGAGAGTCGCGGGGCAGAGGTGAGTATGGTGGCCATTACCAAGGAGAAGGTGCTAGGAAAACTGAAAGGTCTGAACGTGGATAAATCACCTGGACCAGATGGATTACACCTCAGAGTTCTGAAGGAAATATCTGAAGAGATACTGGAGGCGTTCGTGGTGATCTTTCAGGAATCACTTGAGAATATTGTGAGCAATTTTGGGCCTGGTATCTCAGGAAGCATGTGCTGGTCCTGGAGAGAGTCCAGAGGAGGTTCACGAGAACAATCCCAGAAATGAGGAACGGTTGAGGACTCTGGGTCTATACTCGATGGAGTTTAGAAGGATGACAAGGGATCTGATTGAAACTTACAGAATATTGAAAGGCCTGGATAGAGTGGAAATGAGGAAGATGTTTCCATTAGTAGGAGAGACTAGGACCTGAGGGCACAGCCTCAGAGTAAAGGGAAGACCTTTTAGAATAGAGATGAGAAGAAACTTCTTTAGCCAGAAAGTGGTGAATCTATGGAATTCATTGCCACAGAAGGCTATGGAGGCCAGGCCATTGAGTGTATTTAAGACCGAGATAGATAGGTTCTTGATTGGTAAGGAGATCAAAGGTTACGGGGAGAAGGTGGAGAATGGGGTTGAGAAACTTATCAGCCATGATTAAATGGCGGAGCAGACTCGATGGGCCGAATGGCCTAATTTCTGCTCTTATGTCTTATGGTTTTATAAGGAGAAACTAGCTGGAATCTTTATCATGCACATTGATGATTTCCTGTGGGGAGGCTCTGTAGAATTTGAACAATGAGTAATTGAGAAGATGAAGAGGGAATTCCAGGTCGGAAGCCAGGCTTCCGGGCCTTTAAATACCTAGGTTTAGAGCAAGTTAGGAGTGACATTGAATCAACAATCGTATCTAGAAAATGTTAATCATATCCCAATAACTCGGGTTAGATCCTCACAAAAAGAGGATCCTGCTACCAAGGAAGAAACAGAGCAGTTGAGAAGTTTGATTGGACAGTTGAACTGGCTGTGCATTCAGACTAGGCCTGACGCTAGTTATGATGTGTTGGAGCTGAGTACCATGATGAAACCTTCTACAGTTGAGCAAGTTCTGAAAGCAAATAAAACACTTTTTAAAAAAAATAATAAATTGAGAGATGTGTGCTCAAGTTTCCAACCTTGATTGATCCAGAAGATATGAGGTTGGTCATTTTTAGCGATGCTTCACATGCCACTCATCCAGATGGGTACTCTAGCACAGCAGGATTTATCATATTCTTGATGGGAAAGAATGATAAATGTTGCCCACTGGCTTGGGAGGCCAAGAAAATAAAAAGGGTAGTGAAAAGCACCTTAGCTGCTGAAACGCTGGCCTTGGTAGAAGCATCAGATAAAGGGGTTTACTTTTCCAATATACTGACAGAAATACTACATAAGGGGGCAATGTGAGAAAAGTTTGCCCATAGAATGTTATGTTGATAACCGGTCTCTTTGGGACAATGTTCATTCCATGAAAAGTATCACTGAAAAAAGGCTAAGAATAGACCTAGCCAGCATAAAAGAAATGTTACAGAGAAGAGATACTATGGGTTAAGATACAATGGGTTGACACAAGACACCAACTATCAGACTGTTTTAGAAAAGGAAGCGCCTGCTCTAAGAAATTATTAATTGTATTGGAAGAAGGATGTCTTATGTTATAATGGTGCAAAATATTTGAAGAAGGAAATACAGGAACTAAAGATGTGGAAATATGTGTCATTATTTCCTTCTGTTTGTTTAAAACAAATATTCTTTAAGTTTTTTTTTCAAAGTTTTAATTTAAAAAGAGGGGAATCTGTCGATGTATAAATAATTGCACTGCAATCACCTTGTTAAAGACAATTGTTCATCCTGTAACTCTTTCGAGTACAAACACGTTTCCATCTGTTCCTATTCAGATGAAGTTACATTGTTTCATAGTTTGCCATTGTGAGATTTGAACTCTTGATCATTTTTTTTCCCTTATGCTTGTAACTCTTTTGAGTACAAACCCGTTTCCATCTGTTTCAGATGAAGTTACATTGTTTCATAGTTTGCCATTGTGAGATTTGAACTCTTGATACTCTTTCGAGTACAAACCTGTTTCCATCTGTTTCAGATGAAGTCACATTGTTCCATAGTTTGCCATTGTGAGATTTGAACTCTTGATCAATGTCTCTTCCATTTCATTGTTTTGCCATTGTGAGATTTGAACTCTTGATCTTGGGGTTACAAACCCATTACCATAACCACTTGGCTATTTAAGCCAAGCCTTAAAGACAATTGTTAGTTAAACGGGTGATGAGTATTGATTATCCCATCCAAAAAGAATAAAAAGATACAGCTGGAACATTTTGTGTTGAAGCTACTTGGAAGTCAGTAGCACCGAGGAGTTGTCTTAAAAATAAACCAGCTTGAACCAAAGGACCAGCCTGGATTAAATCTTATTGTGACTAACAAGGGATGTTTTTCCCACTATCAAGTTTCCAGTGACCACCACCTAAATAAATGACCATTCAACATGGTCTAGACCTGGCTGGCTAACTTAAATTATAATGTTTTAGGTAAGCAGTCAAATGCCGCACCAAAATTCCTTTCTAGCTTTTGTATAACCATCAGCACCCTTTACAATTCAAAGAAAACACTATCCCAGATACTGCTATAGTTTATTTAATGGATTAAACTGCACACCGCTTTGAAGAAATATTTTGAATGTTTTTCCCAACTCATGCCTCAGTTATTTGTAAATGCTGTACCTGAATATTCTAGTGTTGAGGATTATAGTTCCCTGTGAGCAGAATGAAAGCTACACAATGTTTCTCTCTTGCGCACAATTTCTTCACAGCAGCTAGAATTCCTTAATCCTTTTCTAACTGGTTCTAACATTGATTCTACAGATATTGTAGTTCAACAGGAGCAAGGTGAAATCTTCCATGATGAATTTCTCTCCTACATACATGGAATTTGTACACAGCAGCTGTAAATCTACATGACCCAGACTTGGGTGATATTTTCAACTCAGACAGCAGGGTGGGGGTGCCCAGCCCAAAAGAAGGGCAGGCCTCATGGGGATAGCTTTTTGCAAGTATATGTAACATTAAAAACATTTAAAATGAGTAAAATGTATTTTTTTTTGTTCTGTTATAAATGTTGCTACTAGCCATATACACTGGGCCTAAGTGAAGGCAAACACTTATGCCTGAAAGCAGTGTGGAGAAGTTATTTAAACAAGTTGCTAGGTTTTTTCTGCTGGTTCTTTGATCTCCGAGATGCTTTTCTTTTCAACTATTGATTTATTCACATTTAGTTAATCAAATAAATGGTAAATAGTAGATAAGTTATTTGAGCTAATCAAAGCACTTTCCAATCAGGTTTCCACTCCTGCCACAGTACAAAGAGACCCTTAAAGTCACAAATGTTGTTTAGAAAGAAGTAAACTATCTTTTCTCATCCTTTACAACTTGTCTGCAGCCTCTGACATGGTTGACCACACCATCCCCCTCCAACGCCTCTCCACCATCATCATGCTGGGTGGAACTGCACTCACATGGTTCCAATTTTATTTATTTAATCGTAACCAGAGTATCACCTGCAATGATCTCTCTTTGCAATTCTACAGTCCTTCAAATATGGCCTCATGAGCATCCTGATTTTCATTTCCTGGCCATGCTTTCATCTATCAAGGCCCTATACTCTGAATTCCTGCCCTAAACCTCGCCACCTCTCTACCTCACTTTCCTCCTTTAAGACTCTCCTTAAATCCTACTTTGGACCAAGCTATTGGTCTTCTACCCGAATCTCCTTTTATGTGGCTTGATGTCAAATTTTGTTTTCCAACGCTTCTGTGAAACACCTTGGGACATTTTATGATGTTGAAGGCACTATATAAATGCAGCTTCTTGTTGTTGTTTGCCTGATAGACATCTGACACTTTTTGAGAGCACACTTTCAATTGCGATGTCTTTAGTAGGTGTACCACAGTGGAGGCATGGTGGACACAAGGCTTATATAAATAAATAACCAGCAAGTGACCAGCATGAGGTTTACCCAACAGACATTTTAGCTCTGGACCTCAATTGCACTGCTATGGAGAAATGCTAAAGAAGCCCAGGCATTTTCCTTGCCATTACTTCCCAGGGTGAGGCATATAAATGTCATTGTCACACATGTTGCACTGGTAAACATTCTTGTGTTCACTCCCAGGGCAGATTAGGTCACTCACATTTTTTAACTGGAGGAGTGTAGCAGGAGGGGACTTATGAAGGAAACAAAACACTTCTTTAAAAATAGCAGTTCACACTCAAAATATTTGGTGCTTAATTAGATGAATTAGTTCTATTAGTAATAAATAGCACTTATCCATATTAATATGCTTATTTTCTTTCTTGGCAGTATGTGTTAAGTAGATGTACTTAAAACCTATCATGCAAACAGAATAATTTAACAGGTCCCAACTTGATGACTGAGTTCTGAGTTTCCTACATATGCAAGTAAATTACAAGATTTTAAAGGTAAACAGGAAACAGAAGTGACTTCATCTGTGGGAAGGCCAAAGCTCTGCTATATTATTATCATAACAGTCACAGGTCTGCCAATTATTTGTTTTAAAGCAGTGAGTAAAGTGTATAGTGGCAAAATATTGTGTTCTTTCATCTCAGTGCCCTGGGTTCAACTCCAGTCCAACTTCCTCTGATGAGCTCCTATCCTGACTGTGATGGAATAAATAAAATGAGTTAGGGTGATTTACTTGGAAAATGGGTGAAGTCCGTGGAACAAAAATTGCCCATTCAGTGCTAATTTGTGGGCAAGTCTTATTTCATCAGGCTGTTTGGATGGGGAGGAGGAGGAGCTCAGCTAAACACACCCCACCTGCATCAATATCCTGATGTTACCTGGCAATCACTTGTTCCAGCGCATTAACTGGTAATTAAAATCCTGGTTAGTTTTATTTTCTCAACTCCAGCTTTCTTTAAGTACCTTGTCACTTTCCTATTTCATAATTTTGCTGGTTTCCTCATTCAGATGTAGAGAATGTATTCTTGCGGAATTGACCAGAAACTGAACTGGACTAGCCGTATAAATACTGTGGCTGCAAGAGCAGGTCAGAGGTGTAACCCATCTCCTGACTCCCCAAAGCCTGTCCACCATCTACAAGGCACAACTCAGGAGTGTGATGGAATACTCTCCACTTGCCAGGATGAATGCAGTTCCCAAAATACTCAAGAATCTTGACACATCCAGGACAAAGCAGCCCACTTGACTGGCACCCCATCCACAAACATTCACTCCCTCCACCACCGATGCACAGTGGCAGCAGTATGTACCATCTACAAGATGCACTGCAGGAATTCACCAAGGGTCCTTTAACAGCACCTTCCAAACCCATGACCACTGCCATCTAGAAGGACAAGGGCACCAGATAGATGGGAAAACCACCACCTAGAAGTTCCCCTCCAAGTCACTCATCATCCTGACTTGGAAATATATCGCCGTTCCATCACTGTCACTGGGTTAAAATCCTGGAACTCCCTTCCGAACAGCACTGTGGGTGACCTACACCACAGGGACTGCAGTGGTTCAAGAAGGCAGCTCACCACCACCTTCTCAAGGGCAACTAGGGATGGGCAATAAATGCTGGCCCAGCCAGTGAAGCCCACATCCCATTAATGAATAAAGAAAAAATAGTCCCCCTTTGTCCCAGACATCCAACAAAATGGAATCCTTCTTCCTTTTGTTTTGCTTTTATTTATCTAATCTTACTGCCTTTCCCTATTTAATAAATGCATGGAGAAGTAATCCTGAGATTACCATCTGTGAAGTCCTGCTCTTAAAATTAATTTTGCCCGAGTTCAGGCCTTTCTTTACTTACGAAATTAGCTCCCACATGGAGCATGATGGATCCTGGTTCTTCGTCTCTTTGCAAAAGCTTTTCCAGTTGTTGCATTAAGTTTCTGGACCCTGCAATAAAGGCAACAAAGCTTCCAGAATTAAAAACAAAATGCTGGAAAAACTCAGCAGGTCTGGCAGCATCTGTGGAGAGAGAAACAAAGTTCACATTTCAAGTCTGTGTGACTCTTCTTCAGGCTGAAGAAAAGTCATATGGACTTGAAATGTTAACTTTACTGCAGATTTCCAGCCTCCGCAGTATTTTGCTTTTATCTTAATGCTTCCAGGATTGTTGACTTGGACTGCAAAAGATGATATCTGCCCCTCTGACTAATTAACTATCCCTTGCCACTACTGAATTTCTAACCGTTTTACTAATATCCCCATTCTGAGCCATTACTTGTTTGAGGTGCCATTAGTATTTATTTGGTCCTGCTCAGAATTCTCATTTTTCCTACAGAAAGGGAGAGCTTCCAATCAGTTTAAGAGCTCTGGTTCCTTTCTTACCTTATCCAATTGCAACCAGAGAAGTATCTGCCATAGCTTCTCTTCCAACCTCTACACTGTTACCGCTGATGTCCCCCAAGGATCTACCTTTGGCTCCCTCCTATTTCTCATCTACGTGCAGCCCCTCAGCGTCTTCATCTGAAAACATGTTAGTTTACATGTGAATGCTGACAATACCTAGCCTTACCTTACCATCATCCCTCTCTATTCCTCCACTGTTTCTAAATTATCAGGCAGCTTATCTGACATCCAGTACTGAATTTTTCCATCAATTAAATATTGGGAAGACTGAATCCATTGTCTTTGGGCTCTGCCACAAATTCCATTCTCTAGCCATTGACTCCAGTTCATCCCTGACAATTGTCAGAGGGTGAACCAGACTGTTGCAACCTTGGTGTCATATTTGACACTGTTACGACCCACCATCAGGTGAGGTTCCCTAAAGTTGTTGATCCAGGCGAGACCCCTCAATTTGTCACCATCTGGCTAGGGCACCCTCAAATTGTAATGCCCCAGTTGAGGAGGAATGAATTGCCTTCCTGTCTTTAGTCAGTTGGTCACAACAAGATTTAATCTAAAAAGGATCCCTTTCGCGGATATCTTTTTCCCAGACCCAATCGTTCTGGTTTTGATGAAGCCAATTTGACCAGACCTTCTTGAGTTAAAGTGAAGAATAAGTTTATTAACTACTGAGGGCGAGAAAGGATAAAACACATGAACATGCAGTCATACAGGTTACAAGTAAATATTTAGCTTGAAGTAAGTGAACATAGTGTACGGAACAGTCCTTGACTTGTGGGGTGCAGCTGATTGAGTGTTGCAATTTGAGATTCCAGTAGAATTGACTCCGGTAGATGAATAGTCGGTTTTGAGGTTCCAGTAGTGTGGAATTCAGTTGAAAGGGAGAGAGGTCGGGACACCTGCAGAATGGGGATTTGGTGGGGTACTGTGTGTGGCTGTTACTTCTGAGTCAAATTTCCAGCACTTGCTCTCTCCTCAGCACACCCACCAACAAACAGACCCTGTGGCAGCTGTTCAGCTCACTTTTAACCCCTTCTTTGTATATTCCAAGTGGGAAGCAAATTCACAAATCTATCGCTGCATTGCTTGCAAGGTTTCTTGACCTCTTTAGGGGGAGGCAGTGGTATACTGGTATTGTCACTGAACTAGTAATCCAGAAACCCAGGGTAATGCTCTGGGGACTCGGGCTCGAAACTTGCCATAGCAGATGGTGGAATTTGCATTCATTAAAAATCTAATGATGACCATGAAGCCATTGTCAATTGTTGTAAAAGCCCATCTGGTTCACCAATCACTAAGGGAAGGAAATCTGACGTCCTTACCTGATCTGGCCTTGATGTGACTCCAGATCCACAGCAATGTGGTTGACTCTTAAATGCCCTCTGAAGTAGGGCAACTAGTTGGGTGATGGATAATAAATGCTGGCCTAGCCAGTGACGTCCACATCTCATGAATGAATTTTTTTTAACTTCTCCCATTATGACCCATTGCCTCTACCAGAGGGAGCAATTAGTTTCTGGATGTCTTTAGAAGTACCTTGTCTGGCAACAGGGGTTCTAGTATCTCTTAGTGAGTCACGCTGCAGCATTCCAGCCAGTGCATTTTTAAAGCTCAGGTCTTATTTTTAAAGTTCAATGGGAAGAATTTTACCCCCGTTGGGAGGAGAAGTACGGGGGCAGGCGCGCCTCTAATTGGCGCACCCAATTGGGGGCGTGCCACCATTTTACATATGTGCAAGAGCGCACAAATCTCCCGAGGCTAAGTGCTGCTTCAGGGAGATCAGCTCTGATTTAAAACTTTCATTAAACGTGTTTAAAAAGTTTCCCTGCCATGTCCCCTCATGTTACACTGTCACATGAGTTGAGACATGTCCATAAGTTTTATTGAAACTTTTCTTAAAGATTTAAATACCCTTATGAAATCTCATCCTGCCCATGGACAAGATTTCATGCCTTTTCCAAAGCCTGCCAGGGCTCCCGGCCTGCCTGCCAACCTTAAGGTTGGACGGGCAGGTCCAATAACAACCTTAATTACTTTCTCAATGGCCTCAATAGGCCGTTAACAGGTCGGCGGGTGTGCAGCTGACTCGGTTGGGCCCCACCGACCTGAAAATGGAAATGACATGGGGTAATGTCAGGAGTTCCACCCGACATCATCCCGCATCATTTTACGTGCCAGCGAGTGGGCCCTGCCCCCGCTCGTCGACTGAAAGATCGTGCCCAAAATTTCCAGATGCAATTCAGTGTTTTTCCTTCATATCATGACAACACACATCCACGCCATCAGGAAAATCTCCATAACCTTGTCCAACACCACTCCTTCGCCAGTGAATCTGCTGCTGAAACTCTAATTCATGTTCTTGCTATCTCTAGATTTGACTATTCCAATGCACTCCTGGCTGGCATTTTCTACCCATCATAAACTTGAGGACATCCAAAGCTCTGCTGCCTGTGTCCTAACTGGTCTGTCCTGATCATTCAACACTTGTGATCCCTGACCTACACAGGCTCCAAGTTGAGCAACATCTTTGTTTTAAAATTCTCATCATTGTTGTCAAATCCCTCCGTTGCCTGAACTTTCCCTATCTTTATAATGTCTTCTCTCTTACAACCCTGCTGAGATATCTGCGCTCATCCAATTCTGGCATCTTGAGCATCCCTGATTTAATTACTCCACCATTGGTGGCCATGCATTCAGCTGCTAAGGCTCCAAGTTCTGGAATTTCCTCATTAAATCTGGTTGCTTCTGTATCTTTCTTTCCTCTTTTTTAAGATGCTTCTTAAAATCTATGTCTTTGACCTAGCTTTTGGTCATCTGTTGTAATATCTGCTTATGTAACTTGGTGTCAAGTTTTTGATAATGCTCCTAATATGCGTCTTGGGATGTTTTATTACAGTGAAGACGCTACATAAATACTAGTTGTTGGGAACTCTTGTTCTAATCATCTTTTTCCTCACTTCCTCAAATAGTTGCTCACCTTTCCTGCTCCACAGCCTGCTTCTTATTGTGTTTCCACAAGTGAAATATTCTTATTCACAGCCATGTCGCAATTGATTTAGATCATATCATCATATTCGCAAATCCCTTTACTTGCTATTGGTTGCTTTCTCTCTCCTTGCTTTTTCCTTCCTTTTGTATTCTCTCTCAAAGCTGTAAGTACATTACTAATTTTCCTCTTTACTTGATAAATGTTGATTTCATTACTGGATTCCTGGTGCAGTTGATGTTTCTGTCTGTACAATATTAATTGGGTTTTTTGAATACCTTTTTTCAATGATCTTTTCACCTTTACAGGCATTTCGCCTACCTAACCAAAGGTATCCAATATTTTCTACAAAGTTTATTACCAGAGCATTTCAATCATGTCTGGAATACAGTTTTTCCTATTCTGGGGTAAGTGAAGAATTATTACAAATGGAAATTTGAAGAGTAAATAAATACTTGTGGTTGCTGTTTGATTAACAGTAGAGTGCAGCACAAGTAAATGCTGCACTTTCAATTGTAATGTACCAGTTACTGAAGGAATGTCTAAATGTAATTGCTATTATAAGCAAGATAAGCTTTAGTGAAAGCTCTATAGGCATGAGTAAAACAACTCAGAAATTTTATTCTGTTTGCTAAATTTAACCACAAGGTTTCCCATTTGGGTGTTTTTTAAACTGCTTCTAAAATAAAAAGGTTTGGAATCTGGAAGCTGATTTGATTTCTAGGTTGTTGAAAATTCATTGGAACGTGAAGTGGAAATTCCTGATTTAGTAGGCTAAGGATTATTAAGAGCTTTTTTTTCTCTCCTTTGTCATCCAGAATTCCTACTGAATACTTTGTGGCTTCATTTAGTGTTACGGCGATAATCCATTTGTGGGACAGCTACAAAATACCAAAGACGCAGGGATACCTGATGACAATCTTATGCCTCATAGCTACAACCGAGATCAACTACAGCACCGAGCAGGTAAAGGAGAAAACTCACGAGTTGATGCAATGTACCAAGTCGTACCAGGAAGTTTACCTGCTGCTCGGGAAAAACAATCCAAAGGAGCCAAGCCACTAGTTTGCACTATTTTACTGGGCTTGCTGCTGGTAATTGCAGCAGTAGTTGCATGGTGCTATTACACGGCATCATTAAAGAAATTAAATAGCTTTAAAATAGAACAGTTGGAACTCCATAAGGATGGATTTTTCATCAGAAATACGACTGACTTGGTTTTTGAAATGGGCTTCAAATCTGCTCCTATTGACCTTGAATCATGTCTTCAAGATGAAACTGGAGATGGGTTAAACTGCACAAAGTCTGGTAAAGAGAAAGTGGACTTCTTAATCAAAACCTTTAAGCCCAAAGATACCATAACTTGTTACAATATTGAATGGAAGACTGTCACATTGGACTCTGTTATTGAACACTGCATGTATTGGGCAAATGGACATTGGTATGGAGGAGCAGAAACCAGCACACAGCACTGGCCTATCAAAATTTCAGGTGTAGTGGATCCTAAGCCATATGTAACAGGTGATGTGTACTCAGTACGTGAAGGCTTTGGTGGAATTCTAGAAAGGTATTGGGTCTCATCTAAAGCTGTGGCTGTTCGAGTTAATGATTCAGTCCCTCTGCACATTGGTTGGAACAGCTCAGATGAAAAAGCCTTTTGCCTGCATGCTCGCTACAAAGATTCTCCATTTCAACCGGTGACAGGGCAACAGTCATTTGTAGAATTAAGTTATCAAGTCTGTATTGGTTCTGATTTGAAAATTGTCCACAGATACATGGCCAAAAAACATTTCAAGAAGCCTGAGATTACGCCTTCAGAGAGTATGTTTAGGTACCCTATATGGTCCACATGGGCTCTGTACAAAACTGAAGTGAACCAGGATAAAGTTCTGGATTACGCAGAAAAAATCAAGAAATATCAATTCAATTTCAGTCATATTGAAATAGATGACCGATATTCCAGTAGTTATGGAGAATTTGACTTTGACCCAGTTAAGTTTCCAAATGCTTCAGAACTGATGCAAAAGCTAAAAGATGATGGATTCCTGGTGACGTTATGGGTTCATCCCTTTGTTAACTATAATTCTCCCAGTTTTGTGAAGGGAATAAAAAGCTCTTATTTTGTGATGGATCCCAGTGGGAGATTTCCTGCCTTGGTGGAATGGTGGAATGGGATTGCGACAGTTTTGGACTTCACCAATCCTGAAACCACAGATTGGTTTCAGAAAAGATTGGAACACCTGAGGTCAAAATATGGGATTGTGTCTTTTAAATTTGATGCAGGTGAGACTAGTTACCTTCCTGCAGAGTTTAGCACTCACAAGCCTTTGTCTGATCCTAGCTTGTTTAGTAAACTATATGCAGAAACTGCAGCTTTGTACTGCAAGTTGGCTGAAGTGAGGGTAGGATATCGCACCCAGATGCTCCCTTGTTTCGTACGTATGATTGATCGTGATTCTGTTTGGGGTTATGAGCTTGGTCTAAAGTCTCTGATTCCAACTGCCCTCACCATGAGTATTTTAGGATACCACTTCATATTGCCTGATATGATTGGAGGAAACATTTATCCAAATAAAACTGACGGCTCTGATGAGATCCCAGACCGTGAGCTTTATATACGTTGGCTCGAACTATCAGCTTTTCTTCCAGCTATGCAGTTCTCCATTCCTCCTTGGCTATATGATGAGGATGTTTTGCGGATTGCATATAAATTTACACAGCTCCGAGAAAGTTTAGTCATGCCCCTTATCCTTCGGCTAGCGGAGGAAACTACTAAGACAGGTAATCCAATTATAAGGCCCCTCTGGTGGATTGCTCCAGGTGATGATCAAGCACAAAAGGTAGACACACAGTTTCTAATTGGGGATTATCTTATGGTAGCCCCCATTCTAGAAAAAGGTAAAGAAGCAAGAGATATCTATCTTCCTGAAGGTAAATGGCAGAGTTTCAATGGAGACGTTTTTCATAAAACACCATATCACCTAAGTGACTTTGCGGTTAACCTTGATGAAGTGGCTTATTTTATTAGAATGATCTGATTTTTTTCTTCTTCATTTGGAGTAATTCAGTTAGCTAATTAAATGGATTTTTTTTTACAAATGATTACAGATCTAGTGCTAGCACCTGTGTTCAGACATACTTAATTCCAGGATTATCCACAAATGGTCATGTTAGTATTATACTTGAGGTACCTTAAATTTTAAAAGGAAATGGAGATTTTTTAACTTCTCTTTCCCTAACTAAACCAGTTACTACTTTTTTAAGGAATAGTCTCTCAAATTTTTAAAGAAAGTAGGCGAACGATAAAACAAAATGAAAGCATAAGCTTTTTTTAGAACGGTTCATTTTTTTTAAAAAGCGCACATTTCTGTTAAAAATCAAATGGGCTGCCAGAGAAATAACAGGGATTTTTTAAAAAATCCAGAGCTAGTGTTTTAGTAAATTACAATTTTAGTGAGTCATGGATCAAAAAAAAATTTTATTTTATCTATTTAAATAATTTGGTGAAGACAGTGGTGTAGTGGTAATGTCACTGGACTAGTAATCCAGAGACAGAGTCCAATGCTCTGGGGACATGGGTTCAAATCCCTGGAATTGAAAGCCACTTCCAGTAATGGTGATCATAAAACTATCATCAATAAAACCCTTCTGGTTCACTAACATCTTTAGGAAGGGAAATCTGCCATCCTTACCTGGTCTGGCCTACATGTGACTCAGATCCATAGCAATGTGGTTGACTCTTAATTGCCCTCTGAAATGGCCTAATAAGCCACTCAGTTCAAGGGCAGTTAGGGATGACAATAAATGCTGACCTTGCTAGTGACATCCACAAAGAATTAAAAACAACAATATATACAGAACAGTTAAGTCAAAACTTGCTGTTGCCAAATTAGGGGACATGGTAAGCTGTGAGGAAGCATGCAGGAGAGATTACAGGAAAACATGTTTAAAGAATGGGAAAATATCTGACAAATGCAGTTCGCTGTAGCTGACTTTGAAATATTACATTTTGCGAAAGGGCAGAGAATGGTATAACTCTCTGGAGTGGGGGAAATTGGGTATTATAGGTTTTTGAAAGCAAATTGCAAATGGTGGAAGACAAAATTGGCACAAAATGTGAGAAATGTAGAAAACTTGGTCTGTATTCACTGGAGCAGAGAAAGTTATGGAGAAATCTAACCCACAATTTTATCCCCCTCACCACCCTCCCCAACTTTTTCAGAATTTATGAATGTTGTTTTAAGACAGTGACAGTAGGATGTAAGCTCTGCATTAATCTTAGAAACAGAAATCGAAAGTTAAAAGAACTGTTCTCACACAAAGTTATTAGAAAATAGAATGTAACACCACAGTGACTTTGAAGTATGGTTGAATGATGTCATTTAAAAATACAATATTAGAAAAACAGAGAAACGGGATTAGAGTAGATGGCAACAATGCAGGAAATTAGCATTGTCACAGATGCAGTGGGTTGAGTGACCACCCCGCCAACCATCAAATTGGCATTTTTCAGTGATTCCATAGTAGTTGTGCTACCAAATTATGCTTGCAAAGTTCTGAGTTTTACAGCATGATTATGGTATTTGGAATTTAATCTTAAAATCTTTTCAAGCCACATGAAATGAACATTGTCAATACAGCCTTCCCAGCATAACTGTTAAACCACAACAGGATCTAAGGTGTAGCTTATTTATGAGCAACTAGAACAATCATTGAAGTAACAATAAAAACAAGATGTAAAACAAAATATGGAGTAATATAGTACTGTAGGTGAGCAAATTCAAAATTGACACAGTCCACTAAAGAACATTTTAAGCATAAGGAATACTAATTTGGATCATAATGTGAGGGCAAAGAAGCAAGAGACAGTAAAATTCTAGATTCTTTGAATGCACCAATGAAACAGAACTGCTGTAAACCACTTGCAACCTCCTGTCCAAGTCATACATCATCCTGACTTGGAACCATATCGCTGCTCCTTCGTTGTTGCTGCGTCAAAAACTGGAACTTCCTTTCTACCAGCCCTGTGGGTTTTTCTATACCTATATGGACAGCAGCAGTTCGAGACGGCAGTTCACCACCACCTTAAGGGCAGTTAGGGATAGGCAACAACAACATTTACATCCCAAGATGGAATAAAAAATGTAAAAACAATCCAACTAAACGTGAAGCATATAGATAATCTTGCAAACACAAGAAGCTGAAGGGGATGAATGACTTAGTTTTTACTTACTCCAAGTTTTTACAAAGGACCAAGAGTGTCAAGTTAAATTTAATCAGATTTTGAACCATACTCTGCCCCTTGTCTTTTCTCAATGCAACGTTTTTGCACTGAGTGCTGTTTTAAACAAGAAGTCAGAATGGAAACAAGCATTCACCATGCAAAAGAAAGGAAACATAAACTTAAGATTGCTGCCCATCAAATGGCCATTATTTTATACCCAGGGTCTATACAGGACAAGGTGAAGGATCATGCCAGTGAACTGCTGTTGTGAAGCTACAATTCTTCTAATGTCTCTTTCCTCCCCTATATGTACATTTATCTAACTTGGGTCAAGAGAAAATGGGATCAAAAAGAACCTTCATTCATCCCTAATGCTGTCTGTGAAGAATTTGTAAAAATTCATTTTATGGAATGTGGGCATCGCTGGCTAGGCCAGCATTTATTGCCCATCCCTAATTGCCCTTGAGAAGGTGGTGCTGAGCTGCCTTCTTGAACCACTGCAGTCTATGTGGTGTAGGTACACCCACGGTGTGTTAGGGAGGGAGTTCCAGGATTTTGACCCAGCAACAATGAAGAAGCGGCGATATATTTCCATGCTGGGTGGCTTGGGGGGGAACGTGCAGGTGGTGGTGTTCCCATGTGTCTGCTGACGCATTTGGAATCATGCCAAAGGCTGATTAAATGCTCTCAGAAACTTAAGCTTGCATAAATAATAGACCAGTAAAGAAAACAAAACAGCATTGAGAAGGAATCTCTCTCATAATCTCCAGCTCTACTACAGAAAACAAGGGCGGCTATATGTCTGTTTAGCCCATCAGCATCTTAACGATTACTCTCACGGTTACATCAATCATGTACAATTATGTAAATATCAGTGTACATAACTGCCAAAAAGATTTGTGGTACCTTCTACCTTAAGTCAGAATATCAGGAATCTGAGAATATGTTTCTCTTGATCCAAAAAAGCTTCACAATTTTTTTTGCTCCACAAACTTGATTTTAAAACATTTGGTTCTGTTGGTTCATAATATAGTGATCTTAATAAATCCTGTTGAATGCTGGCTGCTATAATTCCATCTCTATTGCTATCATTTAATTAATCTTTTTACTCATAGTCACATTCAATTCCTCTTAACAGTAGGTGAGAAATTGGTTAAAATCTCAATTAAACACAATACACATTGCCCAAAACAAAAATACTCTGGGTATCTTCTCTCTTTAGAACTGAGATAGTATGCAAAGGATGTGGAAGGGATGTGGTTAGTCCTGGTTATAATTCAAGATATTAAATTTTTAATGCATCTCTCCAATAAAAACCACTGTACAGTTGCAACAAAATAGCTGCTTACTAGCCATGTGTGCAGTACATGTCGACTGCTGTTTAATTTTGTTAATTCTATTAATTTTGTTTCTCATCTACATCCTGCCCCCAGCGATGTCATCTGAAAGCATGGCATTAGTTTTCACATATACGTTGATGACACCCAATGCTACCTCACCACCACGTCTCTCAACTCCTCTAGTGCTATTAAATATCAGACTGTTTATTCAGCATCCAGTACTAGATAAGAAGAAACTTACTCCAATTAAATTTTGGGAAGACTGAAGCCATTGTTTTCGGTCCCCGCTCCAAACTCCATTCCCTAGCTACTGATTCTATCCCTCTCCCTAGCAACAGTATAAGATTAAACCAGTCTGTTCGCAACCTTAGTGTCATATTTGACCCCGAGATGTGCTTCCAAACTCATATTCATGCCACCACTAAGACCGCACAATTCCACCTCCATAAAATCACCTGACATGGTCCCCGTCTCGGCTCACCTGCTGTTGAAACCTTCATTCGTGCCTTCGTTACTTCCAGCTCACCTATTTCAATGCAATCCTGGCTGGTCTCCCACATTCTGCTCTCTGTAAACTTGAGAATTTCCAAAATTCTTCTTGAGGTCAACCAAAATTCTTCTGCCTGTGACTTAACTCGCAGCAAGGCCTATTCCCCTATCGCCCCTGTGCTCACTGACCTACACAGGCTCCCAGTCAAGCAGCGCATCAAAATCACACAGTGCAGAAGAGGCCCTTCAGCCCATTGAGTCTGCACCGACACGTGAGAAACACCTGACCTACCTACCTAATCCCATTTACCAGCACTTGGCCCATAGCCTTTGACAAGGTGCTGCACAGGAGGCTGCTCAGTAAGATAAGAGCCCATGGTGTTAGAGGCAAGCTACTAGCATAGATAGAAGACTGGCTGTCTGGCAGGAGGCAGAGAGTGGGGATAAAGGGGTCCTTCTCAGGATGGTGGCCGGTGACTAGTGGAGTTCCGCAGGGGTCAGTGTTGGGACCACAACTTTTCACTTTATACATTAATGATGTAGATGAAGGAACTGAAGGCATCCTGGCTAAGTTTGCAGATGATACAAAGATAGGTGGAGGGACAGGTAGTATTGAGGAGGCGGGGAGGCTGCAGAAGGATTTGGACAGGTTAGGAGAATGGGCAAAGAAGTGGCAGATGGAATACATTGCTGGGAAGTGTGAGGTCATGCACTTTGGTAGGAAGAATAGAGGCATAGACTATTTTCTAAATGGGAAGAGAATTCAGAAATCTGGAGCGCAAAGGGGCTTGGGAGTCCTAGTCCAGGATTCTCATAAGGTTAACTTGCAGGTGATTAGGAAGGCAAATGCAATGTTGGCATTATTTCAAGAGGACTAGAATATAAAAGCAGGGATGTGCTGCTGAGGCTTTATAAGGCTCTGGTCAGACCACATTTAGAATATTGTGAGCAATTTTGGGCCCCGTATCTCAGGAAGGATGTTCTGGCCCTGGATAGGGTCCAGAGGAGGTTCACGAGAATGATCCCAGGAATGAAAGGCTTAACATATGAGGAACGTTTGAGGACTCTGGGTCTATACTCGATGGAGTTTAGAAGGATGAGGGGGGATCTGATTGAAACTTAGAGAATACTGAAAGGCCTGGATAGAGTGGACATGGGGAAGATGTTTCCATTAGTAGGAGAGACTAGGACCCGAGGGCACAGCCTCAGAGTAAAGGGAAGACCTTTTAGAACGGAGATGAGGAGAAACTTCTTTAGCCAGAGAGTGGTGAATCTATGGAATTCATTGCCACAGAAGGCTGTGGAGGCCAGGTCATTGAGTGTATTTAAGACCGAGATAGATAGGTTCTTGATTGGTAAGGGGATCAAAGGTTACGGGGAGAAGGCGGGAGAATGAGGTTGAGAAACTTTTCAGCCCTGATTGAATGGTGGAGCAGACTCGATGGGCCGAATGGCCTAATTTCTGCTCCTATGTTTTATGGTCTTAAGTTATGATGTGCCAAGTGCTCATCCAGGTACTTCTTAAAGGATGTGAGGCAACCCGCCTCCACCACCCTCCCAGGCAGCGCATTCCAGACTGTCACCACCCTCTGGGTAAAAAAAAAAATTTTCTTCACATCCCCCTAAATCTCCTGCCCCTCACCTTGAACTTATGTCCCCTCATGACTGACTTCAACTAAGGGGAACAGCTGCTCCCTATCCACCCTGTCCATGCCCCTCATTTTAAAATTCTCATCCTTGTTTTCAAATCGCTGCATGGCCTAATGCATCCCTATCTCTGTAATCTCCAGTCCAGCAACCTTCTGAGATACCTGTGCTCCTCCAATTCTGACCTCCTGTGGATCCCTTATTGAAAGAGATAACATATTCAAACCTATGTCTGCTGGCTAAGCCAACAGACATTTCTTGCACTGAGGTTTCCTGAATATGTGTCTACATGTCTGCAATCCTTGGCTACCAGATACAGTAGCTGTCGCTTCCAATGGGAAGAATTTACGTTGCTGAAAGCTGTTGGTAGTGAATTCTACTTTCAGTTTCTCCCATGATGGTTGGATCATTTGGATTGTTTGTAGGTGAACATAGGAAATGGCATGCGAGCATCGTACATAGAAATCACTTTTCTACACCATCGTATTATAACATAACATAACATAACACCATCATCTGTTAGGTGGATCACACTCATGCTTAATAGCGGCAAAAATATCAACTCCATCTGACTGTTAACTGTTAAGATGACTTTTCCGCCTTATGATAATATGCTTTGGACAAATGGTGCAGTAATTCCTTCAAAAGAGCACCAGTTATCCGTTTTTGTCTTTATGTTTCTATAGATTACAGGCTGAGTATCAAGATCTTGAAGATAACAAGACAGGTTTTAGCTGGTGTGTAGTGTGCATTTACAGCAGCTTGCACTGAAGTTTTAGTTTGTATGGACTGTACACATATAGGAGCTGTTATTGAAAGATTTTAATTGTTGTATAATGTACATGTAAAAATATTGAAATTCCTAATTCCTGGTTCTGCTAGCACAAACCATGATTGGAATTCATTGCTTGGTTTTTTAAAAAATTCCATCATTTTTCATTGAAAGCTCTGTGGTGGAACAGATGTTAAAATTCTGTGTCACAGTTTTCTTAATTTCCTAAGATTGCTGTTCCATGTATTTGATCTTGTATTTTTCCTCAATGATGAGGCTCTTACATCTCTGATCAGCCATTCGCTCGAACAACTCACAAACTACTACTCTCCACTCCTTGATGCACAGCATCAGAGTTAATGAAGGGCTCCACAACAACTTGCATTTATATAGTGCCTTTAACACTTTAAAATGTCCCAAGGCACTTCAGTGGAACATGATCAAACAAAATTTGACACCAAGCCACACAAGAAGCTATTAGGGTAGATGACTAAAAGCTTGATGAAAGAGCTAGATTTTAAGAAGTGTCTTAGAGAGGTTTAGGGAGGCAAACAGCTGAAGTTGATTACTGGGTTGAATTTGAATGAATTAGCAGATTTCATTGTTCAAGATTCACTTGTGGAGTTTTAAATTAATCAGCGAAGCTGACTAAGATTTTCCAACATTTTTGTTTTTGATTTGAATTAAACAACAAATGTGCAATACATTGTTTCCATTCAAATGAATCAACTTTGAATTGAGAGTACACTATAGCACACAGTATAGTGTTTAGGATAGGATGTTTATGAATCTTCATGAGTGACAATCTTGTTGAAGTCTTTGTCTGCAGAATGAACCTACTATTGAAACACCACATATATAATTTTCTACCTCATATGGTTGTGAAAATAATCTCTGCTGTTAGTATAAACTCAATTCACTTTTACAGAAATAGATGAAAAATTATAATTCTTTAGAAGATATGAATTAGTCTTTTATTGAAGGATACAGAAACTTTTGAGTGCATCAAAGCAATCTAATCCTAGGAGTTGCGAACACCATCATTAAAATGGTACCAGAAATGTCCATAGCATTCTGGCATTGTGCTTTCTTGAGTTAGTGAATGCATTGCCATACAATGTGGGCTCAGCTAGAATAGGACAGAAATACTCTAAAAGGCTAAGCTACCCATTGTTGCAGAAGCATATTCCCTGTCTCAGATACATAATTATGTATTCTGTAGGAGGGGTAATAAATAACATAAATTTGGGGAGGAAATAAATAAGTACCTTCTCTTCGGCTTGTTAGGTTCATGCTTGTGCGAACGGTTAGAGGAGCTTTTTTTGGGGGGAAAAAATTTCCACTGTAGTCCCCTGAATGACCTAGAGGTAGGTTTGCACCCGTATAGGCTGGAAGATCCCAGGTTTGAGCTACTTGATTTCAACCAGGGCGACAATTGAAATGCTGCACATTGCTTCAGTGCTACATGTTGTTTGGGGGCTGGGGGAGAGAGAAAAGGAAAACCACACTCAGCTGTAATACCACCCATGAATAGTCAACTTGCTCTAGCTGGATGAATACCTGAAGGCTGCTAGTGCCTTTGGAATTATAGTCCAGGAAGCGTCCAAGCCTTTAGGAGAGGCCGGGAGAATAGGATGTAACATTTTCAATTTAAAGCTAATTTGTAAATTCATAGCAAATTTAAATTTCCAGGAGAAACAAATTTCTAAATTGTTTCTCATAGCCTGTGGCACTGTACTTTGCCCTCGACACGGGCACAATGGAGGAAGGTTAGACTCTGTTCCAGTTTGGAAGTTTTAAGTATTATCTTCCCGTTATAGCTTACCGTAGATTCGTTCATGAACCAGGAACTTTCTTAATCTGTATGACTCAGTATCATAGTCTTCCCCTGGTCCATTAAAGCAGCACTTGTATTAATAACAAATGTGTTAGGTAAACTTAAATGATGGATTATCTCATATTTGGAGATTTGTATAAACCAGTGAATTGATGTTAAATACCTGTGATTGTGTTTGATGTTTTTAAAACATAATCGGTTTTTTATTGGGTTTGTTTCTGATTTATATCAAGTTACTTTTAGTTCCTGATTGGCGCTAAAGTCTCAGGATCAGACATTATAACTGTGTGCGCTTTTTGTTTTAATCTTTTATAGGAGCTTTATTTTTTTTAACTTCAGAAACTTGCAGATACGGAATCGTGCGATCCCAATTTTAAACTCTAATAGTGTGTGATCATGTAGATTTGCTTCTCTGAAACAGCATTAACAAGGGTATAAAGAATGTAAAATGGCAGCAGAAATGTAGTGTTTGTTAGTCAGTAGTTGATAGCTGCAATTATGCTGTAATAGGCAAGTTTATTTTCATAGCAGTGACCAATGAAATGCAATTTGCTTAATTTTTCCTGAGAGTTGCATTTTATTTTTGCCCATTATTGGAAAGACAATACAAGTCAAAGACTAGCAGTTAAATGCTCTAAAAGCAAAGATTAAACTATTTTAAGCAACTTAAGGTGAAGAGAAAAGCACAATTCTGAATGTATTCTAAATGTACATATATCATTTCAATCCCTAAGAAAACAGATTTTCTGTGAATGGAAAGGTCATTGTGTTTGGTTATACATGTTAGTGTTTAGCCAAAGTCTTGGAACAATGGGATAGAAATTAAACTTCATTTGTCAATTTTACTGGGATAAAACGGGTGCCCTGAAGCCCAATCCTTTGGACTTCCCAAGGACGTCTGAAAAATGTCTGACCCAAAAATTGGGCTAGTTTATGAAACAAGGGTTTAGATCCATTATCCATGTAAATTAGAGTCTTGATCTCTGTTTCAGGCCCTCTCACCGAAATTGGGCTGCAATGACTGAAGTCAGACTTGTTATTTATAAATAAATTATTTTGCTGGGCACAAATTCTGGATGATTGGTCGTTTATAAGATGGCATGTTACAGTAAACATTGTGTTACTGCAAACAGAAAATAATGGTGTAATGTGCTAGTTTTTGCATTAATAAATATTTGTGGATTTTTCATTGCTGTGTTCAGGGAAAGTAATGTAAAGTTAATTTTGTTCAAATAAAGATTTGTGCATTTTTCATTGTGTTTCTATATACTTTTGTATCTATTAATGTGCAAAATGTTCAAATGATTTTCTGATTAACCCTATTAGCAGTGTGACTCATGTGGTTTGTGTGGACCAAGTCTTCTGAGCAGACCATTCCACAACGAACACACAAAGCAGTCATTCCATTTCTAGACCAAAGAGCTAAATATTTAAGGCCTTTTCAGTTCCAATTTTAAATTATGACCTTGCATAAGCTTAAAGTATTATTTCAAATTTCCTAAACTAATCTGCACTTACAAGATATTTGTAATGTTTTCAAAATATTTTCTGCTATCAAGGGATTCCTTTTGCTACATTCCATTGTCCAGAGGTGTAAGAAACATCAGAAAACATCAAGCATTTTGTAGTTTATCTAGGTTGCTTGACAAATTACAATCCTATTCCTGACTAGAGTAGACAAATTAGTCTCCCAGTGGAGAATCTGTACGCAATTGACTGCACATGGAGGACTGACAATAGTGATGAAAAACAAATTTGTATCAACAGTTCATAAGCAGAAATATTTCTTATGTGTGGAACACAATAACACGGAAAATAATTTTGTCTTTGTAAATAAGATATTGTGTGCACTGCACCACAAACCCTACTAAATATTATCGCTGGAAAACTGATTTTTTTTTAAAATCCAGTCTTTATGAATGGTGGGATTATTGGTGCTTGCATTTTGGCACTGTATCCAATGAGGCTAAATAAGTTAATTAAAAAATTAATTAATCAGATCTGATTATTTAAGATATTTAAATACATTTTGAATTGTGGGGAGGATAGAGGGAACCTCACTGTGCCTCTTCCTGTTAAATCCTGCACTTGTGTTAGTTGATGCTGATACTAAACCACAGTGTTTTTGTGAAGCTCCCGGTGGTTTAGTGCCACAAGGACAAGAATGGATCACAGAATCAGACATGCAGACTGGTGTGGATTATTTGTGGCCCCCTGCAATTCAAAATGAAGAACATAGAAACAAGGAGCAGGAGTAGATAAGATCATGGCAGATCTGACTGTAACCTCCCATCTACCCCCAGTAACCTTTCACCCTCTCTTGTTTATCAAGAATCTATCTACCTCTGCCTTGAAAATGTTCAAAGACTCTGTTTCCACTGCCTTCTGAGGAAAAGTTCCAAAGATTCACTACCCTCAGAGAAAATTTCTCTGTCTTAAATAGGCGACCCCTTATTTTTAAACGGTGTCCCCTTGTTCTAGATTCTCCAACAAGACGATGTCAAGACCCTTCAGAATCTTAGAGGTTTCAATCAAGTTGCCTCTGAATTTTTGGAGACTGCCCTGGTGATTAGCGAAAGCCTTGTTAAATTTCAAAAAATTACTTGATTGGTCATGTCACATTCAGCAGCATATTGCACAGCATCATTGACACCCACATACTATACAAATGGTTGAGCATAACCGCTACCCCCAACATGAAATGCCCTCCTGGGGAGGGCATCCTGAAGTGCTAACTTTTTTTGTTCTTGGGATCTGGATGATACTGGCAAAGCTAATTGTTATTGTTCATCCCTCGTGACCCTAAAAAGATGGTGCTAGACATACATTTTGAATCACAACAGACTTTGTGCTGATGACTCTCCCATGATGGTGTTAAGTAAAGAATTCCACAATTTTTGACCCAAATATCTGTGAAAGTGGTACCTATTCAAGTCAGGATGTGTGACTTTGAGAGGATGATGCTTTTCTTGTCCTTGTTGATGACAGATGTTAAAGACCTGAGAGATGTTTTTGAGATAGCACGAGTGCGTTGTTGCAGTGTATCCTGTAGACAATTCAGTTGTTAGAGAAGCTGTGTCAGGTGAAGTTGTATTTGGATTCAATTTTGAATTAAAACTCAGTTTTATTTTTAAAAGCTTCTTCAGAACTTTGATGAAACAGCTACTATCTGGAGACTTGATAAGACAGTCAAATTTGTAAGACTGGTATCACTCATCATTCAAGATAAATTTGGAATCCCGATGTTGTCTTTGTATATCCAAGTAAATAAGCTACTCTGTTATGTCCTGAAACCTTGCTGTGGAACCTCCCGTCATATGGTGCAAGCTAATGGGACCTAATGTAAAAGAGTAAGTGTCATAGAAGAGATGACATAAGCTTCAGCTGAGGGTAAATTTGTATATCACTTCATGGGAGGATAGGTGAACAAAGGTTGGCCACCCAGCAGCTGTGGCTGGGGCGCAAATCAATTGCACTGCTCTGTCATGGATAATGTCGAGCTTCTTGGTGTTGTAGCAGTTAAAGTTTTTCAAGTTAGTGGTGGTTATTTAACAACATTCCTGCTAAGTCTTATATCTATAGAACATAGAACAATATGATACAGAAGAAGATCAGTCGACGCATTCTGCCTGTGCCAGCTTTTGGATAGAGCTATCTACCTAGTCCAACTCTAGTGTTCTTTCCCCATAACACCGTGTATATTTTCCCTTAAAATATCCATCCAATTCACTTTTGAAAGTCACAACTGAATCTGCTTCCACCATCCTTTCAGGCAGTGCACTTAAGATTACTTAAGATTGGTGAGGGTGATAGGTGGTGTGCACAGAAAATATGAGCGTGACCTGCTTCATAACGGCATGAAGGCAGGTCACGATCATCTGCTCAGCCCACCAATGGCGGGCTGCGTTTCCTGCCATTGGTCGACGGGGAGATAATTGTAATGCATCAGCATATAATTAAAGGACCATCCTACCAGGCTCTTGGAACCCCAACATATTGTCTGTCCGCGTCGGCGGGAAAGCACGCCAACATGTTTCACAACACGCAGGCAACATGCACCTGGCGGCCTGCAGTTTGGGGAACTGAGGTGAGTGAGCAGCAGTGCTCTCCACAGCTCGCCTCTTGTCTACAGGCCTCGGGGCGCCGGGGGGGCAGGGGCAAGTGCTGGTCAGCCTCAGAGGCGACTGCTGAGGGGAACGGTTGTCCGGGGGGCAAGTGCTGGCCAGCCTCGGAGGCGTTTGCTGGGGAGGGGCATATCCAGGGGCAAATGCTGGCTTGCCTAAGAGGCAACTGCTGAGGGGGCGGGGAGGGGTGTCTGGGGACAAGTGCTAGCCAGCCTCGGAGGTGACTGAGAGGAGGGGTGTCCAGGGGCAAGTGCTGGCTAGCCTAGGAGCCGCCTGCTGAGGGGGGGTATGTACGGGGGCAAGCGCTGGCCCGCCTCAGAGACAACCGTTGTCGGGGGGGGGGTCAAGTGCTGCCCTGGTGCTGCATCATACACACAGGCAATCGAGGTGAGGGGAAGGGTAAGTGAGGGAAGTGGCCACGCATTAGGGACACCTGTGTAAACTGACCATGCCTCTGCAACTGAGACAAATCAGGTACAACCACAGTGATATGCTTGGGGTTGGGCTCCTAGCCTCCCCGCTCATGCAATCAACACAGAGGCACCAATGTGCCACCTTGCCCACCCGCCGCCCCCATTCTCCCCCCAGTCCCCCACCTCTGGCAGAGACTTTGAGTCTGCCACTGCTTTATTGGAGCACAGAGCAGTTGGACTGCACATGTTCTCGCCAACCCTGGCCATGTGGCAGTCACTGCTGGAGGTGCTCACAGCTCCTTGCAATATAAACATCCCAGGTAGGACCTGTCTCCCCTCTGTCACAGGTTGACAGGGCAGCCATGCAGAGCTCATCTCTGGCCATCCGAGGAATGACCAGCACTCTCTGGGAAGCATTAAGGGGCGGTCACACAGGGCCAGGAAAGTGCTAAGAACAGCCATGATAACTACGTCTTTCTTTCATGCTGCAGGAGGACCACGTAAGGATCATGGATCCTGGTGACCTAGCTGTATACCTGATGGCCCACAGAGACTGCAGAAGACAGAGGAAAGAGCGACTGAGGGTCTTGGCTGAGCAAAGGCAGGAGCAGCAACCTCATGAAGAAGGGGCAGCAGGGGCTCCCGCACACGCTGCCCAGGAGTGACAGCGAGCTGTGGCTGGTTGGGGCCTAGCGACACCCAGGGTCTATAGACGCCGCCTGCCATTCCTGCAGATGACTGAGAACCAGTGTCGCCGATGACTGCACATGTCTAGGAACCTGGTAGCTCACATCTGCCACTTACTGCAGAACTTGGCGCCAAGGGGACATGGAGGGCATCCATTGCCAGTGGCTGTGAAAGTGCCCGCGGTGATCAATTTCTATGCCAGTGGCTCCTTTCAGGGCTCCACAGATGACCTCTGTGGGATTTCACAATCCATCACCCACAAATGCATCCATGAGGCCATGGATGCCATCTTTTCCATGGCACACAATTTTGTGCATATGCCGGGACTGGGACAGCCAGGGTGCAAGGGTCATTGGATTCACCCTGCTCTTGGGATTCCCCCAGGTGCAGGATGTGATTGACTGCACTCAGGCGCTCAGGTCTCCATTGCTACACTCCAGTGGACTTCATCAACCACAAGGGCTTCCGCCCACTGAATGTGCAGAACACCAGAAATGCATCCTGCAGGTATGTGCACAGTTTCCAGGGAGTGTGCAAGATGCCTACATCCTGAGTTGCTTGCAGATCCCTGCAGTTTTCCAGGGTCCACAGAGGCTGCAGAGTTGGCTCCTTGGGGACAAAGGCTACCCGCAGAGACCGTGGCTGATGACACCCGTGCGGCGGCCTCAGACTGCAGCAGACCGACGCTGTAATGAGGCTCATGCAGCAGCTTGCAACTTGAAGCAAACTATTGGGATGCTGAAGATGCGGTTCCAGTGCCTGTACTGGACTGGTGGAGTCCTGCAATACAGTCCACAGAGAGTGTCACACATCATCATTGTCTGTTGTGCATGTTACAACCTGGCACTGCAATGGGGAGAAGAGCTGACTGAGGAGGAAATGGAGGAGCTGGAAGACGCCGATGGGCATGAGGGAAGGAGGTCCGCAGTGGTGACTGTGACGGGGATGAGGCTCTTGCACTGGCCAGACGAGGCAGGCAAGCTCGGGAGGTTCCCATAAATGTCAGATTTGTGGAGCGTGATGAGAATGTGCAGTGAGGTGTCCCCATAGATCCTCACACTGAAGTTGTGAATGTTTGACTCCAGTCTAGCTTATGACAGCGCCAATACCTTCTGTGAGAATGCTCCTGTCATGGAGATGTAGTGGAGGCCCTAATAGTCGCTCGATCGCAGGAGGATGATGACAACATGCATTGAGGACACTCCATAGATCTTCACCTAGCTTCTGAGAACATCTGACTCCTGTCTGGCCGAGGGCAGCTCGCTTGCACTCTGTGATCAGGGCCAACACAGAGATACAGCCATGAAACTTTAGACACATCCGATGCTGTGTCCGCCTTCAGCACCTCAGCCCTTCAGGAGCTGGTACATAGCATCTCTGCTCGCAGATGTAGGTGTGATGGGGGCCAGCCCCACCTTAAAGGTGCTGAGAGTGGACAATAAGACATAGGAGCAGAAATTAGACCATTCAGCGCATCATGGCTGAAACGTTTCTCAACCCCATTCTCCCGCCTTCTCCCTGTGACCTTTGATCCCCTTACCAATCAAGAACCTATCTCGGTCTTAAATACACTCAATGACCTGGCCTCCACAGCCTTCTGTGGCAATGAATTCCATGGATTCACCACTCTCTGACTAAAGAAGTTTCTCCTCACCTCTGTTCTAAAAGGTCTTCCCTTTACTCTGAGGCCAGAGGTGAGGTGGGAGTAACTGCCCTTGACCTCAAGGCAGCATTTGACTGAGTGTGGCATCAAGAAGCCCTAGCAAAACTGGAATCAGTGAGCAGGTTTTTGCTGAGTAAATGTCGCAAGATAGCACTGCCAATGACCCTTTCCACCATTTTGCTAGTGACTGAGGCTGTGCCCTCGGGTCCTAGTCTCTCCTACTAATGGAAACATCTTCCCCATGTCCACTCTATCCAGGCCTTTCAGTATTCTCTAAGTTTCAATCAGATCCCCCCTCATCCTTCTAAACTCCATCGAGTATAGACCCAGAATCCTCAAACATTCCTCATATGTTAAGCCTTTCATTCCTGGGATCATTCTCGTGAACCTCCTCTGGACCCTCTCCAGGGCCAGAACATCCTTCCTGAGATACGGGGCCCAAAATTGCTCACAATATTCTAAATGTGGTCTGACCAGAGCCTTATAAAGCCTCAGCAGCACATCCCTGCTTTTATCTTCCAGTCCTCTCGGAATAAATGCCAACATTGCATTTGCCTTCCTAACTACTGACTCAACCTGCAAGTTAACCTTAAGAGAATCCTGGACTAGGACTCCCAAGTCCCTTCGCACTCCAGATTTCTGAATTCTTTCCCCATTTAGAAAATAGTCTATGCGTCTATTCTTCCTACCAAAGGATAGAGTGCACTCTGATGCTGTCGAGGCCCATGGCCCTACCTCTCATAAGCATCAAGATTGATTCGATGAAAACAAAGGTAATCTAGAAACCCCTGAAGGGGAAACATCACCTCTACAGGGTTTACCTCAATGACAAGTCATCATACGATGCCTACTGAAACTATCCTGTGCAAGCTTAGAGAGATGCAAGACACTTGCTGATTCAGAAAGTAGACAAATGCAGACCATAAAGACGGGAAGAACTTCTATAATGCTTTGAAATGTGCGTAAGAGCCCCAGTCTACTGGTTCATCACCAATCCTCTGTGCCAGCAGATCAAAAAAAACCCTGAATTCTAGAAAGGTGAACAGAGCACTTTAACTACATTCTCAGTTGGCCTTCATCCATCAATGAAGAAGCAATCAACAGCCTGCCAAAGGTTGCCATCAACTCACAATCCTTCCATGCTGTTAGAAATGCAGAACACAATCAAACGCCTGTCTAGTGGTGAAGATCCAGGAGCTGATGCTATCCCATCTGACGCCTACCAGGCTGGAGGTCAATTCCTGATTAAGAAGCTCGCTGAACTCTTTGTCTATACAAGAGCAAGAAACCATGCCACAAGAATACAAAGATGCCTCCATTACCCGCTTGTACTAGTGGAAAGGAACTTGCCAATCTTGCGACTATCATAGAGGAATCTCAGTGTTCTCTATCGCTAGCAAAATCTTTGCCAGAATCCTCCTTAACTGTTTAGTGCAGCAGCTTGACAAGGATCTGCTGCCAGAGAGTCCGTTTCAGAAAAGGTCAAAGAACCACTCCTGGAGAAATGCCAAGGATAGAATATGGACCTTTACCACATCTATTAATCTGACCAAAGCCTTTGACATAGTCAGCCACGAGGACCTTTGGAAGCTAATGGAGAAATTCAGCTGCCCTGAGAAATTCATCACAATGATTCGACAGTTCCATGATGGCATGCCTATGCATGTCCTGGGCACTGGTGAGTCTTCTGGGTCATTCCCAGTTACTAGTGGAAGCAGCATGCAGTAGACAGAGCTAAGTGATCCCACAACTAGTGGATCAGTTCTAAGATCTGAAGTCCTGCCACATGCAGTTGTGAATGGTGCTGGACAATTAAACAGCCAATGGGAGGAGAAAAATCCGCAAATTTCCCCATCCTCAGTGATCAGGAAGCCCAGCACATCAGTACAAAAGACAGGGCTGAAGCATTTGGAACTATCTTCAGCCAGAAGGGCCGCGTGGATCTTGGCGTCCTCCTGAAGTCCCTAACATCACTGGTGAAGGTTTTCAGCCAATATGATTCACCCCACATGATATCAAGAAATGGCTGAAGGCACTGGATCCCAAAGGCTATAAACCCTGACAGCACTCTAGCAATAGTACAGAAGACATGTGCTCCAGAACTAGCTATGACCCCAGCCAAGCTGTTCAAGTACAACTACAACACTGGCATCTACCCAGCAATGTGGAAAATTGCCCAGGTATGCCCTGTCCACATAAAGCAGGAAAAATCAAACCCGGCCAATTACCATCACATCAGTCAATTCTCAATCACTAGCAAAGTGGTGGAAGGGGTCATTGGCAGTGCTATCTTGCGACACTTACTCAGCAAAAACCTGCTCACTGATGCTCAGTTTGTGTTCTGCCAGGATTATTCAGCAGATGAACTCGGTCAAAACATGGACAAAAGAGTTGAACGCCAGAGATGAGGTGGGAGTGACTGCCCTTGACCTCAAGGCAGCATTTGACTGAGTGTGACATCAAGGAGCCCTAGCAAAACTGGAATCAGGGGGAAAACTCTGCGCTGATTGGAGTCATACCTAGCACAAAGAAGTTGTGGTTGTCGGAGGTCAATCGTCTCAGTTCCAGGATATCACTGCAGGAGTTCCTCGGGATAGTGTCCTAGGCCCAACCATCTTCAGCTGCTTCATCAATGACCTTCCTTCCATCATATGGACAGAAGTGGGGATATCACTGATGATTGCAGAATGTTCAGCACCATTCGCAACTCCTCAAATTATGAAGCAGTCTGTGTTCATATGCAGCAAGACCCAGACAAAATTGAGGCTTGGGCTGATAAGTGACAAGTAACATTCACGACCCACAAGTGCCAGGAAATGACCATTCCCCAGCAAGAAAGAATCTAACCAGCTCCCCTTGATATTCAATGGCATTACCATCATCAATTCCCCCACCATCAACATTCTGGGGGTTACCATTGACCAAAAACTGAATTGGACCAGCCACATAAATACTGAGGCTACAAGTGCAGGTCAGAGGCTGAGATTCTGCTGTGAGTATCTTACCTTCTGACTCCCGAAAACCTGTCCACATCTACAAGGCGCAAGTCAAGAGGGCGATGGAATATTCTCCACTTGCTTGGATGAGTGCAGCTCCAACAACGCTGAAAAAGCTCAACAGCATCCAGGACAAAGTAGCCCACTTGATTGGCATCCCATCCACAAACATTCACTCCCTCCACCACTGACATACAGTGGCAGCAGTGCATACCATTTACAAGATGCACTGCAGCAACTTGCCAAGGCTCCTTCAATAGCATCTTCCAAACCCACGACCCACCACTGCCTAGAAGAGGAAAGGCAAATAATGTTTGGGAACAACACCACCTGGAAGTTCCCCTCCAACTCCATCCTGACTTGGAAATATATTGCCGTTCCTTCACTGTCGCTGAGTCAAAATTCTGGAACACCCTCCCTAACAGTAGTGTGGGTGTAACTATATCACATGGACCGCAGTGATTCAAGAAGGCAGGTCACCACCACTTTCTCAAGGGCAATGGGCAATAAATGCTGGCCCAGCCAGCAATGCCCACACCCCATAAAATGAATAAATTAATAAAAGTCTCACTCACCTGTCTTTTCCCTGTACTGCAATTTTTTTCTCTTCATATAAATTATCTAATCCTCTTTTAAAGGCTTTGATTGAACCTGTCTCCACCACAATCCCAGGCAGCACATTCCAGATCCTAACCATTCTTTGTGTGTAAAAGTTTTTCCTTATGTCACCATTGTTTCTTTTGCCAATCACCTTAAATTGGTGTCCTCTGGTTCTTAGGCTTTCTGCCAACGGAAACTTTTTCTCCCTATCTACTCTATCCCAAGTCCTCTTGATTTTGAACACCTCTCTCAAATCTTTCTTAAATCCTACAAGGAGAACAGACACAGCTTCTCCAACCTATCCACAGAACTGAAGTTCCTCATCCCTGGAAGCATCTTTATGAATCTTTTCTGCAGCCTAATATCTTTCCTAAAATGAGGTGCGCAGAACTGGATGCAATGCTCCCATTGAAGCTGAACCCATGTATTATACAGGTTTATCATAACTTCCTTGCTTTTGTGCACCAGGCCCTCCTTATAAAGCCCAGGATCCCATATGGTTTATTAATCGTGCTGTCAGCCTGCCCTGCCACCTTCAATGCTTTCTGCACGCATAATGCAAGTCCCTCAGCTCCTGCACCCCCTTTATAACTGTACCCTTATATTGCCTCTTCTCGTTCTTCCTACCAAAATGAACCATTTCGCTCTTCTCTGCATTAAATTTCTTCTGCCACTTTATTTGTCCGTCCATTCCACCAGCCTATCTATGTAGTTTTGAAGGTTTTTTTTCATTCACGGGATGTGGGCTTTGCTGGCTTGGCCAGCATTTATTGCCCATCCCTAGTTGCCCTTGAGAAGGTGGTGAGCTGCCTTCTTGAACCGCTGCAGTCCTTGTGGTGTAGGTACATCCACAGTGCTATTAGAAAGGGACTTCCAGGATTTTGACCCAGTGACAGTAAGGAATGGCAATATATTTCCAAATCAGGTTGGTGTGTGATTTGGAAGGTGGTGGTGTTCCCATCTATCTGGTGCCCTTGTCCTTCTAGATGGTAGTGGTTGTGGATTTGGAAGGTGCTGTCGAAAGAGCCTTGGTGAATTCCTGCAGTGCACCTTGTAGATGGTACACACTGATTAACATTACCCTCCTTGTAGTATAAGGGTATCTGGCATTGCAAGGGTTAATGTGGAACTGGGAAACAGTCATGCCCACAGTATGATGTAAAGAGACACATGATCTGAGACTAGAGGCAGATGTGGACTGGACAGAGACCTGTATAGAAGCAAGCATGGAGTTAGCTCATACCTTGGGCTATACCGTGTATATAGTTATGTATTACTAATAAACATTTAATGTTCAACCATACAAGACTCAGAACCTCTTTGTGAGATCTACTGAACATGCAATGTACAACATGGTGGCAGCTAATAGAAAAAATGAGAGCTACAGAGAAGCTGGAGCAGAAATTCAAAAGCTGGAAAATTAAAGGAGCAGCATTCTGACCTGACTGAAAGAACCCGAAGTAAAAACACTGAGGGAAATCACCTAAAAGAAGCTCCATTGCAGAATTGAAAGCAGAAGGGCAGAAGGAAAAAGCTTTACTTGCAGCTGAGGATGCCACAAGACCTTGTGGAGGTCCATTGTGAATGCCCACAGAATGTGGGGTCAAAGGACCTAGCATGGGTGAGTAAAAAATTCTAAGTCAAGACTAGTTTAAAGAGTTTCAGCGCTGCAAGAAAGTTAGAGCAGCCCATTTGACTGATCCTAGGGCCAGACCAAACACAAAATTGGGGACCTTGGTGATAAAGATTCTTAAGATACATAATAGCTTCAGGATTAGATAAAAAGATAGAAGCTGAGCAAGTGAATACACTACTTTATTCAGAAAGTACTATGGCCGTTGTTATTATTGTAGGGCAAGGAATAAACGAACAAGTAATTGGGAAGGCTAATGGAATGCTATCCTTTATTAGGAGAGGGATTGAACATAAAAGTAAGGATGTTATGTTTCAATTATATGGGTATTGGTGAGAACGCACCTTGAAAACTGCACACGGTATTGATCTCCTTATTTAAGGAAGGGTATAAATACATTGGAGGTGGTTCAAAGGAGGCTTACTCGATTAATGGCTGGAATGAGTGGGTTGTCTTAGAGTCATAGACACATAGAGGTCTACAGCACAAAAAAAAGGCCCTTCGGCCCATCGAGTCAGCACCGGCCAAACAAGTACCTAACTATTTTAATCCCAATTTCCAGCACTAGGCCCACAGCCTTGTATGCCATGGCATCGCAAGTGCACATCCAAATACTTCTTAAATGTTATGAGGGTTTCTGCTTTGACCACCCTTTCAGGTAGTGAGTTCCAGATTCCCACCACCCTCTGGGTGAAAAAATTCGTCCTCACATCCCCTCTTAAACCTCCTGCCCCTTACCTTAAGTCTATGCCCCCTGGTTATTTCCCCTGGTGGAGACCCGGGGAAAAGCTCCTTCCTGTCTACCCTATCTATGCCCCTCATAATTTTATACACTTCAATCATATCCCCCCTCAATCTCTTCTGCTCCAGGGAAAATAACCCCAGTCTATCCAATCTCTCCTCATAACTAAAACTCTCCAGCCCAGGCAACATCATGGTAAATCTCCTCTGCACTCTCTCTAGTGCAATCACATCCTCCCTATAATGTGGATTTCAGAACTGCATGCAATGCACTAGCTGTGGTCTAACCAGCGTTTTATACAGTTCCAGCATAACCTTGCTGCTCTTATGTTCTATGCCTCGGCTAATAAAGGCAGGTATCCCATATGCCTTTTTAACCACCTTATCTACCTGTCCTGCTACCTTAAGAGACCAGTGGATGTGCACACCAAGGTCCCTCTGATCCTCAGTACTTCCCAGGGTCCTCCCATTCGTCGTGTGTTCCTGTGCCTTGTTTGTCCTGCCCAAGTGCATCACCTCACACTTATCTGGATTAAATTCCATTTGCCAATGATCAGCCCATCTGACCAGCCCGTCCATATCCTCCTGTAATCTAAGGCTATCCTCCTCACAATTTGCCACCCCACCAATTTTCATGTCATCTGCGAACTTACTGATCAACCCTTTTACATTCAAGTCTAAATCGTTTATATATACCACAAACAGCAAGGGACCCAACACCGATCCCTGTGGAACCCTACTGGGCACAGGCATCCAGTCACAAAAATACCCCTCGACCATCACCCTCTGCTTCCTTGCCAATTGGATCCAATTCTTTATGAGGAAAGGTTGGACAGATTGAGCTTGTTTCCACTGGTGTTTAGAAAAGTGAGGGGTAATTTGATTGAAGTATACAAGATCCTGAATGGCCTTGACAAGGTGGACGTCAAAAGGATGTTTCCTCTTGTGGGTGAGTCCAGAACTAGGGGGCACTGTTTTAAAATCAGGGGTCGCCCTTTTAGGACAGAGATGAGAAATTTTTTCTCTGAGAGGGTGTGCGACTTTGGAAATCTGCCTCAGAAAGTGGTGGAGGCGGGGTCATTGAATATTGTTAAGGCAGAGATAGATAGATTCTTGTTAGGCAAGGGAATCAAAGGTTATTGGGGTTAGATGGGAATGTGGAAATCGAAACACAAGAAGATCAGCCATGATCTTATTGAATGGCGGAGCAGGCTCGAGGGGCTGAATGGCCTACTCCTGTTCTTATTTCTTATGTTCTTAAGAATTCTCGGATAAATTTGATGAGGTTATAAAATCATTCAATACATATTTTAATCTAAGAAGCAATAACATTTTAGAGCAAAATTCAACAAACATGTCCAACAGCCTGGAGAACCAGTTGACTCTTTTATAAATGAATTACACAAATTGGCTGAAGGCTGTGACTATGGTGACCGTAAGTCAAAACTCAAAAGAGATAGAATTATTGTTGGAGTAGCTGATGATGCCCTTTCAGACGTACTACAGGCCAAGGAAGATCTGATTTTAGAAAAGGCCTTCCAAATAGTCAGCCAGTCTGAAATCCACTAACACCACCAATCTTTATTTTATATGACAAAAGCAAGGCGTGGTACAGAGCAATCTCAACTGTCCAGCTAGTAAAGCAACAAAGGGGCAAAGAGATTCCAGACCAAGAAAGATAATACCCAAGCTGACCATAAGAGGGTGGGTGTCAATGCTGTGGAGCGAACAACCTCACAGGTGAGAGCAGTATCCAGCAATTTCAGTGCAGTGTCAACTGCAACTGTCTGGGACACTTTGGAAAGCTACAAAAAAGCTAAGACATCCAGACAGGCGGAGGATTCTAAGACAATCCATGAAATTGAGGTAGCACATCAGGAAGAGACCCAACTGTGCTTCCTGGGTGAGGGCAAGGATCCTGGAATCTGAACATCTCAGCAAACGGTCACCTCACCAACTTCAAATTGGACACGGGAGCCCATGTTATGGCCCTCTCGGTTAAAGAACTGTGGCTGAGAAACCTCTGGCAACAAATGACAGACACACCACCACTCCACGGGCCTGGAGGAATTCGACTTCCGGTCATAGACCTGATCCTAGAACCACTAAGATATGGTGACAAGCAGATACTCCAAGTCATGTATGTCATTCAAAACCAATCTTTCTCTCTCTTGAGGAGCGATGCCTGTGTTGCCCTTAACCTTCTTAAAATGGCAGAAGTCGTCAAGACAACCCCTGTTGTCAACTACATGAAACTACAAGTTCCGAGAGGTCAAGAGTCTCTCAACTGGGACTTCAGCTCTAAATTGTCTTCACTCTTTGCAGTCGATTTGTCGAATTTCTTTATAAGTGGCAAAAGCTCCTCTTTTGTCAGATCAGCCAAACCTTTAGATAATTATCACTGCAGCTCGGGTGGAAGAAACACAGGAAAATGACCAGCAACAGAAGAATGAGCCCCAACCCCAGGTTCCAAGAGTTGCTGTCACACTAACTGCAAACACCATAGCATAGACACTGCAACCTACAGCCAACATGCAAAGCTGCAAGACAATGCTGGAGCAAGGAACGAGCGGCCGTCAACTCGCCTGAGCACATCTCAGTGAGACACAGAGACACACAGAAGAACGCAATGTCACAATAAAAGCCAAACTGCAAGGTGAGCCCATTGATGAGGAATATACAAATGACAAGGAGGGGCAGCTTCAACTCCCACAAAGATCACAGTGGATCACGGAAAGAGAAAAACTGTGTTTGTACCACGAATGAATGGAGTGAACAATCTCTCTGGAAAGAACGGGCAAGCCGGTAGTCCCCAACCAGAGCAGATAAGGAGTTGACAAAGAGAAGTTCAACTCCAAGGAGAGGAAGACATGTATCAGATGAAGACAACCAAGTGCCGGAAACACAGTCTACAACTCAAACTCCAAATCAACAAAGGTTGCTCAAATCAACAGAGCCCACCACTGTTCCAAATATGGCCAGAATGAGATCTGGGGCAGAAACTTATGCCAGTGGGATTATATGGTCCCTCCGAAGTCAATGGACTTTTGAACAGCATATTAGGGCCCTGCCCGCGCCATGACAGGGCCGTTCCACCCCTGGAAGAACTGTCAAGCCTGCAGACCATCTGGATTTATAAAGGCAGACACTTGAGGGGGTAGCATGATTGTAATATAAATGCATTGGATAACGACTTGGGAGGAGGTGTAGTATAAGGGTATCTGGCATAGCAAGGGTTAATGTGGAACAAAAACAGAATTACCTGGAAAAACTCAGCAGGTCTGGCAGCATCGGCGGAGAAGAAAAGAGTTGACGTTTCGAGTCCTCATGACCCTTCGACAGAACTTGAGTTCGAGTCCAGGAAAGAGCTGAAATATAAGCTGGTTTAAGGTGTGTGTGTGGGGGGCGGAGAGATAGAGAGACAGAGAGGTGGAGGGGGTTGGTGTGGTTGTAGCGACAAACAAGCAGTGATAGAAGCAGATCATCAAAAGATGTCAACAACAATAGTACAGTCGCTACAACCACACCAACCCCCTCCACCTCTCTGTCTCTCTATCTCTCCGCCCCCCACACACACACCTTAAACCAGCTTATATTTCAGCTCTTTCCTGGACTCGAACTCAAGTTCTGTCGAAGGGTCATGAGGACTCGAAACGTCAACTCTTTTCTTCTCCGCCGATGCTGCCAGACCTGCTGAGTTTTTCCAGGTAATTCTGTTTTTGTTTTGGATTTCCAGCATCCGCAGTTTTTTTGTTTTTATATATATATATATAAGGGTTAATGTGGGACTGGGAAACAGTGCCGTCCATAGTGTGATGTAAAGAGACACATGACCTGAGACTAGAGTCAGTTGTGGACTGGACAGAGACCTGCGTAGAAGCAAGCATGTTGTTAGCTCACAGCTTGGTCTATACTCTGTATATATGTACATAGTTATATGTTATTAATAAACACTTGATGTTAAACCACACAAGATTCAGAACCTCTTCATGTTAGACCTATTGAACATGCAACATACAACATTCCTCATTTTCATAATACTTCCAAGGTTTGCGTCATCTACAAATTTTGCACACTCAAGTCTAGATCATTAATATGTACAAGAAAAGCAAGGGTCCTAACACCCAATCCCTGGGGAGCTCCACCTTTAACAGTCCAAAGAATAACCATTCACCACTATTCTTTCTTTCCTGTCACTCAGCCAATTTTGAATCCATGCTGCTATTATCCTTTTTATTCCATGAACTCTAACTTTACTGATAAGCTTGTTATGTGGCACTTCATCAAATGTCTTTTGGATGTCCATGTACACCACATTAACCGCATTACCCTCGTCAACCCTCTCTGTTACCTTATCAAAAACTCAAGCAGGTTAGTTAAACACAATTTGCCCTAAATAAATCCATGTTTAATTTCCTTAATAAATCCACATTTGCCCTAGTTTCTCTCAATTTTGTCCCAAATTATCATTTCTAAAAGCTTCCCCGCCACTCAGGTTAAACTGACTGGCCTGTCGTTGCTGGGCTTACCTTGTATCCTCTTTTGATCAAGGATGTCACATTTGCAATTCTCTAATCCTCTGGCACTGCCCCTGTATTCGTGGAGGATTGAAAGCTTATAGGCAGTACCTCTGCAATTTCCATTTTACTCCCCTCAGAATCCTTGGATGCATCTCATCCAATTCTGATAACTTATGAACTTTAAGTATAATCAGCCTATCTAATACCTCCTCTTTATCAATCTTTAGGCCATCTACTGTCTCAACTACCTACCCCCTTTCATTTTGACTTGGGCAGCATCTAATTCTTTGTTAAAGACAGATGCAATGTATTCAATTAGTACCTCAATCTTGTCTCTATGTATAAAGCCCCTTTTAGAAACCTAACTGATCCCACTCTTCCTTTTATCACTCTTTTACTATTAATATTCACATAGAAGAATTTTGTATTCCTTTTTATAATAGCTGCCAGTCTCTTCTCATATCCTCTCTTTGTTTTTCTTATTTGTTTTTTCATTTCTCCTCTGGACCTCCTTTATTTGGCCTGGTTCTCAATTGTGTTGTCCACCTTATGTCTGTCATTTGCACCCTTTTTTTGCTTCATTTTTCTTCTCTATCTCTTTTGTCATCTATAGAGTTATGGATTTGTTTTCCCTACCTTTCCTCTCTTGGGAATGTACGTCAACTGTACCTGAATTATTTCCTCTTTAAAGACAGTTCATTACAGCTCTATTACAGTTTTGCCTACCAATCTTTCATTCCAGTTTCTTTGGGACAGATCTGTTCTCACCCCATTGAAATTGGCCCTCCCCCAACTTATTATTTTTACTCTTGATTGCTCCTTGTCTTTTTCAACAGCTAACCTAAACCTTATGATACCATGATCACTGTTTCCGAAATGTTACCCCATTGACAAGTGATTCACTTGACCAGCCTCATTCTCCAGAACCAAATCTAGCAGTGCCTTCTTCTTCACTGGACTAGAAACAAACTGATGTAGAAAATTCCTCTGAACACACGCTAGAACCTCTTTTCCATCTCTGCCCTTTACACTATTTCTATCCCAGTTTATATAAGGATAACTAAGGCCCCCACCGCTCCATTATAATGACACAATAATTCTTTCACGTCTCTATATTTTCCTTGAAAATTTCCTTTATATCTTTCCCACTAGTTGGTGGCCTATAGAATACACCCAGCAATGTAATGGTACCTCTATTTCTTAGCTGTAACCAAATAGATTCTGTCCTTGACCTGTTTGGGGCATCCTCTCCCTCCAGAAGTGTCAGGTTCTCCTTAGTCAAAACTGCCTCCTTTCATTCCTTCTCTATCTTTCCTGAACACAACATATCCAGGAATATTTAGTCCTGTCCTTCTTTGTGCCAAGTTTCCATTATAGCGACAACATCATATTTCCACATGGCTATGTGCACCTGCAGCTCAACTTTATTTACCACAGTACATGCCCTTTGTTAATATTTATTCATAGGATGTAAGCATCACTGGCTAGGCCAGTATTTATTGCCCCATCCCTAATTGCCCTTGAAAAGGTGGAGGTGAGTTGCCTATTGAACCGCTGCAGTCCATGTGATGTAGGTACACCTGCAGTGCTGAGGAAGGGAGTTCTATCATTTTGACCCAGCAACAGTGAGGGAATGGCGATGTATTTCCAAGTCAGGATGGTGAGTGGCTTGGAGGGGCACTTCCAGGTGATGGTGTTCCCATGTATCTGCTGCCCTTGTCCTCCTAGATGGTAGCATTTGTGGGTTTGGAAGGTGCTGTCTAGGGAGCCTTGGTGAGATTTGTGGTTCATCTTGTGGATGGTACACATTGCTGCTACTGTGGGTCAGTGGCTGAAGGAGTGAATGTTTGTGGATGTTTTGCCAATCAAGATGACTGCTTTGTCCTGGATGGTGTCAAGCTTCTTGAGTATTGTTGGAGCTGTACTCATCCAGGCAAGTGGAGAGTATTCCATCACACTCCTGACTTGTGCCTTGTAGATCTTGGACAGGCTTTGGGGTATCAGGAGTTGAGTTACTCACTGCAGCATTCCTAGCCTCTGACCTGCTCTTGTAGCCACAGTATTTATGTGGCTAGTCCCATACATATGTTGATAGTCGGAGACTCATTAATGGTAATGCCATTGAATGTCAAGGGGCGATGGTTAGATTCTCTTTTGTTGGAGATGGTCATTGCCCAATACTTGTGAAGCGTGAATGCTACTTGCCATTTGTCAGCACAAGCTTGGGTATTGTTCAGGTTTTGCTGCATTTGGACATAAATTTGCATACATGCAGAATCCCAGCAGTATTAGATTCCTGTGCCCAGACTAATGGGTTCAAGCAGTTTCAGGGCTAGTTTAGAGTGATGCTCAAAGATGTGACCTGCTGGAACAAAAACAAGCAGCCTTCATGGCCAGGCAGAACAACCAAAGGTCGCAACTCAAGAACAGCTCAAGGATGATGCCCAAAGACAAATAATGGAAGATAAAGGACATGTGGTGGAAAGAGAAGGACTGAAGCATCTAACAGTATGCTGAGCATCATGACATGCAAAACTTTTTTGGAGCCACCAAGCCCATCTATAGACTGAGGTCAAAAGGACATAATCTCTTTTGCTCACAGGGTGGTATTTCTCTTCTTAACGATGACAATTTCATTTGTCAATTCTGGAAAGAACATTTTGAACAACTCCACCATGAATCCACAGTGGTAGTCGATACTCCCCAGTATCCTGTGCAAAATTCATGGGAGAGCTGCAACAAGCAATCAGTCAGGTGAAAAACAACAAAGCCTGCAGATCTGATGGTATTCCAGCTGAGGTCTTTAAAGCTGGTGGATGTTTACTCAAATCAAGACTCCATGCACTCACTGTATGAATTAGGAAGGAAAAAAACTCCCTACCGCCACCACTCCCTGCCCCCATCCCACCAACTTCAGGAATGCGACAATGGCAACTATCTTCAAGAAGGGAGATAAATCATGCTATGGTTACTCTTGAGGTCTTATCATTAGTAGGGAAAATCCTGACACGTGTTCTCCTGAATCTGAAATGATCTTTGTTGTCAGACAAATCCAACAAAAATGTCAAAAACACCACAAACTCTTCATTGCATTCATTGGCCTGTCCAAAGCATTTGACTCAGTAAATCGCAAGGCTGTGTTTACTGTGCTCCAATTTGAATGTTCAATAATCTTCATCACAATCCTACTATTGCTTCATGATTATATGAGTACAACTGAGTTGACTGAAACAGATGGCTTCAAAATCTGGACTGGGTTGATTCAAGCAAAGCTATTTGATTGCTCCCACACTATTTACAATCAACCTGATGGTGGCTATTCATCTCATCAAAGATCAACTGCCCTTTGTCAGCCACCTCTTTCACCTGCTTATGCTTTGCTTGTGTCAGCATCACAGACTAACATCCATATTCCACCAACATTTATGAATGTGGTTAACAATGACCAGATAATCTGTCTTTTGTGATGTTGATTGAGGGATAGATATTGGCCATGAAACCAAGGATAAGTCACCCACTCTTTTTCAAAATAGTGCCGTGGAATCTTTTACGTGCACCAAAGAAGGTAGATGGGACCTCAGTTTAACGTCTCATCTGAAAGATTCCACCTCTGACAGTGCAGTGCTACCTCAGTGCTGCACTGGAGTGTCAGCCTTTATTTTATGCACTCAAGCCCTGTAGTGGCACTTGAACCAGAACCTTGCGATTCAGAGGCAAAAATGCTACCAACTGAGCCATAGCTGACACCACTGACAAGGAGATCCAATAATGGATTAGCTGCGCCAGTTCAGCCTTCTATAAACTATGGCAGTGTGTGTTTGACAACAAAGATCTCCGCAAGTCAAGTGTAGTGAGCAGTTGTCGTCATCATGCTCCTGTACTGCAGCAAGACCTGAACTGTATATCAGTGGCAATAAGAGTGCTAGAGAAATTCTATCAGCAATGCCTCTGCCCCATCATCTGGTTTCAATGGGAGAACTGTCAAATAAATGCTAGTGTCCTTCTTGAAGCCAAATCCACAAGCATTCAGGCAAAACTCCTGCAAAAATCAACTTTGGTGGACTGACCACTGTCTCCACATAGCTGAAAATTGTCTCCAACATCAGGTCCTGTTCTCTCAACTCTCAAATAGTCAATGTTCCATGGTAGGACAAAGAAACCACCTCAAATATTTTGAAGCTCTCCTTGAGGACACAACAGTATTGACAATAGCATCTGGGATAGCTTCCTACCAATCGTTCAGAATCGTTCAGTCCCAGTGTCCTAAAGATGAAGCACAGCAACAGCAGAGAAGGAACAAAGAGGATGCAAATCCTGAACTCCAGATCCCAATACATCATGGGACATTCTGCTCCATGCACCCAAAAATCAGCGGATCAATCACAAGGAGACCATGGCAGAAATTTGTGATCATGGGTAGGCGTCATCCTCAAATTCAAGAGACAGTCGATGATAACGATGCACAGTAACCCTAATTCAGATCTAATTACATTTCCTCTTACACTGACCCCACATAATACCTTACAATTCCCTACTCTAGTGCTATTTATCACCCGCAATTCTCTGGGCACCTTGATTTTCCCATCTGATATTACTTCCTGATTCCTGCACCCTTGCCAAGTTAGTCTTAACCCTCCCCAATAGTACCAGCTATTGAACACAATGACCTATTCTTTGCTCATCTTCAGTTTCATGCCTTAATTTGGAATCCTTTAAACTTCTCACCTCTCCCTTCACTATCCTTTCTAGCTGTTCTGTTAAGTACCTGTAGTTATGCACATTTCTGGTTCCAATTTTGACTCTCTTTTGATGATGTTATAAAATACACATATCCTTGTTAATGTTAGGTATGCATATATCCTGCCTATTCCTTAGTATGGTTACAAATACAAGGTTTTATAAAATGGTTATGTTTTGGACAGTCTTTTTTAAGTTAAGGTAAAACAGAATGCCCTAGAAAAGGATTGTGTAAAATTGTGTTGGACTCTGCCCAGCAACAGGTCAGATGATAGTTAACGTGTGGACATGGGGCCCAGGTCAAGACTGACTGAAACCAGTCAGTTTTCACCTGAACATTGTTATGACACAGCAGTTGGTAAATGGGGAGTTAGTTAAAATCCCAGAGGGAAGCTTTAAACAACTGTCATAACCTATATTTTCAATTGGTCTGTTTGAGGTGCAGCTCTGAATTCAGAAATGAAACCACCAAACCTCCAGAGGTTTTTTATAGAAATTAAATTAAACATTTATTAATTTTACAAGGTATTATGCACATACACATCTGCAAATACTACCATAATAACTATTAAACAAATCCCCAAATTAAGCACTCCTAAAATCTTCACCAAGGCAACAATAACCCATAGAATTTAAACAGACACTAGGCAAAGCAGATTTTATCTTACAAATTCAAAATGAGGTTCCTTTCAATTTGATTCCTTTGCAGACAGTGAAGGCTTACAGGTGCTTAGATATCACACGCCTCGAACTTCCACACACAAAACGCTTCTGCATATACCTATCCTTCCCTTTGAATGCAAATTCTCATTGTATCACCAGGCCCTTTGAACTCCACCTCCTCTAATAATAAAACCCCTTTCATAGTAGCAATTTTATTAATAATATAAACATATTGCTTGGTGCCTCCTAGCTAGGTGCAAGATTTCACCCCCATTCTCTGAATGGTTTATTTAACAAAATGCAAATGGACCCACTACATTACTGTTTACATCTCAAAACTTCTATACATCATAGCACCCAGACAAATTGGCTTTAATCCAATTAAAACACACACACTCACAGGCACAGACCCTACTACAAGTCCAATTTAAAATAATTTCCAATAACATTATATACATTGATAGCTTCATGACAACATGAGGAGAGAGGCAGCTGTTTTTGCTTTGTGCAGACTTACAGGCATTCTGATTAAAAAAACACCCAGAGAGAGAAAGAATCAGGGAATCAGCCACTCTTGCGAGCAGTAGGGAAAATCAATTCTCTGCTAGCTCACAGGCAAAATGCTGATGGAAGCTGGTCCTCTGGTTAAAGAAAAGGAACCACCAGAGATTTAAGGACACTGGAAGATTTATTCTGGCGAGGCCGAGAGAAGGAATCATCGAAGTGAGCCTGGCTGCTGGAAGTTGATACAGGAATTTTCAGAAGACTGAGGGATTGGACATTCAACAGTTACTGGACATTACAACTCAACAAAATAGGGAGACACAATCCCATTGGAAACTGGGAGTAATTCTGAACTGTTTCCTGTAAAGACTGTAATTCTTTGGAGAGCATGCTGCAAAGTATAAATGCAGCGGGGTGGCTTGGTGTGTGTTAATAGGCAACTAATACTCTAAACTACAGAAAAGGGATTAGTTTGTTTAGTCAATGTTGCTTTTTGTTTGTCTGTTACAGTAAAAGTCTTAAGACTTGAGATCTTGTTGCACATTCCTTCAAGTTGGTAACTGGGGGATTCAAATTTTATTTATGTTATTGTCTCTATGGGGATCGTAACAGTTTGAAAACATTATTTTAAGTAAGAATATCATTCTAGGGATTATTGTCACATTGCTTAATCGAAAATGTTTTAATCATCATCAATAACATCTATTCATCTGTAAATTCATCCTTATAAATGTTTTTTCTCCCCAGAACTGACTCAACCAAACGCTAGAGGGCCCATATCAAACGAAGCTGTTCAACAATTTAGTCTGTTACTTTAAGTTCCAGCAGTCGGTCCAGTTTATCTGCTCCAAGAAAGCAAATCGTTACAAAATTATCACCCAACCTTGAAGCGGGACCTAATAATACAACTTGGTAACTAGCGTTTTGCAAAGAAAAATCCACAGGGGAAATTCTTAACCCTATTTTAATTGTTGATGATATTTATTATGTTAGCAAAGAAGATGTTCAGCTAAAAGCAAACAAAAAATAGTGTGTTCATTCTGTTACATAATTACAACAGTAGCAACCTAAAGTTTACCACCACCCCCCACCCCCCAACCCGCAGATATTACCGCGAGAAAGACGTGAGAAATCAGGAGAGGTGAAGCTACAATGAGGAGTGTCATGTTGGTGCTGTTTCTCTTTTTACTTCAAATAGCGTGGTTTGAAGGTAAGGCGGATTCCTGTTTATAGATGAGACTTGATGCAGGATGCAAAATTTAACAAGATAAAACAAATTTGTGATCCAGAACCAGGACAGCAAACATTGCTTTCTGTAATGTAATGCCACCGGTGAAAGATGAATAACTGTATATGTATGTGACCAACCGCACGGTTTTAATGGTATGGGGAATAAAATATAAAATTCTGTTAAACTAAAAACGTCATAATAATTACCCACAGAACTGCTTTAACTGGTAAAATATATTTATTGTTTAGCGCGCCTACCGAAATTTATTTTATGGAACAGATTTTGTCTCCCTGTTCCATCACTGGTTTATAATTGTATATATTGCCTCTCCTCAATCTTACCTCTGACATATATCACTTCACATTTCTCTGCATTAAATTTCATCGGCCATGTATGTGTCTGCATATTTCACCAGTCCTGAAGTTTGCTATCCTCCGCTTCATTGTTTATTACATTCCCAAGTTTTGTCATCAGCAAACATTTAAATCATACTCTACACCCCAAAAGAGTAGTGGTCCTAAAAGACAACTCCTGATTACTTCCTTCCAATCTAGAAAAAAACGTTCAGTACTTTTTTTTGTTTGTATGGATGCATGGGTTCATGGCCAGACCTGCATTTATTGCCTATCCCTGATTGCCTTTGAGTAAGTGGTGGTGAGCTGCCTTCTTGAACCACTGCAGTTCATGTGGTGTAGGTACACCCACAGTGCTGTTAGGAAGGGAGTTCAGGATTTTGACCTAGCGACAGTGAAGGAATGACAATATATTTCCAAGTCAGGATGGTGAGTGACTAGGAGAGGAACTTCCAGGTGGAGGTGTCCCTATGTGCCTGCTGCCCTTGGCTTTCCAGGTGGGTTTGGAAGATGCTGTTGAAGGACCCTTGGTGAGTTCCTGCAGTCTAGGAATATAGTCCAGGTCTTGCTGCATTTGGACATGGGCTTTTTCTGTATCTCAGAAGTCGTGAATGGTGCTGAACATTGTGCAATCATCAGTGAACATCCCCACTTCTGACCTTATGATGGAGGGACGATCATTGATGAAGCAGCTGAAGATGGCTGGGCCGAGGAGCTCCTGCAGTGATGTCCTGGAACTGAGATGACTGACCTCCAACAACCACAACTATCTTCCTTTGTGTTCGGCACAATCCAACCAGTGAAGAGCTTTTCCCCGATTCCCATTGACTTTAGTTTTACTAGGGCTCCTTGATGCAACACTCATCAAATGCTGCCTTGATGTCAAGGGCAGTTACTCTCACCTTACCTCAGGAGTTCAGCTCTTTTGTCCATGTTTGGACCAAGGCTGTAATGAGGTCAGGAGCTGAGTGACCCTGGCTGTGTAAGTGGTGCTTGATAGCACTGGCAACTGCCTTCCATTATTTTACTGGTGTTCGAGAGTAGACTGATGCATTAATTTCCAGGTTTGATTGTCCTGCTTTTTGTGTACAAGGCATACATGGGCAATTTTCCACATTGCTGGGTAGATGCCAGTGTATGGAACAGCTTGCCTAGGGGCGCGGCAAGTTCTGGTGAACAAGTCTTCAGTACTGTTGCTAGAATGTTGTCAGGGTCTATAGCCTTTGCAGTATCCAGCACCTTTAGCCGTTTCTTGATATCACGTGGAGCGAATTGAATTGGTTGAAGACTGACATCTGTGATGCTGGGGACCTCTGGAGAAGGCCAAGATAGATATGGGTGCTTCAGCCTTGTATTTTCCACTGATGTGCTGAGCTCCCCCATCATTGAGGGTGGAGCTATTTGTGAAGCCTCTTTATCCTGTTAGTTGTTTAATTGTCCACCACCATTCATGACTGGATGTGGCTGGACTGCAGAGCTTAGGTCTGATCCATTAATTGTGGGATCACATGACTCTGTCAATTGCATGCTGTGTCCGCTGTTTGGCATGCAAATAGTCCTGTGTTATAGCTTCACCAGGTTAACATCTCATTTTAGGTATGCCTGGTGCTGCTCCTGGCATGCCCTCCTGCACTCTTCATTGAACCAGGGTTGATCCCCTGGCTTGATGATAATGGTAGAATGGGGGATATGCCAGGCCATGAGATTGCAGATTGTGGTTGAGTACAATTCTGCTGTTGTTGATGGCCCACAGTGCCTCATGGATGCCCAGTTTTAAGTTGCTAGAACTGTTCAAAATCTTTCCCAGTTAGCATGGTGGTAGCGCATCGCAACATGATGGAGGGTATCCTCAATGTAAAGGCATGACTTTCTCTCCATAAGGACAAAGTGCGGTGTACGCTCCTATCTATACCGTCATGGACAGATGCATCAGCGACACGTAGATTGGTGAGGATGAGGGCAGGTAGGTTTTTCCCTCTTGTTGGTTCCCTCACCACCTGCTACAGACCAAGTATGGCAGCTATGTCCTTTAGGACTTGGCCAGCTCGGTCATTAGTGTCACTCTTGGTGATGCACATTGAAGTCCCCCACCCAGAGTACATTCTGTGCCCTTGCCACCTTGAGTGCTTCCTCCAAGTGGTGGTCAACATGGTGGAGTACTGTTTATCATCTGAGGGCTGTGGGGGATGGGTGGCGATCAGAAGGATGTTTCATAGAGCTTTACAGAACAGAAAGAGGCCTTCCGCCCATTGTTTCCTTGTTCATGTTTGACCTGATGTCATGAGACTTCATGGGGCCCAGAGTTAATGTTGAGGACTACCAGGGTAACTTCCTCCCGACTGTATACCGCTGTGCTGCCTCCTCTGCTGGGTCTGTCCTGTGGGTGGGACAGAGCAGACCAAAGTCTGGGACTTTATCTGTAAAGTATGATTCTGTGAGTATGTCTATGTTAGCTATTGCTTGACTAGCCTGAGAGACAGCTCTCCCAAATTTGACACAAGCATTTAGATGTTAATAAGGAGGTCTTATGCAGGACTGAGTTTGTCATTGTTGTTTCCAGTGCATAGGTCGATGCCAGATGGTCCGCCCAGTTTCACTTCTTTTAGACTTCGTAGCGGCTTAATACAACAGAGTGGCTTGGTATGCCATTTCAGAGGGCATTTAGGAATTATTGCTGTTGGTTTGGAGTCACATGTAGGCCAGACTAGGTAAGGATAGCAGATTTCCTTCCCTGAAGGGGCATTCATGAACCAGATGATTTTTACAACAATCAATTCATGGTCACCATTACTGGGACTAGCTTTTTAATTCCAGATTTTTTTATTAATTGTATTTAAATTCAATCAGCTGCCATGGTGGGATTTGAACCCGTGTTCACAGAGTATTAGCCTGGGCCTCTGGATTACCATTCCAATGACATTACCACTACTCCATTTGGAAGGACAAGGGTAGCAGACACATGGGAGCACCACCACCTGGAAGTTTCCCATCAAGCTACTCACCATCCTAACTTGGAAATATATCGCCGCTCCTTCACTCTCGCTGGGTCAAAATCCTGGAATGTCCTCCCTAACAGCACTGTGGCTGTTCCTACACCATATGGACTGCAGCGATTCAAGAAGGTAGCTCACCAGCACCTTCACAAGGGCAATTTGGGATTGGCAATAAGTGCTGGCCTAGCCAGTAAAGCCCACATACCATGAACAAATAAAAAAAATCTGTGATTCTGTCTTTGAGCCAATTTCATATCTATGTTGCTGCTGCTCTTTAATACCATATGCTTTAATTTTGTTAACAAATTCATTACTTCATCACTTGATGAAACACTTTTTGAAAGTCCATGTGGATAACATCAGCTGCATTACCCTCATCAATCCTCTTTGTTATCTCCTACAACACAAGTTGAGTGAGTATCCATTAGTTCTTCGAAGGGGCTATGGAGTGTGATAGCGCAGTGCCCCTTTGATGACCTGCCTTAATGGGCATTGTGTGCCAATTTGTCCTACAAGAAAATGCAGAGGAGAAAGCTAACCTTTGAGGAGCATGTGCCAGATGGGAGCAGTGAAGTAAAAGATGTGGAGGTATGTGGCTGTTAAAGATGATGGAGTATTAGGATTATACTTTTGAATAATTGCGTTGAATGGATCTGGGTAGCGATAGTGCAAAGAACATTGTAAAGGGTTGTTGTACAAGTATTGACTGAAGAGGAGGAAAACTGTCTTTATGGTAGGCAAGGAAGAGAATGGAGAGATGTCCAGTGCACTACCTTGCCTGTACTGCTGAGGTTATGGAAGTCTTGCAGCACAGTACTGTAGTCCTGGGAATAAGGGAGTTAGCACTTGGTGCCAGTGCCACCTTCCTCCAGCTAACAATGAGTTTCTGGGCATCTTCCTAACACACTGGGAACTCTGTTCATTCTAATGTCAATGTCTTCCAGTTCTGCCCAGTACAAAGTGTGATCAAATGGACTCTCAGATAGACAACAGGAGAAAACCTTGGAATTATTTAAGAAAAAGATAGTTGCTGCATTGGGGAAATGTAGGGTGTTTCTGGATGAACTAAGATGGGCTGAATGGCCCTTTCTCATCCAGTATCATCTTGTGATCTGGATTTCAATTGTTAGCAGAAAATATCATGATAGATATTTCCTCTTTAACATGAGAAAACATTTTGTTGGGAGCATAGAATTCTTGCCCAGTATTCTGCTTACATATGTTACAATACTTTACTGTCCTTCAACAGCACATGATTGCTGCTTGTTAATGAAGAATCAAACAATTTCCTGAAGCATTGCTTCACTAAACTGAACAATTAATATTTATTTCCAGGTTGGTTAATGTCAGTTCCCCATATTCGACCTTTTCTTACCCAGGTTTTGTCTCTGTCTATCCAAACATACATATAACTCGTAAAAACTTCAGAAGCCAAAGGTATTACATGTGCATCATGAATTTCATCAGAATCCACACAGATATTGGAACTCTGGTCCTATCCTAACCCCTCATGAATAAGTGAATATCTGCACTGCTTTAGCAGGACTCCAAAAGTACGCAGGAAGAAACTTGTTTTTATATTTCTGCCCTATAAGTTCATGATTTTACATTCTTCTCCTAAAATCTTATCAAGGAGTTAATTAATTTGTTGGAACAAATTAATTTGTTAACCTAAATGATGCACTGACTAAATTTTCACAAACCTGTAGAATTAAAAGAATGTTCATCTGGGCGTAATTACTTTGATGATAATGGAACAAACAATTTTAGCATAAAACTGATTTTGTGAATTGAAGAAGATCAGAAAGCACAAAATTTGAAAAGGCCATTGTTCATCATGCCCATTCCTTCAGAATGTAGGTACTACGTAATATTACAAAAAGGAAATGAATAATTGTGTATGCATATTTTAGCCACATGTATATTTAATGCTTCAACTATTCCTACATGATGTATATTATTATTTATGCTGTTTTACATTTTACTTTGTTGCTAAATATCCTAGGCTTCAACATCAAGAATGTCCGTCTAGATAAATGTATCCGTGCAAACGATGAGAACAATAGAATATCTCTCACTGAATGTAATCCAGATTCTGAACAGCAGCAATGGAGATGGGATTCCCGCCTAAATTCCATAGTCAGCCTTAAAACTCAGCAATGTCTAACTGTTCATAAAACTAATGAGTTTGGAGCTGTGAAACTGGAACCTTGTGCCAGTGGTCAACCTCAGGCATGGATGTGCAGCAAACGGGGTCACTTAACTCTTGAAGGCTTCAGTTTGCATCTCAATGTAAAGCACAAGACGAACAAAGTCCACGTCTCACATGATAAAGGCAAATTAAGCAAGTGGCGAACCTTCAAAGATAAAATCATCTGTACCAAGACGAATCACATTTGGCCACATGAAGGTACTGCAGGAGCTTTAGTCTCAGATCCGTTTGTGATGTAAAGTAAGATTAAGATATTAGTAGCATTCTAATAAACCATAGGAGTGACATAGAAAATCATACCTTCATCTCTTTTGTATGTTCAAATTACATATTTGATTTTCAGCAAACCAAAGAGTTCCAACCTAACTATCAGACATCATGACATACTCTCTCCACAGATGCTTCCAGACCTGACGAGTATTTCCAACATTTCATGTTTTTATTTCAGATTTTCAGCATCCGCATTATTTTGCCTTTGTACCAAGGCATTCAAATTATTTCCTTTTCAGTTCTCTAGATTAAGCTCAATATTTTATGTATAATGCTTATTATTCAGTTACTCTTTCAAACAATTTTAATCTGGATTAAAATCAAGGTTTGTTTGAAGTTTTGTGGGCAAAATTTTCCCGTCCTGTCACGCTGGGGTGGGGTCATAACATGCAGAGAGCCATTCAAAAGTCCATTGACTTCTGCCGGACCATAAAATCCCACTGGCAAAAAATTCCATCTGATGGAAAAATGTTCTGTCAGCAATTTTAACATTGTTTGGAAAGTTTCTGGGGTAGAGCTTGCTAACAACAAGACTTTTATAAATGCAAAGTCTTGTGAGAAAGCTTTCTCAGCTCAGGAGAGATTATAGTCTAGAAATTGAATCGTTTTCAAATCCATCCATGGCCTTGTCCCTCCCTCTTTCTTTGATCTGCTCCAGCAGCACAACCCTCTGCGATATCTATGGTGTTCTAATTCTGGCCTCTTGAGCATCCTTGATTTTAATTGGTCTATCTTGGTGGCTGTGCCTTCTGTTGCCAAGGCACTAAGCTCTGGAATTCCCTCTCTACATCTGCCTCTCAAGCTCACTTTCCTTCTTTAAGATTATCCCTAAAACTTACCACTTTGACCAAGCCCTTGGTCATTGGCTTTGATATCTCCTTATATGACACTGTGTCATATTTTGTTTCATAATGCTCTTGTGATGTGCCTTGGAATGTTTTATTGCATTAAAAGTGCTATATAAACACAAGTTGTTGATGTTCGGAAAATTCAACATAAAATCAGGAACAGAAAGAGAACTAAAGAGAAAAAAAATTGAATTATAAGAGAGGAGGAAGAGTCAGAAAGGTAAAGTGGAAACAGTGTAAAAAGATTTACATTTTACTTTCTTTAACTGTTGTGACACATGTAAATGCTGAGTTGTTCAAATCCCAGAGGGAAACTTGAGACAACTGCCACAACTATTTTTTTTTGCAATTTATCTGTTTTGAGATGCGGGTAATAACACCACTGAGCCTTATAAGTTTTTACAAAACTAGATTAAACATTTATTAATAAGAGAAATGATTTTAAGCATATTCATGTGTCTACAAATTACTACTATAATAACTTACAACAGTAAGACACATAGATTTTAAAAGACCCAGGAAAAGAAACATGATACCCTGAACAATCCAATCAAAGTGAGTTTCCTTAACTTCAGTTCTTTGTAGACATCAGCTTGAGGCGTAGATGCTGAAGGCTTTTCACACTTGTTACATCTTAAAATGCCTACCCTTATACACAGTCTTTGCTTCTTTATACATATTTCCCCCGTTTGAATGCAAATTCCCATTGTTTCACGATGTCTTTGGACTTTACCTTTCTAATAATAAAAACCTCTCATAATACAAATTTTACCAGTAATCTTTGGGAAAAATAAACACACTGGGGAGAATTTTTAGCAGATTGGGTGGGCTGGGCAGGAGCGGGCGTGGGTGGGCGTGAAGCCGATCACTGCCCATGATTGGCATCGCACCACTATTTTACATGGGTGGGCCAATTAAGGCTGGCCCAGCATGAATCACAGTTCCCGAGAACAGCGGGAAGCGGCAGGTGGCGGTGGGAGTCCAATGGCCGCCAGGTCCAATGGCGACCCAGTGGCCTGTTTTAAAATGGCGCAGGCAGCCTTCCAAAGGCTGCCAATGATGGCACACAGAAGGATGTCCAAGAGCACTCTCGGAGAGCAGGCCAGGCAGGAGGGCAGATCGATGGGCCATTGTGCCCCAAGATTCTCAGACGAGTGTCTCGCTGTCCTCCTCGAGGAGTAGGCAGCACGGCGTGAGATCATTGTGCCAAGGGACGGAAGGAAGCTCCCATGAGGTGGTACGACACACTGGGTGCAGTGCTGCATGCGGTTCAACAACCTCTTGCAATCGGGAAGGCTGAGTACAGTGATGGCATGGGTCACTTAGCACAGCAGTTAGGTTGGCCCCACCCCGGCCACCCCCCAATTCAGAATTTAATTATTGCATTGATTCATTCACGGCATGTGGCCTTCGCTGGGTGGGCAAGTTGCCCCTGAGAGGGTGGTGCTGAGCTGGCTTCTGTATCTGCTGCATGTAGTGCACTTACACCCACAGTGCTGTTTTGGGGGTAACCTCCAGCATCTGTACCTAGGTGCAGTGCTAGAACGCCAAAACATTTCAAAGTCAGGATGCGGAGTAACTTGGAGGGGAACTTCCAGGTGGTGGGGCAGCCATCCATCTGCTGCCCTTGTCCTTCTAGGTGGTAGTGCTCCTTGTTTTGGAAGCTCATATAGTGTGAGTGGCAAATGTGATGGAGGCAGCATCTGGGCAAGGGGGTCAGCCCTGGCTGCTTGGAGTGAGTGTATGGCGGCTCCAGGGTCACGAATCCGATGAGCCCTGCAATGTTTCACTCAGGTGGGGGCGGCCAGGCTGCAATGGCAATCCAGGTACAGGGTGGACTAATTAGTGCTCTTCCTTCCTTTCAGGGGAAGACCGCACACAATAATGCAGAATGGATGCAGACTGGCGAAGGGCAGGCCCACCTACTCATACTCACCAGATACGAGCAGGAGGCTCTTGAGCTGGAGAGGCGCCATGCGCCCAGGTCTACCGGCAGCAGTGAGGTTGGGGTGCCAGGAGGTAAGAGTGCCATGCACTGAGGTCACAATGTCTGTCATTGCAACCATTTCACTATTGACTGTGTATTGAATTCAGCTTCCAACCTGGGTTTCCCATTGATTATGGAAGGAGGAGCACATCCTGATCCAGGGGCCAGGCATGCACATTAACAGTGTAACAACTTCAACTAATCAAATGTCCTTATCCTTCCTTTCAGCCTCACCGGAGCATGCCCAGACTCAGGAGGCAGAGGGACTGCCATTGACACCTGAGGGCCCTGAAGATACACACGCAGCAGCGTCACACCCTCTCAGCCAGGCAGGCACCAGCGCAGATACCAGCACCACGGTGGGGATAAGATCATCGGCTAGTGTCCTGGGACACAGCGGTGAGGGTACTTCACTGAGTGCCCATGGCTCAGGCAGTTGGGGGACTGCTGGGAACCAGGAACACGCTCAGTCAGTGGCTGATGATGTGTCTCTGGAGTTGTCCCTGAGGCAGCAGATTCTGGAAGTCCAGCAGGATCTGCAGGAGGATCTGGTGGAGATACATGAGGCAACGCATGTCGTGGTCTCCGTGATGGAGGAGTCCTTGCGGAGCATCATGAATGCATTTACCCTCATAGCCGAGTGCAATGCTTCCTCCATGGAGAGGGTGACAACTCTCATGGAGAAGCTCCTTCATGAGAACAGTCAGGACTTCCTTGGGATGTGCTCAGACCTGCAAGCACTCACAGCGACATTGATCTCATCTGGTCAGTGTCAGTGTGGGAGATGGATTGGGCACCTAGTATCCTAGCTAGGTGCCCATCCATCCCCGGTGAGCAGGTAAGTCTGAAGTGACCTCAAGTTGGCGCACGAGCTGCCTGTTGTCTCTGCGGGCTCATCTCAGGTCGCTCCGGATGAGGGCAGCAGTTCCTCTGCCCCTCAGCCAGCGACTGTGGCATCTGAGGCTGCGGCAACTGGTGAAAAGCCAAATGTGGAACTTACCACTCCCTCCCAGGTGGGGCAAGCACAGGCTCCACAGGCCAGAGGTCACCCGCCAAGGTCATCAAGGCCAACAGGACAGTAGAGTGAGCAGGCTGTCTCCAATGCCAGTGCCAGCGAGGGGGGGAGCACCTAGACGTAGCACTTGCAAACGTAAGCATAAATCACCTTAGGCACAATATGGGCTCATCACTGGCGGTTTTCTGTTGCCCCCATATTAGTTGCTTCGCATTCGGTGTGCAGCTCAACACCTTTTAATGCATTTTTAATTTCTGTTTTGCAGTTTGCAATCATTAAATGTTTTAGTTCTCAACAAGGCTCTTCGTGCTTCAATACTTATGCAGGTGAAGGGAACCCATGATGTTATGAATGATTTGTTTGTCATTGAGCTTTATTGCCAAGGCACAAAGTTAACTGACCAGGCAAATGTTGCTCTCAGGTATTGAGTATGGAGCCTGCAGACCTGGCATATGTTGGAGGTTCATCTTTGGTAAGCTAGCGTTGGATCAAAGCCTTCAGGGTGTCCCTGCCTCCCTGGAGGTTGCCTGGGTCAGCATCGATCCCCTCTGCATTCTCCTGAATGTGCTCGTCCTCAGACTCACCAATGGACTCATTGTGTGCAGCCAGAGCATCTGCGTTTACATCTTCTTCCTCCATGTGTACCCCCTTTCCAGCACCAGATTTTGGAGAGCGCAGCATGCAACCACTATCAGTGACACAGGATCTGGGGTATTGCAGTGCGCCCCCTGAGGCATTGGAAGCGCATCTTGAGAAGACCGATGGTTCTTTCTACCACGGCCCTTGTGGAGGCATGGCTCCTATTGTACTGCTGCTCAGCCTCTGTTCTTGGATGGCAGAGGGTGTCACGAGCCACCTTTTGAGGGGTTAGCCCTTATCACCCAGCAGCCATCCATCCAGCTGGGCTGGAGCACTGAAGAGTCTCGGCACCTGGGAATATCTCAGGATGTAGGTGTCATGGGAGCTGCCTGGGTACCTTGCACAGACTTACAGAATCAGCATCCTGTGATCACACACTATCTGCACATTCATGGAGTGGAATCCCTTCCTGTTGACGAAGGCACCGGGCTCACCCACTGGCGCCGTGATGGCCACATGTGTGCAGTCAATTGCACTCTGGACATGGGGAATCCAGCAATCGCTGCAAAGCCTCTGTCTGGCTGGCCTCGTCTGTGCATTAGTGAATGAAAGTCAATGTGCGCCTGAACAGAGCATCTGCCACCAGCTTGACACAACTGTGGACAGCTGACTGGGATTCTTCACAAAGATCACCCACTGACGTCTGGAAAGAGCTGGAGGCATAGAAGTTGGGGACAGCCATGACCTTCAAAGCCACTGGCATGGGGTGTCCACCTACACAGTTGGAGCTGATCTCAGGGCCAATCATCTGACAGATGAAGGTCACTGTCTCCCTTGAGAGATGGAGCCTCCTTCGGCAATGCACCTCAGACATACTGAGGTAGCTGCGTCACCGCCTGTAAACCATGGCAGCAGGATAGTGGCGTCTTCTGCAGGTGGAAACCTTGCACTTCCTGTTGTCCCTGCACCCCTTGTGTTTGCGTCTGTCCTCCCAAAGGTGGCACAACCCCCATTCCCAGGGTAAGGGAAGGCTGCCTGAAACCTGCAAGGCCCCAAGAATAATGTTTCCTCCAGAGTCCTGACCTGAAGCCTTATTCCTGTAAAAGCAGCTCTGAAGTGATTTGAAGTTCTCATGTTCACACAAGCAAGTAGCAGTAAGTTTCTAAAGTAAATGACTAACAACTAGCATTTTGGAGTCCACTCATCCCTCTTATCCTGCCCATGGATGAAGATTTTAAAAATGTGGCCTACCCGTCTGCCCGTTGTGCTCGTGCGACGCTCTGAAAATCGTATGGGCTCTGAACAATCGCTGTGTACTATTGACTCAAGGGCCTTAAGTGGCCCGTGAATTAATGGCGGTCATGCTTTGGAACTCATAGCGCGCCTGCCCACCGAAATATCGTGACGGTGCGCGGTGACATCGGAACACACACCCGACGTCATTGTGCATCATTTTATGCATCGGCATGTCAGGCCCGCCCCTGCACGTCAATGTCAAAATTCTGCCCACTGTTTCTGAACTTCACCTGGCTAGGTAACACATTTCACTCCCTCTTTTGAAAACAATCGAGTCTGGTTTATTTAAAAATGCAAATGTTCCCTTGACACCTATGTTTACCTGCTTAACATTTCAAACCTAGCTTTTCTTTTAAAACATCAAGGCCTTCAGACCAGCTGCCCTTAATTCAATTAAGTAACACATACACACACACACAGACACAGATACAATAAATTGTAATAACATTATGAGAATTATTATATCTTCCTGACATAACAAAAATTTAAATTTTTATAACTTACTCTAATCATGAAATCCTGAAGGAATGGGATTAAATACTTAATTTCCAGTGCCATGGAGGTTGATAGAGAATAACTAACACATATCATGTTGTTAAAAGAGTACTTTAGACTTAAAATGACAACATGTAACTTTCTGTGTTGAGTTTACTTTGTACCTACCGAGCTATTACAGCAGCTTCATGCCATTCGGTGCATGTTGCTGGTCAGTCAGCCAGCAAGATGCCACTTTCACAAAGCCAGTGGCAGAATGGTACAACCCAGACAGCAACTTTTGGATATTCGTGTTTAACTTTCCATCTGCCCTTCGCCTGAAGTCACCGTACCAGCTGCACATAAATATATGTACATACCAATGGTTTGGACTTGAATGTAATGGGTGCAATTCAGAAGTTTGCAGACAACACCACAATTGGCTGTATGGTTGATGATGAAGAAGAAAGCTGTAGACTGCAAGAAGCTATCAATGGACTAGTTATGTGGGCAAAATAGTGGCAAATTCAGTTCAATCCAGGAAAGTGTGAGGCAACTTGGAGACAGCTAACAAGACAAGGGAATTCACAATAAATGGTAGGATACTGAAAAGCGTAAAAGAAGTGAGGAGCCTTGGAATGCATGCATATCCAGAGATCCCTGAAGCTCGCTGGACAAGTAAATAAGATTGTCAAGATGCCATATGAGATACTTGCCTTTATTAGTCAAGGCTTAGAGCTAGGAGGTTATGCTGGAACTGATTAGGCCACAGTTGGAGTATTGTGTACAGTTCTGGTCACTGCACTATAGGAAAGATGTGATTGCAGTAGAGACGGTGCAGAGAACATTTACGAGGAAGTCACCTGGACAGGAGAATTTGGGTTATGAGATTGGACAGATAGGATTTTCTTTGGAACCAAGGAGGTTGAGAAGAGACCTAATTGAAGTGTATAAGATAGAGTGGGTAGAAAGGCCTTATTCTCCTCGTTTGAGGGCTCCTTAACCAAGGGATATAGATTTAGGGAGGGATGTTTAGAACATAAGAAATAGAGGAGATTGGAAGGGAAATCATTTTCACCCAGAGGGTGGGTGGGGGTCTGGAACTTGCTGCCTGAAAGGGTGGTAGAGGTAGAAACCCATATAACATTTAAAAAGTATTTGGGTTTGCATTTGAAGTGCTGTAACTTACAAGGCTATGGACCAAGGGCTGGAAAATGGGATTAGGCCGGATGGCTATTTGTTGGCCGATGTGGACATGATGGGCCGAATGACCTCCTTTTGTGCTGTAAATTTCTAATTTAAAAAAAAGAACAAGTGCCATTTGGTTCACCATTATTTTGAAAGCAAAATCTGGCCTGTTTTATGTAGTGTTGACAGAACTAGCTTTTTTCATGTCATCATTGACTAAATGTTTCCTTTTCTATACATTTTTGTTGAGATTTCTTCATAGTTTGGATTTGTCACTGGTGTAACCAGCATAGTCTTGATGAAAAACAAGTGTGCCATGGATATTTCATATTTAATTTTTGTTTGGTAGTTACTAAAGCCTCTGTTGCTTTATTAGACCCATTCTTTGTTCTATTCTGTTGTTGCTATGGAGAAAGCACATTCTCTTGAAGCAGTTCTCCAATGAATACCCTCTGCTGATTAACAGCGAAGTTCTATTTAACCCTATGATGGCTGCACTAGCAATTTTCAAACAAAGAACATTTTAGTATTAAATCTTTTCAAAATAACTTCTATTTTTGGAAACACAGATTAAAGTGAACCACAGATTAAATTGCAGATACCATAACCAAATGAAAATGAGTGAAAGCTATCCAAGTGTTAGTCCAAAGAAACTTCATGTTTAAAATATATGACTTACAATTTAAGATATTACAAGGAGTTAAATATAACGAGCATCCATTTCTTAATTATTTCCCTTGGCTCTAAAGTTAATGCTACAGTATTTTGAGTCACATACATCTACTATGCCAGGTTAACTTATATTTGTGTCTGCAACTTAGTTTGTTGCACAGCTCTAATACTGTTATAACATCTAGTTTTTACTGCCTTATATGTGGAGTGGCAAAATAAATTGAACTTTGGTACTGTCATATTCATTAAATTAGGTTTGTTTCTAAGTGTAACTGTCCTCTTTCCCAGTATCTTAAATTAAAACTCTGCCCAAGACAATTCAGTTTTCTTCAAATTCTGTTCCCAGGACACTTCAGCCTAAAATTGACAATTCACAACAGAAATCTGTTTACGACTTAGGACTGAAAAATACAGTCCTTGCCAAGAACTTGGATGGTGTGAAATTGGAAAACTTACTAAAACTGTTGGCAAAAGTGTACACGATGGAATCGTCCAAGTTTCCAGGACATCTCGGGAGAATTTTGGAATAGCAAAAGAAAATCAAAAACTGTACATTTGAATTAAAGGCTGACCTTTTCCAACACGTCATATTTTTATTTTAGAAACGTCTTTGGATTGTGAGGTCCAAATGGCCAAGTTAGTACATTTTCTAATAACGAGGGATAATTGAGATCCTTTCTTGTGTTTGTTAGATATTGAGGATGAGAAAAGACTATCAGGTCCATCTGTGTTCCTTCTCTCTAGGTTATTTGGCTTATTTAATGCCTGTCCATCAACCATCCCTGGCCCAGTTCCTTGGAGAAACAAAAAAAAAAGACCAATTCAGGAATGTTCAATTGAAAATTCCTCTCTGACCTTACATTGGCAGCTAGGCAAGCTTCAGGAGATTCCCACATCTACATAGTTATTTTCCAGAATGTTTTACTCTTACTTGCCAAATGGCAACCTCATCTATTTGTGACAAAGCACTTGATTTTAACTTTCAATTTCAGTGCACTATGCCAAAGAATTTCCAGTCGTTAATCTATACGTCTCATGTTTGCTTCTTACTTCCTACTTAAATGCTATTTTTGGTTCGTTTTTATGCTTATCAAGGTGATTGATGTCAGTATTAAAAAATTGTAATACTTGGTGATAATAGTTCATTGGCCTGAAATGTTGGGTTGGATTTTCATGCACGAGGTGGGTAGTGGGAATTGGTAAAATTCCTGGCTTTGCCCGCCTGCCTCAGGAGAAAATGCCCACAAATTCGGGATTTTCATTGTTGGGGCGTTGGCCATGGGGGGGGGGGGGGGGGGGGGGGGGTGGGGGGGGAAATGGGGTTGGCTGGTGGGTGCAGGCTAGAATCAGGTCAGCCAACCCAAGCAAAAGTTCGGAGGCAGCCACACAGGCTGCTTGGGGTTGAGGCAGGCTGTTTAAAAGGTCCACCTCGGTGCTTTGGGACTTTGCCCAATTAAAATAAAAACAGAAAGACCCTCCAGCCCTCACCCCTCACACCTCCTCCCATTGCCCCATCCATGCCACCTCATGCCCCCTCCCCCACTCCACCCACCCCTTATGGCCCCTTATGTCAATCAAGCAATGTTTTCTCGGGCTCAGGTGTTTCCATCAGACTAATGGATTTCTGGGCTCTCACAGTGTCACGTGAGTTGGGACATGTTAATGAATTTTATTTAAAATTTTTATTAAACTTTAAAAACCTTCATGATACCTCATCCCGCCCGTGGATGAGGTTTCATGATAAATGCAAAGGCCATCTGGGCTCTTCGCCTGCCCGCCAACCTTAGGTTTGGACGGGCAGCTCTGTTAATTAGTTTAATTGATGTCCAAATGGCCTTAATAGGTCTTTGACAGTTCGGTGGGCGTGCAGCCGACTCCGGTGCACGCCCAGCAAACTCAAGATCTGAATGACGCATGGTGACGTTGGGATGCATGCCCGACATCACCCTGCGTCATTTTATGCGTTGGCGAGCAGGCCCTGCCTCTGCTCGCCGACCCGAAGATTCTGGCCCATGAAAATTGCTGAGGTCTAGGACATACCTATCCCTGCAATGGAAAGTGCTAGATTGGGAGTGCAGAGTGCAGGCATGCAACCAGAACCAGCCCACACCCTTAAAAGCCACTCTTGTAAATGAGAAACCCTGGGAATGGGGTCGGGATTCCTGCAATTGGGTCCCGCCGCCATTTTTTACAGGGCTCCTGAGTCATCATGACTCGGTAAAAATCCAGCCTGTTAACTCTGTTTCTCTCCACAGATGCCACCTGACCTACTGAGTATTTCAGCATTTTCTGTTTTTATTTCAGATTTCCACCATATGCAGTATTTTGATCTAATAATACTTTTCTACATCTTGACCCAGTGTCATAAGAACATAAGAACTAGGAGCAGGAGTAGGCCATTCAGCCCTTCGAGCCCACTCCGCCATTCAATGAGACCATGACTGATCTACTTCAACACCATTTTCCTGCATTACCCCCATATCCCTTGAAGTTTTTAATATGTAGAAATCTATTGATATCAGTCTTGAACATAATGACTGAGTCTCTACAGCTTTCTGGGGCAGAGAATTCCAAACATTCCTCACTCTGTGAGTGAAGAAATTCCTCCTCATCTCAGTCCTAAATGGCCTACCCCTTATTCTGAGACTGTATTCCCTGGCTCAAGAGCTCCCTGCCAGGGGAAACATCCTTCCTGCTTCTACTCTTGTCGAGCCCTGTAAGAATTTTGTAGGTTTGAATGAAATCACCTCACATTCTTCTGAACTCCAGAGAATAAAAGCCCAGTCTACTTAATGTTTCCTCATCGGACCATCCTTCCATTCCAAGAATTTAGTCTGGTGAACCTTTGTTGCACTCCATCTGTGATAAGTATATATTTCCTTAGGTGAGGAGACCAAAACTGCACACAATACTCCAGGTGCAGTCTCACCAAGGCTCTATATAATTGCAGTGATACATCTTTAATCCTATACTCAAATCCTCTTGTAATAAAGGCCAACATGAAATTTGCCAACTGAATTTCTTGCTCTACCTGTATGTTAGCTTTCAGTGACTCACGAACAAAGACACCAAGTCCCTTTGAAGTTCAACACTTCCCAGCCTCTCACTATTTAAGAATGTCACTATCAGCCAATTCTAATTACGTTTAGTCTGGGTCAGATGCAGAGTAAATCTCCTTGTACTTGGTCCTATCATTGTCTTAAGGTGATCAGTGTGAATTTTCCCAGGTCTAGTTAAATTGAATTCCAGTGGGTGGAATCTTCCGGTCTGGAGTATAAGTTGGGTGACAGTAGTGGAAGAGAGAGTGATTTCCACTCGGGGTGGAACGGCTGGCTACTTGCGATCTCACACTGGTCAGTTCATTAGATATTTATGTGCGAGGGTATGGTGTGTCTTGCGGCAGGATGGGCAGGAAGTCAATGCCCCTGCCGCTTCTTCCTTAGTTGGACCATAACCAATAGAGGTGCAGGGTTGGCAGGAGCCAGCATCGTGTATGGCTGAGGTGATCGGTGAACAAATTGCAGTGATCCATCCAGTCAGCATATTCTTTGAAGCTGTCCCTCTGACCCTGAGCATTTCAGCCAATGGTAAGCCCTGTATCTAGCATGTCTACCCCTGACTTCCCCCCACCCCACCATTGTGAAGCCCATCCTGGAGGACCACAGGTAAGTTCTCCTCTCGTTCATACATCCATGTGCATGGAGACTGCAGCATTGATCGGGGTAATGAAAGCCATGTCCATGCACCCTCCTTCAAATGCAATTGGGTTCCCCCCACCATCACGCTCGAGACACATTTGAGAGACCCTTGTCTCCATCACAGACATATCACCCACCTCATTATCAATCATGGCCACCTACCCGGGACTCTCGAGGTTCTAAACCAGCACATTGTTGTCGGTCGCCCCAAACATCCCCTCCACCACTTGCCCCTGCCACCGGGCCCGGACAAGTAACCCCTGCCTCCCTCTCTCCATCCCTCCCTCCTTCCTGCACATTCCTCGGTCAACTTGAATGACCTTTCAGCACAGACTTCGCTGCAGCTCTCAACCTTGCTGGGATCTTGATGTTATGAGATCCATGAGTCAGGGAGCAAACCTGCTGCCGTGTGGGCTTCACCCACAGAGAGGTGAACACACCTGAGCAAGGTTCTCATGCAGCTGACTCATGATTATTAGGGTGTCCCTTTAGTCGGCCAATTGTGCTGACCTTTAACTCCATCAACCCGAAAGACCCTCGACGATTCACATGTACAGAGCACCTGTGTTATGAAGAAGCGAGTAAGTTCCCAGACATGCTCCACCACCTTCTATCCTCCCTCTACCACCCACCAGCTTCCCCCCATCACTCTTGACCCACCCAATATAACCATTCCTCTCCCCTCTGTTATCCTTGAAATCCCCTATCATCCTCCACATGCCTTCTCTCCCCTCTGAACCTACACCTGTTACAGTCTCCATGCTCATCCTGACCCTTACCCCTCCCATTATCCACCCTCCCTTATGACTTTTTAGCGAGGGAGATGGGGACTGCGGCGCTCCTTAAAATCCAGCCCATGGAAACATTTTCTCTACATCTAACCTATCAAGCCCTTTAAGAATTTAAAAGACTTGCATCAGCCCTCTCAACCTTCGCTTGTTTGAAGAAAACAATCCAAACCTATCCAGGCTTTCTGGATTTGTATCAACTTCCAATTCTAGTATCATCCTTGTGACCCTTTTATGCACCCTCTTCAATGCCTCCATATCCTTTTTAAAATATGGAGTTGAGAACTGTGCACAGTACTCCAAGTGTGAATCATAGGAAGTTTATGGCGCAGAAGGAGGCCACTTGGAAAAACAAGCCACCCAGCCTAATCCCATTTTCTAGCATTTGGTCCGTAGCTCTGTAGGTTATGACACTTGAGGTGTGTATCCAGACACTTTTTAAATGAGTTGAAAGTTTCTACCTCTAATACCCTTTCAGGCAGTGAGTTCCAGGCCTCTACCAGCCTCTAGGTGAAAAATCTTTTCCTCTTCTCCCTTCTAATCTTTCTACAAATCAGTTTAAATCAATGACCCCTGGTCAATGGTCTTTCTGCTAAGGGAAATAGACCTTTCCCATCCACTCTATCCAGGCCCCTCACAATTTTGTACATCTCAATCAAATCTCCCCTCAGCCTCCTCTGTTCCAAGGAGACCAACCTCAGCCGATCCAATCTTCGCTCATAGCTGCAATTTTCCAGTACTGGCAACCTCCTCATAAATCTCCTCTTTACCCTGTCTGATGCAATTCTTCCTTTCTGTAATGAGGTGTGGTCTAATTTTATACAAATTCAATATAAGTTCTCTGCTTTTCAATTCTATTCCCGAGAAATGAACTCTAGCACTTATGTCTTATGGTCAACATATAAGATTCTGAAGGGGCTTGGCAGGGTAGATGCTGAGAAAATGTTGTCCCTCGTGGTCGTGGGTGTATCTAGAACTTGGGGGCACAGTTTCAGAATAAGTCTCCAATGTAAGATGGAAATAAGGAAGAATTTCTTCTCTTAAAGAAAGGATTGCTGATCTTTGGAACTCTCTATTCCAGAGAACAGTGGGGGCTGAGCCATTGAATATATTCAAGGCCAAGTTAGACAGATTTTTGATCTACAAGAGCGTCAAAGGTTATGGGAGAGCAGACAGGCAAATGGAGTTAAGGCCACAATCAGATCAGCATGAACTTATTGGATAGCGAAACAGGCTCAAGGAGCTGAATGTCCTACTCCTGCTCTTATTTCTACGTGCTTATGTCTTAATTAACATGTGTTGCTACTTTTAATGATATGGGTATCTGTACTCCTTTAATCACCTGCATTGCCATAGCCTCCAGGGCTATCGGCCAAGCGCTGGAAAATGGGTTTAGTGTAGTCAGACCTTTGTTGATCAGTGTGGACACGATGGCCGAATGGCCCCCTTCTGCACTGTAAATGTCTATGAGTCTATGGGCAACATTTTCCCCCCATAGGTGGGGAAAATGCGGGAGCAGCCGCGGGTGGGCGGCCTTCTGATTGGCGACCTGAGTCGGGGGAGCGCCGCCAAAGTGCTGCCTCAGGGAGATCGTCTCCGATTTGAAACTTTAAATAAAGGTATTTTTAAAATTTCCTTCCCATGTCCCCATATGTGACATTGTCACATGAGTTGGGACATGTCCATAACTTTTACTGAAACCTTTAATAAAAATTTAAATACCCTCATGAAACCTCATCCCGCCCATGGATGAAGTTTCATGCATTTTCTGAGGCCCACCTGGGCTCCTGGCCCGCCCACCAACCCTGAGGTTGGACGGGCAGGTCCATCAATCAGGTTAATTACTTTTTTAATGGCCTTAATAGGCTGTTGACAGTTTGGTGGGCGTGTAGCTGATTTGAAAATCTAAATGACGCATGGTGGCATCAGGACGCATGTCCGATGTATCCCCGCGTCATTTTACGAGTCGGTGAGCGGGCCCCGCCCCCGCTTGCCAACCAGAAGATGTTGCCCTATGAGTCTAAATCCCTTTACTCCTCTAACCTGTTTAAATTCCTATTCTCCAAGTAGAATGTGGGCTCAAGCTATCTGTGGAATTAATTTGCCCCTTACACATCCTTTCTGCAAATTTATGAATGTCTGGAATTTTGCAGCATTCTTCCTTTGTATTATCTACCACTGTTAATTTATGATGCGTAACATGGTGGAATACTGATTCCAGTTGAAAAGGGCTGAGATGGTAATTAGCAGGAGTTTTTCTTGCCATCTTTGACTTGATGCCATGAGGCTTCATGGGCTCCGTAGTTAATGCTGATGGCTCCTAGGTCTACTCCCTCCAGACCGTGCCACTCTGCCACTGCCAAAGGGACAGGACATATCCAAGGATTATGATGGAGGAGCTTTGGACATTGGCTGGCAGGTGTGATTCTGTGAGTATGACAATGTCAGGCTGTTGCTTGACTAGTCTGTGGGACAGCTGTCCCAATTTCAAAACAACCCTCAGATTGTTGGGGAGGACTCTGCAGAGTTGACTGAGTAAGGTGTGTCTTCGTTGTTTCTGCTGTCCAGGTCGATGCCAGGTTGTCCATTCGATTATATTCATATTATAGTTCTGTGTAGCAGTTTAATACAACTGAGTTGCTTGCAAGAGGATTGTTCAGAATCAATCACATTGCTCTGGGTCCGGAGTCACATATAGTCTGGATATGGATTTTCCTTTCCTCAAAGACATTCATGAACCAGAAAGGTTTTACCAACAACCTGATAGTTTCATTTTCATTATTGTTGAAACCAACTTTTTATTTCAGATTTATTTAATGAATTTAATTTAAATCCCCCCAGCTGCCCATGGTAGAGTTTGAACTGTCTCCAGATCAATAATCTGGGTCCCAGAATTATTAGTCTAGTAACATAGCTGCTGTACTGCCATACATCTGATTTCTGAGCCTATATTGTTAATATAAATTGAGAACAATAGGCTTAAGACTACTTTTTGCCAATTTGAGCTACCCTCCTAACTTCTGGTTTCTATTTTGTAGCCATTCTGCAACCTGTCCCCTGATTTCACGTTTTCTGACCTCAGTTACAACTCTACTATGATGTATCATATCAATGGACTTGAAAATTCAAGTATATTACAACTACATTATCCTGGTTTACTCTGTTACTTTTTCAAAGAATTAATTATTTTATTTAATTTAATCATAACATTCCCTTTTGAATTCTGTGCTGACTTTACTTTTTGTTATATTTTCAGTTTCTAGATGTTTTACAATTACATTTTACCTTTCTTATCACCAACATTAAGATAATTGGTTTATCGTTCATTAGACTATCTCCCTTTTTAACTATAGGAATCACAGTAACTGTTCGCCATCCTTCTGGCAGTATTCTCTTTTCTAATGAATTATTATGCTTCGGTTACAGTGCCTTTACTAACTTTTCCCTATTTCATTTTAATATGTGTGGATTCAATCCATCCAGAATAGGAATTTTATCCTCTCCAAGTTTGAGTAATTTATCAATTATCCCCCTGTTTTCTACCTTATGAATTTATATCTCTTTTGCTCTCTTCTTCTAATGGAGTCCTCACTTTGTTAGTCTCCCTGGTAAATTTGGCTGGATTTTACCTTCCTCTGTTGTCAGTTTTGAAGGCTGGGGAGGTGGGGGGTGGGGGGTAATGGGCGGTGGGAGCATGTTAATTCCATCTGGTGGCCTGCCTGACACCTACCTGCCCGCCGCTGTCCCCGCTGCAATTTTACTTGCCCGCTTAAGGGTCTCATCCTGTCCCCACTGAGATTTAACCAGCAGTGAGAGAGATGCACACCAAGCACCCAGCCAGCATGTCTCCCTGCACAGGCCAGTGGCGGTCGGGGATGTGGTGGGAGCTCCCTCCTTAACAAGTCCCCTCAGCACATTAGTATTACCTTCCCATGGCCTCCCAGCCCCCTCACCACTCTTACCATAACCCCCAAACACTTATCAAGTACCAATCCAGCCCTCAAGGCCCAAGGTCAGTACTGGCAGTGGCTTCTGCTCCCAGGTGGCACTGCTGGTAGTGGTGAGCTGCCGGACTTTGATTGGCTGGCAACTTTATGAGGCAAGACTTCCTGTTCCTAAGGGGTGTTGAGTCCAGTCCCACCTCAACTCACTTAATGCCCAACCAGTAGTTTAATTTATGCAGGCAGCTGATCCAAGCGTCAGCTGCCTCCCCTCCCACCCCTGACTATGGGAGTTTATTCCCATAGTTTATGGGATTTTATTGCTACAAAATCCAATCAGTACTGAAGTAAAATATCTATTCACTTTCTGATATTTCACTGTCATTACCTTTGAATTTATCTTGAGCATCCTTTAGTGACCTTGTCACTATCCTGATTTTTCTTTTGTTATTTACGTATCTGTAAAATACTTAACTATTTCTTTTTCTAATTCTTGATAATTTAACTTTGTAGTTCCTCTTTGTTTTTCCTAACTTCTTTGTATTCATTTTTGTCAGTCTCTCTGTTATTGTACTATAGTATGCCTTTATCTTTAATTTCAGTTTTACTCATATCTGTATTCATCCATGATGTCTACTGATTGCTTTTTAGAGGAATATATTTCTCCTGAACTTTGTTGATCACTGTTTCAGGTATTTCCCACTGTAGTTTTATCATGCTACCAATATTTTTTTTACCAGTTTATCTTCTCTAGTTCCTTTCTCATCCCTTCATAATTTGATCTTTGCCTTATTTGTGTCTTTCTAAATTATTATTTTAAATTTTATTACATTATGAACACTATTGCCTAGATGCTCCCCTATGTTTATTTTTTTCCCATTACATGCTTCGGCAGTGATGCCTTTTTGGTTGGACTTGTTACATTTCTGGGTATGAAAGGAATTCTGTGCACACCGTAAAGCCTCCAGTCCCTTGTCCCTTTACCCTACCTCTTTTTGCCAATTTATTTGAGGGTAGTTTATCTCAAGTTAAAAAATTGATGATATGCAAAACATCTCTATCGTAACTTTGGATTGGAAGACTAAGTCATATTTCACAGAGTGTGATTTTTGTATTACTGCCACTTTATTTTTCACCAGAAGTAGGAGTGGAATACTAATGAGATGTAAATCACAGAAAAACTTCCTGAAGATTTCCTGCCACTACAATTTTGGAGAGGGTTTCAAAAGTGTAGTCAGCACTCCCACCTGAAACCAGTGAAAGCCTCTTGAATATAATTAAAGCTGGGTTCTAAGATGTTATTAAGACCTTGACGCAAGTTTAGTCTTCCAGTGGGTGGAGTATCCACTGCTTTGCTCCTCTCAAAGGAACTGAACATCAAGTGTCCTAACCAGTGATTGCTAAATAACTTATTGGAGGCCTCTCCAAAAGTTTTAAAGCTGAGTCTTTAAAATGATTTTAGGGACCAGAAGGAGCATGAATGCTCCCAGTGGCCCCACAAAAGTCTTGTTGCCAGTGCCAGTTCCTCCATAACCCCTACTTAAGTTGTGTCTGCTGGCTGAAGTGCATGAAAGAACTGCTGTGTTTCATGCCCTCCTGATTAGTGAACTGTCTTTCAACTGCTCACCAACTTTATTAAGATGAGGATCAATCAGGTTATACTGCCAACGGCATTGATCTGGTACACTTCACTCTCTGCCATTCCGATATTCGCCCAAATCAAAAATCACCCCCATTCTCTAGTAAACAATCTTCCCATCAGCCATTTTAGTTCTAACACTATGAAAAACAAAGCAGTAGTTCTTTTTACTTAAGTGATTGAGTGTAAAACTTTGCCTTGATGCAGTGCAGGAAGTAAGGTTGGAGAGGGATGATTACCCTGACATCCGTAATGGAGATGGTTTGATATTACAACTGTTTAAATGAATGGGAATGCAATCCTTCTCCCTAATTTTTGCTCCTTGGGCTATGCCAACGTTGCTCTTTAAGTCCAGGCAGCAAAAACAAAGACTTCGGCCTTGGGTCATTATTGATGGAATCTGATGTTTATTTCTGCATTTCAGGTAATCATATTGAAGTTTCAGAAGCTCAGACAGAAAAAATGGAAAAATCGACAAACATTCCTGTGACTAATTATAGCTCTGATACTTCCTACCCTACTTTTGAAAATATCACACACTCTAAAGAAAATGATAAAACAGTGAGGTTCAAATTGAGTGACGGTAAGGCAAAAATATTTATTTTCAGAGAAATGTAATTTCAGGAAATGTCATTAATATCTATATTGGAGAGCAGTGGAATCGGTAAAATATCAGCTGGGACTTGGATCCACAGCTCGAGAACTTTTTGCTTCACACCCCCTTTTCACCCCAAGTATAGCCCATGGTGGGGCTGGAGAGTGGAATTTTTTTCAGCCCCTACCTCTTTCACATCAAGTGACCTGGATATCAGGACATAGCTGGTGTACACATTGGCTCAGTAATGCATGTGTTGCGTACCAAGCTCTCCAGACTGGAGTCTTGGTCTGGAAAACTTTGGAAACTGGATTGTTGCTGAATATTTTTAGCTATCCTATAAAGTGGGAGGGTGATTCTCCTGCCAGCACTTCTTGCCAGCGGCTTCCACCAAGCAGGCCAATCAGAATCAGGTTTCCCACACTAACCCCCCACCCCCCCCCCCACCCCCTACATCAAGATGTGCCCAAAGAGGCACAAGCATCCATCCTTACCATGTTGATAAAGTGACGGTCCCTGATCCTGGGTACGGCTGGGGTCAAATGCAGATTACCATCACTGTCTTCACTAGCCTTCCACTAGAAGAGCATGTCCTGCAAACTCTGGAGAAGTGCATTTAACACTTTGTTAAAGTGGTGTGTATATAATTTTGGAAACAGAAGTGTTTTCAATAATTCTAGTGTTATTGATGTTTTACTTCACACATTCAAAGGCCAGTCATCCTCTGAATATTGCCTATTGGCATTGATCTAGGTTTAGAGCTTGTGCCTGTCCCCTCAGCTATGAAAGGTGATGAGTTTCTGAGAGGGAGAAAAGAAAGGAAATAAATAGTGGAAAAAAACAAAAATGTAAATATAGGGAGAGTCAGGGAGAAATAAATAAACAAGGAAAACATAAAACCAAGTGACAAACGAAAGTGGTACAAAACTAAAGCACAGGAAATAACCATGGTAATTACAAACCAAAAAAAAGTTATTCCATGTAAATAAATATATTATATTTATATTAATTTGGAATTAATATTAATGATAAATATATGAAATTAATATACAGATACAATTACAGGCAGAAAAATTGAAAATATCCTCTGTCATGGCACACAAGGCTATGGGCCTAATGCTGGAAAATGGGATTAGAATAGTTATGTACTTGTTTGACTGGCACAGACTTGATGGACTGAAGGGTCTTTTTCTGTGCTGTAGACCTCTTATGACTCTATAACTTTATCTGATTCTAGTCAGATAAAATAATAGTCTCTTCCTCCACATTGTACATTCACTGTTATCATCATTGTAGGTCTTAGCTTAGTTTGTCCTTGGTTAGAATTGATAGACTGCTGGAGGCAAGGCTGCTGGTAAACTTTACCTTTTATTAAACATTATTCTAACTCTATACAGGACAATGCTTAGCACAAGGCTTCACACAGAACCATCCCTCAGTAGGCTTTGCCTCATGTGATCTTACATCACTGATGATGTAGTCTTTCTATTTACGTATTTAACATTAACTCTTTACACTACATCGCCCCACAATCTCCTCGACATCCCCCCCACCTCACCAATCTCCCCAACATTGTTCTCAGCTCCCTTTGAGGGATCTATTGGATTCAAATTCTCCATGTTCTCTCCCGACTCAGTAGAGAATCATCAGAGAATACCAGTTCGCTGTTCAGGCCTTCTTCCTGATCTTCTGGGTAACTGGTCCATTCCATTGAAGGTTGTCTTCTTGTAAATATGAGTGCATTTCTGTTTTTTCTCACTATTCCATTTTCAGTCTCCACAAAATAAGATAGCAGATGTGGTGTTTTTTCCAAAACCTGGTCTTCATGATTCGGGTACAAATCCATACAGACTCCCTTGGCCTGGAGTTCTGGTAAGTTATGTACTCTATGGCATTGATTGTAGTTTCTGGTTTGATTTACATGATACTTCTCCTCCACCTTTCTCTGTAACTGCTGCTTTGAGGCAGGGCATAAAGCCCACAGAAGAACAGGAAGTTGAGCTCACAGTCGTCTTCCCATTAGAAGTTCAGACAGAGTCAGACCATTCTGGAATGGTGTGGAGTGATAGCTCAACAGTGCCACGTTGATATCATTTTTCTTCAACAAAGCCTTTCCCGTCCTTACTCCTCTTATGGCCTCCCCATTAGCTTGCAGTTATCTGGGTGAGCTAATCATGTGGACAAACCCTTAGGCTTCTGTGAACTACTTAAAATATTCTTTGGCAAACTGTGGGCCATTGTACGAAATGACTAGTTCTAAAACGCCATGTGTGGCAAAAATTTCTTTTAGTAACATAATGATAGCTTCCAAGATGGGTTCATGTAGATGTTTAACCCCAATTCACCTGGAGTATTAATCAACAACTATGAGAAATGTCTTCCACTTGAGCACAAAAGGATCCATTCTGAGAAATTCCGATGGTCTGGACGAAAATGAGGATACCATCAGTGGTTCTCTTTGCTCCTGGTGATGGATTGCACAGGTGATACAGTTTGAAATTATTTCTTCTAATGATTTTGAGATCCCTTCATGGGTATTAAACAGATTTTCACACTCTGGCACAACACTTTGTAATGGGCAGCTGTCCCTGGCATGTTCTCTGAAGGATCTCGAGTCTGAGGGCTTTGGGAATGACCAATCTCATATCATAAATCAGCAAGTCACCCATGACACTGAGATATCTTTGTTGCTTGAAGTATTGCTTCAGGATGAGATGTATTCTGGTCATCCTTTGATGTAGTACTCCCAAATTTTAGCACATTCTTCACCTGCATTTTGTCCCTTTCAAATTTCATTTACTGGTTATACTGGGTGGGTGTTGTTACTGGCAGAAATTTAGCAGTCAATGAAGTATAGGACTCCACATCTTCAACAACATTTATGTCCTCTTGTTTAGCCTTTTCAACAGGAGTGTGTGACAATATGTCCACCATGATTTATTGTTTTCCTTGGACACACTCAGTTGTAGCATCGAATCTCATCAATCTCTTGATCATCACTTGACAGAGTGGATGCTGAAAGGAGGTTTCCCCTTAGGTGAGAGACGAGAACTAAGGTACATATTTTAAAGATAAGGAGTCACCCATTTAAGACGGAGAAGAGAAGAAAATTTTTCTCTCAATCTTTGGAACTATCTTGCCCGGAGAGTGGTGGAGGCAGGGCCAATGAATATTTTTAAGGCAGAGATGCATAGATTCTTGACTAGGCAGGGATCAAAGGTTATCAGAGGTAGGCAGAATGTGGAGTTGAAGCCACAATCAGATCAGCCATAATCTTATTGAATGGTGAAGCAGGCTCGAGGGCCCAAATGGCTAATCCTACTCCTAATTCGTATGATCATATATTTGTATGATTGTACACCAAACGAAACTTCTGCACTCATGGCAGCGTCTTTGCTAATTCTTTAGCATTTAATAATGTAACCAGTGGTTTGTGGTCTGTCTCAATGGTATACTATAGGCCTAAGACATGGTCAGCAAACTTCCCACAAGTCCATGTATCTGCTAATGCTTCTTTTTCCATTACAGCGTATCTTTGTTCCATTTCAGTCAATCTTCTTCTTCTTCTTTCATATAGTGGGGTGTAGAGCACACCTATAATTTTGTACCAAGGTGATCAAGCCAGGATGTTACGTCAGGAGTAGCAGTGTGTATCGCTGTAATACTTCCTTCATATTTATGAGTCGGGCATTGGGTTGTTATATGTTCTATGGAATGTTCTGGGTGACCACAGTCACACAAAGGAGAGTTTTTAATTTTCGATTTATGTCAGTCAATGATTGGATGCGTTGTACACTGGTCTGTGTTTACCATCTCTGAGTCTGAAAGAGTACTGCTCCTAGACAAGTCGATGATGCATCTGGGGCAACTACTGTAGGCAGTTCTGGATTATAGTGAGCCAAAAAGCCCGGTTAAATAAATTATCCTTTATCTTTTATCCTTTTGAATGAACTTTGTTGAATTTTTTCTCAACACCATGCTTGGTCTTGTCTAAGCAATTGTTGCTATGATTCATTTACATGTGCCAGATTATGTAAGAACTTTCCTACTTGATTGACCATTCCCATGAAGCGCTGAAGCTCTGTGACATTGTGAGGTGATGAAAATTCTTTGATTGCCTTGGTTTTTGAAGATCAGCCTAATGCCTGATGCATGAACAATGTGTCCTAGAAATTTAATGGTTGGTTGAGAGAACTCACATTTATTATGGAGGGTTAGTTCTGCTTCTTGCAAACATTGCAACACTGCTCCCACTCTGACATCATGCTCTAGTGGACCCATGGATCAGGACGTCATCCATGTGACAGTTGACCCCTTCAAATCCTTTTGAAATGCTCATCATTGTCCTCTGAAAATCACTGGGGCTGATGGAATACCAAAGGGTAGTCGACTGAGGCAATATCTCTCAAACAGTGTGATGAATGCAGTCAGTAGTTTGGATTCCTCACCAAAAGGTAGTTGCTAAAAGCCACTGTTTGCATGATGCCAGACCGCGAGCAATGTTGCAATGTTTGCATGAAGCAGAACTAACCCTTAATAATAAATGTGAGTTCCCTCAACCAACCATTACATTTCTAGTGGGCCAGTGGTTAGACTGCAGTGCTTTCACTTCTTGTTGTGACTCCCAGTGTTGATGATGTGAAAAATGTTGCAACGAGCAGCCAGTAACCAATTCAACAAAGAGTCAAAATGTTAGCACTGTTGATCCCTACACGGATGCTGCCAGACTTTGAGAGCTTCTATCATTTTCTGTTTTAATTATAATTACAGGCTTTAACATAACATAAAATACATAGCAAGTTGGCTATAATCTATCGGTGAGGACAGAGACAAACTTTCACTTGGATGGCATTTTTAGAACTGGAAATTTCTGAGGTGGAGAGCAGGGACTTCAAAAAGATGCAACATGAAAGTGTTTAGAATTTGATTTGTGTCAGTTACTTTGAGTGATGAATATCTGCCGTGTGTTGTGGGCAGCTTGTCTATATGAGAAAAGATTGGAAAAGCTAGGCTTTTATCCACTGGAATTTAGAAGAGTAAGATGCGACTTGATTGAAACACATAAGATCCTGAGGAGTCTTGACTGGGCGGATGTGGAAAGGATGTTTCCTCTTGTGGGAGAATCTAGAACTAGGGAGTCACTGTTTAAAAATAAGGGGCTGCCCATTTAAGACAGAGATGAGGAGGAATGTTTTCTCTCAGAGGGTAGTGAGGCTTTAGAAATCCCTTCTCAAAAGGCAATGTAAGCAGAGTCTTTGAATGTTTTTAAGGCAAAGGTAGATAGACTCTTGATAAACAAAGGGGTGAAAGGTTATCAGGGGTAGGTGGGTGGTTACAATCAGATCAGCCATGATCTTATTGATTGGCAGAGCAGGCTCAAGGGGCCAAGTGGCCTACTCCTCCTCCTAATTCATATGTTTGTTTGTATGTTCAACATCTATTTTCATAAAAATTGTGCTTTTTGCTAGCTTCGCCAGACTCTCATCCATTAGGTGAATCTCCTTTTCCACAGCTTTATAAGCTTCATTACAAGTGAGATTACTCCCAGATGCAGCATTGACTCATTTTCTTGCTTCATCATTTGTGAGAGTCGGTTTGGAACTTTCCTTGGGGTGATCAAGCACACTGGCTTGGCATCTGGTCTCAATGTGATGTGGTGAGCTGTTTTCAGCTTCTTAAGACCTCCAAATAAGTTTGAAAATCCTGTTCTGAATTCTTTTGGTTTGTCTTGGCTTCCCAATTCTTCTACTTTATAAATGAGTTGTAGATCTGTGCAAGATTTTGGCTTAATAGTGAATACTCTTGATATTGGATCATGTACAAAGTTTCTGTGATTTCTCTTCCTTTGTACTGAAGTGTACTGAAGTGTAGCAGTCACCTGTCCTTTGACCTTCTCCTGGACTATGGAGTTGCATGGTTGATGGTTGGAGGAAGCCGTGATTTAGTCACTGTTCTGTGTCTGAAATAACTGAAATCTTGCTCCAGTCTAATTTGAAGTTGTTTTATATCTGTTGGCCAAAATGTCTGCGCTCCATTGGTTCCAATTAAATCCTGTAATTTCTCCCAAGAATGGCACTTCATTGTCTTTTGCATCTTCAATTTCTTGAATGCTACTTGCTTTATTTGTTTCTCTTTAAATTTCTGAGTTGGGAGGCTTTTGCTTTAAAATGTCCTCTCTTCCTGAATGGCACTCCAAATTTTTGGTGGGACACTCCTCATGCCGATGCAGCCTTTTCCCACTACAACCAAAACACTAATGGCAGCTGCCTTTGCTCTTTCCCTGTTTTTGAGTAGGTGCCTTGCTACTTCTGTGACCTACAAACAGTGTCCTACAAACTGCACTGTGTCAGTCATTTTACTTCATGGTATCTTGCTGTCAGCTTGAATAAATGACGACTTTTCGTTCTCACTCCTGCGTGCCTTGTTAACAGCACAGCCTGTGATAAAATCCACCCTCGACTGTAGAAAATCTGATAAAGTCTCCTCTAAGACTCCTATAATGCGATCCTGATTTAATTCGTCTTTCAGGGCTCCACATTCACAATTCTCAGTTAGTCCATGAAGGAATCTACACTCTCTCCCAGTTTTTGGGTATGTCTATTAAACTTTGCCCTTTCTGTGACTGTGTTCCTGCTAAGGCTGAAATATGTATCAAAAGCTTTTATAACATCGTCCTATGTCGTAATTTCTTCATTTATGCTCTGTCCGACCAATATGTCGTCTGCACTGCTGCCTGTGGCATAGGGAAGGGTACTGACCTGTTCCTTGCTGAGCTTCTTTACTAGTCCCGAAATGGTTCTGTACTTGGTAAACCTATGACGTCAGCTTGATCTAGGCCTTCTACATGTTCAAAGCACTCTGGTAAGGGTAATGGAGAGCCATTGCTTTTCTTCACTTTAACCTTTCTTTGAATTCTGTTGGCATTTTTCCCATGCTGTTCTTTCCTCGCAGTTGTTTTGCTTGCTACTTTTTCTGACGCTGGGCTTTTTTCCCTCTGTTTTCAGTCTTGCTGGGATTTTTACTTGGTGCTTTTTCCGTTGTCTTTACTGCTGCCACCATCTGTTATCATTGTTGTGGGTCTTAGGTTAGCTGTTAGGTTCTCCTTGGTTAGGATCAATAAAGACTGCTGGAGGTATGGCTATTGGTAAACTTTACCTCTAGCTATGTACAGCACAAGGCTTAACACAGAGAACCATACCTCGGTAGACTCTGTGATCTTATATCACTGATGATGCAGATTGTCTATTTACATATTTAACATTAACCCTTTACACTACACATTCCTCCATTGACTCTGTCATTCCCTGCCCTACACTTCCTGGTCCTAATCAGCACTTCTTACTTTTCCCTCCAATTATCTGACTGCATGACCACTGCTTAAGCAGCCAGCTCTGGTTCATTTTTTCCACTCCGTTTTCCTGAGATCATTAACAAAATTCCACTGAATAAAATAATTTAGCTAAAGGGATACAGAGAGAGGAACACAAACAAATAGGCTAGCCATAAAAGGGAAAAGACAGAAGTAAAGGCGACTTAGCACACAGGGCAGGAGAAACATAATAACATAGATTTGTGAGGCTGAAGAATTCACTGCAGGGTTATTGGTTGAGGGAAAAACAATTACAGCATTTGATTAGACAGGTAGGTGGAGGAAAAAGGGCAATTAGGGATGGGCAATAAGTTCTGGCCTAGCCAGCGATGCCTACAATCTACGAAAGAGTAAAGCATAAAAAAAGTGTTGAAGAGGTTTATGAACAAGCTGGAGAAATGTGATTCGGACCATTTGCTTGTGTGGATTGGCTGAGCTTTATGGTCTTTTGTAACTTCTGAGTATTCTTTTGTAAATTATTTAGATTGATAATAAAAAGAAGCACTCGAATATTATATTTTGTACTTATCGCTTAAAATTTTAGCTTGAAGTAGAAAATTATAACAGAAGAAAACCCGTGCCACACAAATGTCAGGCAATGACCATCTCCAACAAGAGAGAATCCAAACATCACCCCTTGATATTCAATGCCATTACCATCGTTGAACCCCCCATTATCAACATCCTGGGGGTTACCATTGACTAGAAACTGAACTGGACTAGCCATTTAAATACTGTGGCTACAAGAACAGGTCAGAGGCTAGAAATCGCCGAGTAAATCACCTCCTAACTTCTCAAACCCTGTCCACCATCTACAAAGCACAAGTCAGGAATGCAATGGAATACTCCCCACTTGCCTGGATGAGTGCAGCTCCTACAACACTGAAGAAGCTAGACACCATCTTGGACAAAGCAGTCCACTTGATTAGCACCACATCCACAAATATTCACTCCCTCCACCACCGATGCACAGTGGCAGCAGTGTGTACCATCTACAAGATGCACTGCAGGAATTCACCAAGGTACCTTAGACAGCACTTTCCAAACCCATGACCACCGCCACCTAGAAGGACACGGGCAGTAGATAGATGGGAACACCACTACCTGGAAGTTCCCCTCCAAGTCACTCACCATCCTGACTTGGAAATATAATGCCATTCCTTCAATGTTGCTGGGTCAAAATCCTGGAACTCCCTTCCTAACAGCACTGTGAGTGTACCTAAACCACATGGATTGCAGCGGTTCAAGAAGGCAGCTTACCACCACCTTCTCAAGGGCAACTAGGGATGGGCAATAAATGCTGGCCCAGCCAACGAAGCCCACATCCCATGAATGAATAAAAAAAAAGTTTTGATTTATCTTTTTCTGTGCTCATACTTTCCTACCATACATGAGTGTTAAGGAGGTAATACCTGAAACGAATAAGATACATTTCCTTCAAAATTAGTGACAGTTCAGGTTGGCATCTATTGATTGTAAGCTCTCCTCACTTGCTAATCATTTGATATTATTTTCTATAACCCAGTAGATTGAGTACTTCTAAAATTATGTAGGTGTTACTAATGTAATGTATCTCTGTCTTTTAAGGAACTACTTGGAAGGTTACCATGCTGATTCTGGGTGCAATAATGTTGTTGCTGGGACTAATTATACTGCCACTGAATGTCCTTTATAATAAGTAAGTGTGAAAACATTAATGGTGAATGTCATTACTAAAGAGTACCTTTAGCACTTTGGCATAAATTGATGGTTTGCATTAAGGACAAATATCAAACATGTGTCATTAGTTTGGTTAAATGGCTCTATATACTCCAGCATCTCAAAGGTGGTGCCGTTTATCCCTAACTATTATTGTTCAACCAAAATACCAAGAAAAATTGTAGCCAATTTTGAGCTTGTCCTCTGAAACAATCACATCTCAAAATAAATATGTTAGTTGCATACTTGAGAGGCTAAATTTATAAATAACTTATGTATGCATGGATGGAAATGATTGAAAATTAAGGTAATTAATACTGTTGTCTACTAAATGAAATAAAAACAGGAAGTTCTGGAAATACTCAGCAGGTCCGCGGTATCTAGGGGGAGAGCATCTGTGGAGAGACGGAGTTAACATTTTACATCGATGACCTTTCATCAGGAATTCTGACAAAAGACCATCGATCTTAAATATTGATGCTGTTTCCCTCTATGGATCTGCTCAGTACTTGCAGCATTTTCTGTTTCTATTTCAGATTTTCATCATCTGCAGTATTTTTGCTTTTAACCCTACTGAATGAACTAATCTTAGCCTGGTGGCATCATGCTCCTGTGACCTAAACCAGGGAGCTGGACAAATTCTCACATAGCCAGCCCCCTTGATGTTCTAGATATCACAAACAATCCGGTACAGGTCACTCCATCATCCCAAAAGCAGATGTCCATCACTCAGCTGATAAGGAAACTTTAAGGCTGGGCATGATAGCTGTTGGAAGCTAGAGGGTTGCAATGAGACCCCACACTCAAGTCTGAATGTTTAGTGTGCACAATGATTGTGTTGCAGAGAAACACACAGTTGCTGCTGAAGCTCCATATCTCCAAGTAGTGAAGCCACCATTAGGTGGATAATGGTATGTATCCAGGCTCTAATTACAGACTATACTATGGGTGCAATTTTGCAAGGCAGTGGTGTGAAGCCTAGTAATTAGTAATTACCCAACCAGTGGTGGGCACAGGTTGAAACGTCAGGGTTACAAAATTTGCAGCTTGCCATAGTCACTAGTAAAAAAGTGACCTTTGGAGCAGAACCTTACAAATTAGTTCCAATGTTTACACAAAAAGACAAGATTCTGTGCAATTCTGTCCATCAAGAAATTACAATGAAAGCAGAAGGAGATGAGAAAATATTGTTCTTCTGGTGTCCTAACCAACACCTATCCCTCAAACAACATCACTAAAGCAGATCTAGTCACATACCTCATTGCTATTTGCAGGACTTTGCTGTGCTTATAACTAGGTGCTGTGTTTTCCTATAATATTGACTACACTTCAGCGTAAATCATTGGCTGTGAAGCACTTTTGAACATCCTGAGGGTGTGAAAGGCAATACTTAAATGCAAATCCTTTAATATTTCGAAAAAATAGATTTAAGAAAGTGAGAGGAAATTTACTTCTTTCAAAAAAAGGAAGTGCTAAATAATTAAATCTTGTGAAATGGCCTTGAGCATTTTAAATTCAGCTTTGAATATATGTTGGGAGGGTGGGGGTGGAGTGGCAGGCTGGTGTTTGAGGGAGGGAGGCCATGGCACAAACCTGCTCCTGATTTTTGACACATAGAGGGGCAGCCTTTAGACTTTGCACTCCTTGTGGTGAGCCTCAGGTGCTAAGAGCGCACACTGAAATGATCCTGTACAGTGCATTTGATTTTCTGGCCGTATGTGCATCCAAACTGACTGAAGAGTTGTAAATTTATGATTTTCTTTTCTAGGTATTGACCCTTTCTGCAGGGGGTGCATATCAGGAATATAGGCTGTGTTCCCTATGAATTTTCTGTATATCTTGGATTAAAAAAAACTCTTGGGAATATACACCTAAGTTCTTGATATACCACTACCCCCTCATAAGGTCTGAACCAGGAGCACAGATTTCTTAACTTACTGGACATCTTCCATCTTCAGTACTAACACTTGTACAGCATTCCTGACCTAAAAGCCCATTCTAATGCTACAGGATAGATTCCAGCATTTAGTGCATTTAGTATAAAGGAGCAATTCATTTCTATTCTAATCACCCCAACTGAGGTCTGGAAATCTTCCAATGGTACAGAATAAAACTCTGAACTCCATAAATAGAATAGAATAGATGGAGGGTGCAAAGAAGTGGCTCAATCAGCAGTCTGCCAAGCCCTGTGGGGAGAACATGTGACTGCGTAGGAAATTTTCACATCCTGTAGCACTGTTTACTCATATAGTATATATTGTCTCCTTGAGTACTTTACAACTGTCCTCTTGTGAAGGTACCAAACAAAATCAGAGATCTGCCATTGGTAGATGTGAAGAAACCATTGTTAATCAATACTTCTAAAGTCAAAATTAAATGAAGGGGGAGATGGTGGAGTAGTGGTAATGTCTAGTAATCCAGAGGCCCAGGCTAATGCTCTAGGGATATGGGCTCAAATCCCATCATACCAGCTGGTGGAGTTTAAGTGCAACTAATAAAAATCTGAAATTGAAAGCTAGTCTCAATAATGTGACCATGAAACTACCATTGATTGTTGTAAAAACCCATCTGGTTCACTGATGCCCATTTACGGAAGGAAATCTGCCGTCCTTACCTGGTCTGGCCTACATGTGACTACAGACCCACAGCTATGTGGTTGACTCTTAATCACCCTCTGAATTGACAATGCAAGCCACTCAGTTCAAGAGCTATTAGGGATGGGCAACAAATGCTGGCCTTGAGAAGCAAGACCCACATCCCATTAAAGAATGAAAAAAGGGATTTAAAGAATCTGAAAATAAACAGTTTGCCTTGGATTATATAATTCTTTCACCACTGATTCCTGGACAGCTGGAAAATCATTTCAGATTAATGTTAGTGTATAACAGAATCACAGTGCGGAAGAAGCCCTTTGGCCCATCGAGTCTGCTCTGACACATGAGAAACATGTGACCTACCTAACTAATCCCATTTACCAGCACTTGGCCCATAGCCTTGAATGTTATGATGTGCTAAGTGCTCATCCAGATACTTTTTAAAGGATGTGAGGCAACCTGCCTTCACCATCCTCCCAGGCAGTGCATTCCAGACCATCACCACACTCTGGATAAAAAAATTTTTCCTCACATCCTTCCTAAACCTCCTGCCCCTCACTTTGAATTTATGTCCCCTTGTGACTGACCCTTCAACTAAGGGGAACAGTTGCTCCCTATCCACCCTGTCCATGCCCCTCATAATCTTGTACATCTCGATCAGGTCACCCCTCAGTCTTCTCTGCTCCAATGAAAACAACCCAAGTCTACCCAACCTCTCTTCATAGCTTAAATGTTTCATCCCAGGGAACATCCTGGTGAATCTCCTCTGCGCTCCCTCCAGTGCAATCACATCCTTCCTATAATGTGGCAACCAGAACTGCACACAGTACTCCAGCTGTGGCCTCACCAAGGTTCTATATAACTCCAACATGACCTCCATACTTTTGTAATCTATGCTTCAAATGATAAAGGCAAGTGTCTCATATGCCTTTTTCACCACCCCACTAACGTGTCCCTGTGCCTTCAGAGACACACGCCAAGTTCCCTTTGTTCCTCAGAACTTCCTCGTGTCATGCTGTTCATTGAATACTTCCTTGTCAAATTACTCCTTCCAAAATGTATCACCTCACACTTTTCAGGGTTAAATTCCATCTGCCATTTATCTGCCCATTTGACCATCCCGTCTATATCTTCCTGTAGCCCAAGACACTCAACCTCACTATTAACCACTCGGCCAATCTTTGTGTCATCCACAAGCTTACTAATCCTACCCCCCACATAGTCATCTATGTCATTTATATAAATGACAAATAATAGGGGACCCAGCACAGATCCCTGTGGTACACCACTGGACACTGACTTCCAGTCACTGAAGCATCCTTCTGTCATCACCCTCTGTCTCCTACAACTAAGCCAATTTTGAATCCACCTTATCAAATTACCCTGTATCCCATGTGCATTTGCCACCTTTATAAGTCTCCCATGTGAGACCTTGCCAAAGGCTTTGCTGAAATCCATAGAAACTACATTAGATTATAATGTTAAGAATGATTTTGGTAAATATCATTATATTAACTTTTACTTTTTTGCTACTTTTGTTTTTACAAAAATCATTTTTGCTTAGGTGTGAGCATTTGGTACTGAGCAACACAGACCAAGAATATTCTAGGGTCAATTTTAACCCTATCTGCCCAGTTGGTAGACACTAAAAATGGCTGTGGTGGCCTCTCCCCCTCCACCCCTACCTAATCCCATTGTCTCCTGTGGGTTGCAATTTTAACCTTCTGTTTTGAGCAGGAGGTAGCAATATCCTTCTCTAGATATGCAGACTGGGCTCCAATGACCTCATCAGGGCATGATATCAATGTTAATCCAAAACCTGTGCAGGGAAGCTAATGTGACCTCCTTGCCTGGTGGCCACTGATGCTAAGACACAACTTCAATGGGAGACACACTAGTGGGACCAGGCGTGAAAGATGCAATATCCAATTTAAATTACAAGGTAGTTCATTGTCTTTCTCTCCCCGCCCCCCCCCCCGGGCCCTGATTATATTATATGTGAAACATTGGGCAGCATGACTAGTAATCCAGAGACCAAGGGTAATACTCTGGGGACCCGGGTTAAAATCGTGCCACAGCAGATGGTGGAATTTGAATTCAATAAAAATCTGGAATTAAAAGTCTGATAACGACCATGAAACCATTACCAATTGTTGTAAAAACCCATCTGGTTCACTAATGTCCTTTAGGGAAGGAAATCTTCAACGCTTACCTGGGGAAGTATTTGCCCCCCATCAGAAGCGGACGCTTGCAGGCACGCCTCACACCGCCATTTTACATGGGCGGGCCAATTAAGGTCCGCCCAGCGTGATGTCCGCCAGGAAGCGTGATGTGCTCCCTGTGCGGGTGGAAGGGGCTTCCCTCAGCCAAGAGCGCACTCATCTCCCTGAGGCTAAGTGCTGCCTCAGGGAGATCAACACCAAATTTAAAAATGGTGAAGGGACAAAAATAAAACTTCCCTGACACTGTCACATGAGTTGGGACATATCCATCACTTTTAATCAAACATTTATTAAATTTTCAAAAACCCTCATGAAACCTCATCCCGCCTGTGGATGAGGTTTCATGCTTTTTCTGAAGCCCGCAAGGGCTCCTGGCCTGGCCACCAACCTTCAGGTTGGACAGGCAAGTCCATTAATTAGATTAATTATTTTTTAAATGGTCTCAATAGGCCGTTGACAGGTCGGTGGGCGCACAGCTGATTTGGCTGCGCCGCCAACCTCAAAATTGAAATGATGCAGGGTGACGTCAGGAGTTCCGCCTGACATCATCCCGCATCATTTTATGCATCGGCAAGTGGGGCCCGCTCCTCACTCACCGACCTAAATATCCTGGCCCTACATGTGACTTCAGACCCATAGCAATGTGGTTGACTCTTAAGTGCCCTCTGAACAAGGGCAACTACGGATGGTTAATAAATGCTGGCCTGGGCAGCAATGCCCACATCCCATGAATGAATATAAAAGAAATGGGCACACGCTAAATAAATGATGCTCAGAGTGCTCACAGGAGTGACCAGCAGCATTGTACCCAGAAATATATTCGATGCAAAACTTGGAACAGACAGGTAGGTAGTTTCTTTCCTTATTTTAATTTTATTTCTTCTTTTAAAAACATCATTGAATTTTGAAAGCAAAAAAAATCTCTGAGGGAGATGGATAAGAAAGAGGTAGATGGGTGAGTAGAGTGCCTGGTTGAGAATGAGGAGGCCTCTGGCCTCACACAACCTGCCATTGGATGAAGCAGGTTATGGAGTGGAGAGGATGATTGGAGAGGGGTTAAGGATGACATGAAAGACAGTGAAACAAGGGCAAGTGATGAATAGAACGATTTTCCAGCCCCAAACAAGAATTGTAAACTTAAACAAAGCCAATCACATCTGTGTGTGGAAGAGCTGGCTAATGTTGAGTGGGTAAATATACTAAAGGTAAATAAATAGTGAGAAACATTTAAAGAAACAATTCAAAATGTTCAAAATATACATTCCATTAAAAAATAAAAACTCAGCCAGAAAGATTCATCTGTGGCTTAATGGAGAAGTTAAGGATGGTATTAGGTTAAAAGAAGAGGCTTATAATGTTGCAAGAAAATGGTAGCAAGTTTTTGGATTGGAAATGTTTTAGAAACCAGGAAAGGGCAACCAGAAGTTAATAAAAGGGGAAAAAAATAGAATATGAGAGTAAATGGGCCAGGAGTAGAAAAACAGATTATAAGAGCTTTCATAAGTACATGAAAAGGCAAGTAGCTAAAGTAAAGGTTGGTCCATTCGAGCCAGAGACAAGAGAAATTATCATGGGGAATGAGGAAATGGCAGAGACGTTAAACAAATATTTTGTGTCCTTCTTCACAGTAGAAGACTCAAATTATGTACCAGAAATAGTGGGTAACCTTGAGGCTAATAAGAATGAGGAACTTAGGTAATTAAAGTCAGCAGAGAAAAAGTATAGGAGAAGCTTGGACTGAGGGGTGCAAATCTTCAGGACTTGATGGCCTATATCCTAGGGTTCTGAAAAAGATAACTGCAGAGATACTGGAAGCGCTGGTTATGATTTTCCAGAGTTCCCTAGTCCAGAATTTTATCGCCCCGTCAGGGCAGGACCAGGGCTGTAAAATACAGCAAGCCATTCTCAACTCAATTGACTTTGGCGAGAATGTAAAATCCCACTGGCATAAGATTCTAAAATGGTCCCAGATAATTGGAAGCTAGCAAATGTAACTCTGCTAGTCAAGAAAGGAGGGAGAGGGAACAAAAGAACAGTTGGCCTGACATCAATTGTTGGGAAAATGTTGGGACATTACTAAGTCTTAATAATGTACTTAAAAAATCCTAGTATGGTCAGATGGAGTCAACATGGTTTTACGGAAGGGAAATCATGTTTGACAATTTTTTTAGAGCTTTTTGAGGATGAAACTAGTATGGTTGATAAAAGAGAGCCAGTAAATGTAGTATACTTACATTTCCAATTGGCATTTGATAAGATGCTACACAGAAGGTTAAAATGCAAGGTAAGCATTCATGGCGTTGGGGACAATACATTAGCATGGTTGGTGTTATGTTCCTTCTGTCAGGTGCTTTGCTTAGTATTTTTTTAAAGATGTGAACTTTCTAAATGTTGATGTTCAGAGACTTGGGTGTACTTGTACAAGGAACACAAAAAATTAGCATGCAGGAACACCAAGTAATGAGGAAGGCAAATGGCATGTTGATCTTTATTGCAAGGGAATTGGAGTACAAGAATAAGGAAATCTTCCTACAATTTTATATGGCGTTGGTTAGACCGCACCTGGTGAACTGCGTGCAATTTTGGTTTCCATATTTAAGGAAGGATATATTTGCATTTGAGGTGGTACAGTGAAGGTTCACTACATTAGTTCTTGGGATGAAGGGTTGTCCTACGATGAGAGGTTGAGTAAATTGGAACTGCACCCAGAGGAGTTTGGAAGAATGAAAGGTGATCTCATTGAAATGTATGAGATTCTGAACTTACGTGCCAGGGGAGACACAGAGGTTGTTTCCCCTAGCTGGAGAATTTAGAACATGGGAGCACAGTCTCAGGATAAGGGGTCATCATTTTGGACTGAGATGAGGAGAAATTTCTTCACTCAGAGAGTTGTGAATCTTTGGAGTTGTCTACCCCAGAGGGTAGAGGGATGCTCTATCATTGAATATATTTAAGGCTGAGATAGACAGATTTTTGTTCTCTCAGGGAATCAAGGGATCTGGGGAGCAGTGGGAAATTGGAGTTGAAGCTGAAGATCAGCCATGATCATAGTGAATAGCAGAGCAGGCTTGACAGACTGTATGATCTCTTGCTGCAATTTTTTAAGTTCTTATCATCCCCTGAGGTGTCAGCCAACAGTTTTGATGAAGGAAAATAATATACACAATAACCTTTCTTTTACCAACTCATAGTTTGTTTTTGTTTATTGTCCACCGCTACAAACAGGATTTGTCGTATGATTGGTTCAAAAGTTTTAAATATTAGGAACAGGATAATTTGTTTTTAACTCTGTTATTTTATTTAGTTTAATTGTAGATTTTAAGTAGTGAAACTTTACCTTATTAATCCTGGAATGAACACAAACCATATTTAACAATACTTTTAAGCATGCACGTGTTTCTTGATTTCTCTCAATAGTAGGAAGAAAAAATTACGTGGTGGAATTGTTGCTGAATCAGCAGATGAAAAAACATCCTTGACAACAGGATTCAAACTCCAACATGATGCTTCTCGCTCTCCATCTTTAAGACATGGAGAAATACTGATCGAATGGAAAGATGGCAAGATAACACCTCTTTTTGATGGCAATTAAGATGGCAACTGTTAGTATAATAGGGACTGGACCAGACCTGCCAACTATAATGAAGTACAGCCTCATTCTATGGTATTTATATTGTGTGCAAATGGGTTGGATACTACAGAATAAGATCCTTATTTCATTATCGAGGTAAGTGGGTGCGAAAAAACCTGTTCTGGAAGTCAGCCCATTGTTCTGGGAGATTTGATGGTTTTCCATAATTTTAGTACTTTGAATAGTAACCCTATGGATGAACTCAGGAGGGTTGGATATCACACAATCGCTTCCATTGGGTGGGAAGGAATATGGTGTGAAACAACCTGTTGGAAGCAGTCAAAGGTCAGAACCATATATGGGGTAGAATTTTCCCCCCACTAGGGGGGAAGTGCAGGAGCGGGCGGGTGCAGGCATGCCTCCGATTGACGCACCGGATCGGGGGCGCGCCGCCAATTTACGTGGGCGGGCCAATTAAGGCCCATCCAGCGTGATGTCCTCCAGGAAGCGCTATGCACTCCCTGTGCGGGTGGGGGGAAAGGGGTGCACTCATCTCCCTGAGGCTAAGTGCTGCCTCAGGGAGATCAGCGCCAAATTCAAAAATGGTCAATGCACAAACGTAAAATTTCCCTGACATGTCCCCTCATGTGACACAGTCACATGAGTTGGGACATGTCCGTCACTTTTATTAAAACTTTTATTAAATTTTTACAAACCTTCATAAAACCTCATCCTGCCCATGGATGAGGTTTCATGCTTTTTCTGAAGCCCGCCAGGGCTCCCGGCCTGCCCACCAACCTTAAGGTTGGACGGCAGGTCCATTAACTACTTGAATTACTTTTTAAATGGCCTCAATTGGCCGTTGACAGGTCGGCAGGTGCGCAGCTGATTTGGCTGTGCCCCCACCGACCTGAAAATGGAAATGACGTTGTTTTATCTGTCGGTGAGCAGCCCCCCCCTGCCCCGTCTGCCAGCCGACTTCAATATCCTGGCCATGGTTTTGGCCTCATTAACATTCTGTCAGTGAGTTGTTTGCACTTTTGGAGCAGATTGCTAATTGGAAGGGATGAGAAGTCTGGCAGCTCCACACTGGAGCCCACCAACTTTAAGTAAGTTAAAGGGGGGAGGGGGGTTAGTGATCTTGGGTGGATTCTGAGAATGGGAAATGTGGGGAATTGATTTTTGTGGAGCTAGGAGGATTGAGTCCTAACTTCACAAGAATCATTTCATAGAATCAGAGAAACTTAAAACACAGAAGGAGGCCATTTGGCCTATTATGCCCATGCTGCCTCTTTGAAAAAGCAATCATGTTTAGTCCCACATTCCCACTTTTGTCCATAAACTTGTTGATTTGGCAGCCTCAACTACATATCCAAATCCCTTTTAGAATTATTAATGGAATCAGCTCCCACCGCCTCTTCAGCTACAGCTTTTCAGATCCTGACAACCTTTCTATAAACTTCTTATTTTGAGCAACCTGCAGCAATTCCTGGTTAGTTAGGGTTGTTCAACACCAAGTACCAGTGGGTGGAGCGTTCATGCTTTGTCCATCGATACCTCAAAATTGCATCATTGACACCGCTGGATTCCAATTTGACTGAGCTAAGAAAGCTCCCACACCAGCTCTAGCCCATACCATGAGTTTACAGAATGAGTGGCTAAGACACATGGACCACAAAGATCCTAAGATCAATTAGTTGCGCTCAATCAGTTGGCAACAATTGCTCGTGCTATCCTTTGGTTAGAGAAGAGGGAAAGTCGTCCATGGTTCCTGTTGCTTACCATTATTCAGTAATCCTTGTTTCAAATGTGATGTGCAGACATCAGTTGAATAGAAGATTGTGCTCAGTTCTGATGCTTTCCACAGTTTTCTGGTGCTCACCTTCAAGGCTCACACATAAAAAATGACCACTTGGTTGAAGCATCAGAAGGTCTGCTCCACCTGAGGCCCAGTAACGCAGCAAGTAGTCAATATCTTTCAGAGGGTAGGCATAAATTTGCCAGGGATAAAAAACATTTTTAAAAATCTAAAACTTTACAAGGTTAATATGGATATGAAGTGGGCCATTCAAACTTATCACAGTTCATTTATCCAAAATAAGTAGGCCCTGATCACCACATCCAGGTTTGTGGCCTTCACTATTCTGTGGAAAGGTCTATCTCAGGTGCTGATCACTCTGTCTATGAAGGCTTTCCAGGAATTAATACTAATTATTGTCTATCCCCATGATTTTATTAGAAATTGTTTTTAATCCCCACCCTCCTTGCACCAAACCCAGATGAGAGAGTAGGAAAGTGATTTTTGGTAGGACTCTGCCAATGTAAGTTCTGTACATGGTTACATTGTGGAGGGCAACAATAGGACAGATTGATTCACTCTGATATTTCCAGCCCCCCCACCCCACCCCCTGTTGTGGGGTGCACCCGCCTTTCATGTAGCACTTCCTCTGTTCTGCTGAGATGGGGGATCTTGCTCTGTGGCAAAATGTGGTTGCAAATCCCTATTCCACCATTCTATGGCATAGTTTACAAGTTGATTAACTTGCTGGTCAGCGCTGCTTTGATTATTTTAAAATGGAGTTTAAAAAATTGGAACAGAGATCACCCTAAAGCTTGTTATATTTGAGGGAAAGTCTTATTATTTCATAAGTATGCAGAATAAGTAACTAGCACGATTAGAATTGCACTGCCAGAATGCACATGATAGCTTAAATTATATGCAATACAAAGTAATTGAATCCTTACCTTCTTTAATAAGTGTAATGTTTAACCATCAAACCAATTTCATTATCCTCAATCTCAATGTAACTGCAGAAGGGCTATGAAAAATAACAAAACCTTCATGATGTCAACCTTGGTTCAGTAGTAGTACTCTTGTCTCAGATTCAAATGGTTGAGAGTTCAAGCCAGAACCAGAGCCTCAAGTACATAATCTGTTTCAGTAAAGCAATGAAGAAGTGCTGCACTGTTGGTGTGCTCTTTCAGATGAGACATTAATGCAAGATCCTACCTTCCTTTAAGTATTTAATCCATTATTAGCACAGGATCTGACATGACAATAAAAGTTCAGTCATGGAGCAGCTTTATTAAGTGAAACAGGACAAACTTAAATATCTAATGTAAGGTTCAGGCAGTGATTTGCAGAATGATGCAATCTATATACTTCCCATGTCAAAACTTTTCATCTCAGAGTTTTGAATCTTCTTACATAGTTTTCAGGTTTCTTGCTTCTTCTGTCTTCCTTTTTGTCTTCTTTCTTTTGTTTTTTCTCCAACCGCACCAAACCTGGTCAGAGGGTCTCCTGTTATGGTGACACTTCTCCAGCAGACTATCCTCAGACTGCCAATTAGAAATGTCTCTGTTTATTCTACTATCCAAGCATGCTGTTCTTGTCCAATCAGAAGTGTTCTCATGTGAACAGCACTCCCTTGTACATGAATATAGACATGTTCCTCAGTGATTACATGCAGCTTCTGGAATTCCATTGTCTCACATTTCTAATCTAGTACAAGTAGGTTTAAAGCAATTTCTCATGATTACTTTACTTTGCGGATCAATGCTCGCACAAAAATACATAATTCTGAGGAACTCAATACACTGACAAAAATACAAAATTACATAAGAACTGAGAACATAGGAAATAGGAGCAGGAGTAGGCCATTCAGCCCCCTCAGCCAGCTCCACCAGTCAGCAAGATCTTGGCTGATTTGGTGTTGTCTTAGCTCCACTTTCCTACCTGTCCCTCATAAACCTAGACTCCCTTGTCAATCAAAAACAGTCTAACTCAGCCTTAAAAATATTCTTTGGCAGAGAAAATTCCAAAATACTGATGACCTGCTGAGAAGAAATTCCTTCATATCTCCATCTTCAATGGGAGACCCCTTATTTTTAAACTGTGGCCTCTAGTTCTAGATTCCCTCATGAGGGGAAACATCCTCCCAATACCCACCCTGTCAAGTCACCTTAGAATCTTATATGTTCCAATCAGATTACCTCTTATTCTTCTGAACTCCAATGAGTATAGACCCAACCTGCTTAACCTTTCCTCATAAGACAACTCCTTTATCCCAGGAATAAGCATGTGAATCTCTCTGAATTGCCTCCACTGCAAGTATGCCCCACTTTAAGTAAGGTGAGTAATTCTTACAGCCTTCTCAGATGGACTAAGGGTGGAATCATCCCAGATTTGCACGAAGTGTGATAGCAGGCGTGATAAAAGATGTTTTACCCACCGGCCGCAATGGCGGGTTTTTGCACCATATTGTCTGCTTCCCGGCGAGCCCTGCCTCATTTATAATGCATTCATGGGAAACACACCGGATTGCTGGCGAGCGGGCACAGATTTGCCCACCATTCTGTGCCTTCAGTGCTTCCTTGCTCCGGGCGCCATTCTTAAAGTGCACCAGGGTGCAACTTACTTCATGTCTACAGACCAAGACCGTACCAGTTGACAGATGGCCCCGAAAGCAAAGGTGACAGCAACCTCCAAATTTAGTGGCGCCTCTCTGGGGCACCTGCTGAAGGCAGTGGAAGGCTGCTGCAATGTCCTCTACCCATGCTCTGGCCGCAGAAGGTCCATCAGAGTCACCAAACCGGTCAGGGAGGCATAGGCAGTGGCGGTCAGAGGAGGTCAGCCATCCAACGCAGGAAGGGGATGGATGCTCTCATCCATTCCGCCAGGGTAAGTCAGCTACCACATCACTCTCAACACACACTCCCTCACCCATCACACATCCCCATAGATTCATAGACGTTTACAGCACAGGAGGCCATTCAGCCGAACATGTCCACGCTGATCAGCAAAGATCTGACTACACTAATTCTACCTTCCAACATTTGGCCCATAGCCCTGGAGGCTATGGCAACGCAAGTGAATATCTAAATACTTCTTAAATGTTACAAGAGTTTCTGACTCAGCCACCCTTTCAGGCAGTGAGTTCCAGATTCTCACCACCCTCTGGGTGAAAAAATTTCTCCTCAACTCCCCTCTTAGCCTTCTACCTCTTACCTTAAATCTACACCCCCCTGGTTATTGACCCCTCAACTAATAGAAAAAGTGCCTTCCTATCCATCCTATCTATGTCTCTCATAATCTTATACACCTCTATCAGGTCCCCTCCCAACCTTCATTGCTCAAAGGAAAACAATAACAGCCCATCCAATCTTTCCTCATACCTCAGATCCTCCAGCCCAGGCAGCATCCTCGTAAATCTCCTCTGTACCCTCTCCAGTGCAATCACATCCTTCCTATAATGTGGTGACCAGAACTGCAAGCAGTACTCCATTTGTGGCCGAACCACCGTTTTATACAGTTCCAGCATAACCTTCCTGCTCTTGTATTCTATGCCTCAGCTAATAAGCTAATATCCCATATGCCTTCTTAACCACCTTATCTACCTGCTCTGCTACCTTCAGGGATATGTGGATATGCACACCAAGGTCCCTCTGATCTTCAGTATTTTCCAGGTCCTACCATTCATAGTGGAATCCCTTGCCTTGTTAGCCCTCCCCAAGTGCAGCACCTCACACTTTTCCGGATTGAATTCCTTTTGCCACTGCTCTGCCGACCTGACCAGTCCACTGATATCCTCCTGCAGTCTATCCTCCTCACTATTTACCACCCTTCCAACTTTGATTTTAAGTCTAAATTATTTATGTACACCACAAACAGCAAGGGCCCCAGCACCGAGCCTTGCGGAACCCCACTGGAAACAGACTCCCAGTCACGGAAACATCCCTCTACCATCACCCTCTGCTTCCTGCCTCTCACCCAATTTTGGATCCAACGTGCCACTTTGCCTTGAATCCCATGGGCTCTTACTTTCTTGACCAGTCTGTCATGAGGGACATTATCAAAAGCCATGCTAAAGTCAATGTAGACCACATCAAATGCATTACACTCATCAACACTCCTGGTTACTTCCTTAAATAATTCAATCAAATTTGTCAAACACAACCGTTCCTTAACAAATCCATGCTGACTATCCCTGATTAATGTGTGTATGTCCAAGTGCAGATATATTCTGTTCCTCAGAATTCTTTCTAGTAACTTCCCCATCACTGAGGTTAGATTGACTGGCCTGTAATTTCCTTCCTCCCTTTTTAATAATGGGACAATGTTAGCAGTCCTCCAGTCCTCTGGCACCTCACCTATGGTCAGTGAGGATTTGAACATTTCTTCCCTTGCCTCCCTCAACAGCCTGGGTTACATCTAATCTGGGCCTGTGGGTTTATCCACTTTTAAGGCCGCTATACCCGCTAGTACCTCCTCCCTCTGTTAATTTCCTCTTAACATTTCACAGTCCTGCACCCTGATGTCTATATCTGCGTTGTCCTTTTCCATTGTGAAGACCGACGCAAATTATTCATTGAGGACTGTGTAACCACATCTTCCGGGTCTACACACACATTACCTCTGTGGTCCCTAACTGGCCCCATTCTTTCCCTAGTTATTCTCTTGCTCTTTATACACTTAAAAAAACCCTTTGGGTTTTCCTTTGTTTTACCCACCAATGCTTTCTCATGTACTCTCTTAGTTTTCCTAATTTGCTTTTTAAGCTCCCCCCTGCACTTTTTATACTACTCGAGGGACTCAGCTGTATTGAGCCCTTGGTATCTGCTATAAGCTTCTCTTTTTTTCTTAATCCTAAACTTTATGTCCCTTTACATGAAGAGAGATCCACAGGGATCTCACACCTCATGGGACAACAGGAATAACTCACACACACACCCTCACATCTCCACCAGGCTCATATCCAGGACATCACTGCAGGAGTTCCTCAGGGTAGTGTCCTAGGCCCAATCATCTTCAGCTGCTTCATCAATGACTTTCCTTCCATCATAAGATTAGAAGTGAGGATGTTCGCTGATTATTTGCTTCAATGTTCAGCACCATTCACGGCTTCTCAGATACTGAAGCAGTCCATGTCCAAATGCAGCAAGACCTGGACAATATCCAGGCTTGGGCTGACAATTGGCAAGTAACATTCACGCCACAGAAGTGCCAGGCAATGACCATCTCCAACAAGAGCCAATCTAAGCATCGCTCCTTGACATTCAATTTCATTACCATCACTGAATCCTCCATTAACATCATCCTGGAGGTTACCATTGACCAGAAACTGAACTGGACTAGCCATATAAATACTGTGGCTACAAGAGCAGGTCAGAGGCTGGGAATCCTGCAGTGAGTAATTCACTTCCTGACTCCCCAAAGCCTATCCACCATCTACAAGGCACAAGTCAGGAGTGTGATGGATACTCTCCACTTGACTGGATGAGTGCAGCTCCAACAACACTCAAGGAGCTTGGTTCCATCCAGGACAAAGCAAAGCAGTCTGCTTGATTGTCACCATACCCACAAACATTCACTCCCTCCACCACTGATGAACAGCGGCAGTAGTGTATAACATCTACAAGACGCACTGCAGAAACTCACCAAGGCCCCTTAGGCAGCACCTTCCAAGCCCACGACCGCTACCATCTATATTGACAAGGGCAGCAGATAGATGGGAACCCCACCACATGGAAGTTCCCCTCCAAGCCACTCACCATCCTGACTTGAAAATATATCACTGTCTTTTCACTGTCGCTGGGTCAAAATCCTGGAACTCCCTCCCTAACAGCACTGTAGGTATAGCTACACCACCTGGACTGCAGCGGTTCAAGAAGGCAGCTCACCACGACCTTCTCAAGGGCAACAAGGGATGGGCAATAAATGCTGGCCTAGCCAGCAAAGCTCACATCCCGTAAATGAATAAAAAAAGTCCTCTGGAGCTCCGATCCTCTGTTCACCATACAAACATTCTACGCATCCTTATCATCTGCCGTCGCATGTGTCCTGCTCTCACACTCTCAACATCTGTTTTCATGCAGGAGAAGCCTGCTCACAACAGGAGGGAGAGGTCCCAGATCAGGGTTGAAGTAACCGACATGAGGCCCCTCACTTTGAGGAGCGCGACGTTGCGCTGACCGGTGAGGCCGTGGACTGTGCCTGCGATGACAGTGACATCAGGGGCGAACACCCATGTGAGGATCCTGCACCTCATCATCTCTCTCTCAATGGAAGTGTGAGTGCTGGCTCTCCAGTTTTTGACTCTGCTGCCATGCACTAATTATCTCTACTTTGGTTCACAGGGAGCTCTGCCAAGCGACCAAGGCCCTCAGTCAGCCAGTCCCTCAGTTCCATCCAGGTCCTCTCCTCCTGGAGAGGACACGTCCACCATGGAAGAGCTGGAAATAAGCAGCCTGGAAGACCAGTCACAGCATTTACCCACACCCTGCACCAATGCAGAGACCTAGAGGTAGAACAGGTTGGGGTTTACAATCCCATGCTCCGCGCACGGACACATGTCCGCAGCAGGAGCAGGCAGTTTCAGCCGAGCTCCCTGCCACTTGGAGAACTGCTGGGGAAGAGGGATCTGTCAGGCCGAGTTAGATCATGAGCCTCTGGATTCAGCCTTCCAACTCATCCTGGAGAGTCAGCAGAAGGCGGGGAAATCACAGAGCTGTTGGAAGCCCTCAACAGAGTGGCATGTGAGTTGGAGGAGTGCGCCTGCCTGCTTTCTAATGAAACCCACATATTTGTGTATGGAAGTCTCCATGCGAAGGATGGCAGATCAGATGCCCTGGAGACCATGGTCCAGCAGAATGCGGAGATATCCGCAGTCTTGCACTCCATCGCGGTCGCCATGGGTGAGTTCCTGCAGTAGCAACGTGAGATGAAAACGGAGCACCCTGACATCCCTCCAGGTGCTCCTTCCCTTCAAGGAGTCAGGTTGGGGCCCTTGGGCACCTGAAGGGAGGAGGAGTGTCAGCTTGACACTCTGGGTCATCCACTCAGGTATCTCAAAGGCTGTCCACTCCCTCTGTGTCCCCTTTGCCTGTAACCCCCTCAGCCTTGTCCTGTCACCATGGAGGGAGCAGCATGCCCTCAAGGCCTCAGCTCTTTAGAGGACACAGTCATCAGAGGTAACAGGGCCAACCATTGCACAGGCTATCTCTGCCCCTGCTGCACATGTCAGGGCAACACCTAGAAGAAGCATTAAGCCTAGAAAAGTTAAGAAATTCTGATCACAAGTGGTTGCATGGGTGAATGCATTTTGTCACTTTATAATCTGAAAATATATTCATATTCACTGAATGAAGTGTAATATTGTCTTTCAGCTTCATTGATAGGCTTTGCGAATGGCCCCCCTGCATCCCCCAACACCAACAGTTCAGCTGCACGCAGCCAGACGAGGAATGATTCTGGAGGGAGAAGTGTGTGTGGCAGGGCCTTTCGGAGCCTCGTGCAAGTATTCTCCCATGCACTTCGTCCTCACACTCATCTTACTGTCCCAAGAATTTCCAATGCTGCCTGCTGGGCTTCTCTTTCAGATGTCCATCTGAGCTGACTTGCATCTCCACCCACGCACTGATTGCACTCCCATGCAGCACCTGTGCCCGTCAAACACAAGGCTCCGCTCACTTTCGATTTGCATGGCATGATAGTCGTTAAGTTTTTGATAAGCTCCCCCATCCTTTCCCTTCCCTCAGTCACCTATGTCCTTTTCCCCTTCCCAGTTGACCCTCCCGGCATCATCTTCGATCTCCCCACCATTACCCTACAGCCCAAACCCTTCTACCTCACGAATGTCCAGGTGAACATGCATGTTCCTTACCTTCCTGAGAATCCCACCCCCATCCACATTAACCTCCTGATCTCCTTCCTGCCCGCGTGTCTATGTTTACCTCCATGTCCCTAACAACCACCCTTGTTGCCCCTTCTACCGATACTATCACACCCTCACCTTCCCACCCTATTGGCTCCATCTGCCACTTGTTACTCTAACCATCCCTGAGTTCGCTCCCCAGGAGACAGTCATTGACTCCACAGACCCTTTCATTACAGCGTGACCTCAACATTCCACCCCTCACTCCTTCCTCTGCGCCCCCCCCGTGACTCCTTCCTGCCCCGCCCCCTGGAGTCCCTTGCTCCCCCCCACCGTCCCGGACCACCGGACTCCTTCACTCCTCCTCCCCCTCTGGACTCCCTCACTCCTACTCACACCTAGACCTTCCTCTCCCAACACCCTCAACCTCACTGATTACCAGCCCATGGTGAAGTCCGTGAAGTTCTGAAACAGATCGGAAGCATCAACAGAGTCCATGGAAGATGGTGCAAGCCCATGGCAAAGTCTGTGAAGTTCCGAAGCCTCAGTGAAGTTGAAGCTGCTGCATGGAGGCTTTCCACCTTCAAGAGCTGCTTCACAGCGGAGCCATGTGCATGAGGATCCACCCAGCATGTGATGGAATTGTTCCTCCAGGGTCCGGTAGTTGTAGGCCTCCAGCTTCTTCTTCTCCTCAGATGTCCACAATCTGAGCAAGGCCATTAGAGTTAGTCCCAATTTCCATACGTCACATTTGTTCAGACCTGTTACGGGCTGGTGTGTTTTCCTGGCTGTGTAACAGTAAATCGGATGTGAGGGTTGTGATTCCGGTCAGGCCTTACTTTGCATCCCATTAGCAGGATGCAAATTGGGTTCATGCTGGCCTCCAATGGGATTCGTGGTCCGACACCATCTGATGATTCCGCTGTGATTTCACGTCAGCGAGAAATCAATTTCTGCCTCTCCCGCTGAATTCTCCCCCAATGCCTGCCATGACACCTGCTGCAAATGGGAGTGGACAGATGATTCTGCCCTGAGACTGTAGAAGGAAACAAAGAGGATTTCTCTCCGTGTCTTGGCCAGTATTTATACCTCAACCAACACCACTAAAACAGATGATCTAGTCACTTTTCAATTTTTGCTACTGTGTTCTTCTACATTACAACAGTGAATAGACTTCAAAAGTACCAAAGTGGCTGTAAAGCACCTTTACATCCTGAAGTTGTGACAGGTGGTCCCTAAACATGAATTCTCTTTTTTTTATTCTTATTATTATGTTTGGAAAGTTGCTATGTACAATTGACAAGCCCTCCAGAGGAAAAATGTAGACGTGCACACAACCAGATCCATGCTGGATTTGCCTTATCCACCACTCCAGGTTCAAGTGAATGGGAATAGATGAAAACTTGTAGGGTGTAGCACAAATGAATTCCCATTATACACTCCTAACAGACTAAGTTCCATTATTTTGGGCACATATTGGTTTGGAGATATTCCTGTAACATGGTAAAGTCACCCATGTCTTTGTAAATTGACCCCATTTCCTGTAGAGTCCTTGGATCATGCACAGATATAATAGCCCCATTTTGCTTTTGTTATAGTATCTCACAGAATGACAGAATTGTTACACAGTGCAGGCGGAGACCATTCAGCCTATCATGTCTGCACCGGCTCTCCGAATGAGCAACTCACCAAGTCCCATTCCCCTGCCTTCTCCCCATAACCCTGCACAATCTTCCTTTTCAGATAACAGTCTAATTGTCTTTTGAATGCCTCAATTAAACTTGCACCAACCACACCATCAGGCAGTGCATTCCAGATCTTAACTGCTTGCTGCATGAATTTCATCTCATATCTCCATTGTTTCTTTTGCCAATTACCGTAAATCTGTGCCCTCTTGTTCTCAATCCTTTCACCAGGATTTCCCTATCTACTCTGTCCAGACATGATTTTGAATACCTCTATCAAATCTTTGCTCAGCCTTCTCTTCTTGAAAAGAAACAGTTCCAACTTCTCCAAAACAAAAACAGAATTACCTGGAAAAACTCAGCAGGTCTGGCAGCATCGGCGGAGAAGAAAAGAGTTGACGTTTCGAGTCCTCATGACCCTTCGACAGAACTTGCGTTCGAGTATTGCATTCTTCAATCTGTCTCAGTAACTGAAGTGCCTCATCCTTGGAACCATTCTCATGAATCTTTTTTGCATCCTCTCTAATGCCCTCACATCTTTCCTGAAGGGTGGTGCCCAGAACTGTAATACTCCAATTGAGGCCGAACCAATGTATTATACAAGTTTTAACCTCCTTGCTCTAGTACTCTATGCCCCTATTAATAAAGCCTAGGATACTGTATGCTTTATTAACCATACTCCCAACCTGTTCTGTCATCTTCAATGGCTTATGTGCATATACACCCAGATCTCTCTGCTCCTGCACGTACTTTAGAATTATAGCCTTTAATTTATATTCCCTCCCCATGCTCTTCCTACCAAAATGAATCACTTCATACTCTCTCATTGAACTTCATCTGCCACTTGTCTATCAACTTTTCTATGTCTTTTCGAAGTCCTCTTCACAGTTCACAATGTTTCCAAGTTTTGTATCATCTGCAAATTTTGAAATTGTACCCTGTACACCAAGGTCTAGGTCATTAATATATATCAGGAAGAGCAAGGGTCCCAACACAGACTCGGGGAACTCTGTTACAAACCTTCCTCCAGTCCGAAAAACATCTATTGACCACTACTCTGTTTCCTGTCACTCAGCTAATTTCATATCCATGTTGCTACTGTCCCTTTTATTTCATGAGCTCTAACTTTGCTGATAGGTCTGTTGTGCAGCACAGTATCAAATGCCTTTTGGAAGTCCATGTACATCAACAGAATTACCCTCATCAACCGCTCTGTTACCTTTTCAAAAAACTCCTGCTAATTGTTTAAACACAATTTTTCCCTTAAGAAGTCCATGGTGGCTTTTCTTAATTAACCTGCATTTGCCCAATTGACTATTAATTTTTTTCCCAAATTGTTGTTTCTAGAGTTTCCCCACCACTGAAGTTAAACTGACTGGCCTGTAATTGTTGGGCTTATCACTATACCTTTTTTAAAAAAAGGTGTAACATTTGCGAGTCTCCAGTCCTCTGGCACTATCCTTGAGTCTAAGGAAGACTGAAAAGTTATGACCAGTGCCATTGCAATTTCCATTTTCACTTCTCTCAATTTCCTTATGTGCATCTCATCCGGTGCCTTCGTACTTTTAAGTACAGACAGCCTAACCATCAATTTTAATCCCTTCAAGTGTCCGAATTACCTCCTCTTTCATCATGACCTTTGCAGCATCTTCTTCCTTGGTAAAGACAGATGCAAAATATTCATTTAATACCTCAGCTACGTCCATGCCTCCAAGCATGAATCCCCTTTTTAGATCCCAATTGGTCCCACTCCTCCTTTTACCACCCTTTTACTATTTATGGGTGGAACTTTACGCCAGTGGGATTTTACAGTTCCACCGAAGTCAGCTTGAACAGCTTGCCGCATTTTACGGCCCCACCCCCTCTGCAACGGGGCTGTAAAATTCCACCCAATATGTCTCTAGAAGACTTTGGGATTTCCTTTAATGTTAGCTGCTAGTCTTTTATCATATTCTCTCTTTGCTTCTCTTATTTGCTTTTTCGGTCCTCCTCTGAACTTTCTATGTACAGCCTGGATCTCAATTGTATTTCCTACCTGACATCTGTCATAAGCACACTTTTTCATCTTAATCTCTCTCACTTTCATCATTGAGGGAGCTCTGGATTTGTTTGCCCTCCTTTCCCTTTCAATGAAATATACCGTGTCTGTGCCCAAAGTATCTCCTCTTTAAATGTAACCCATTGTTCAGTTTTTCCTACCAACCTTTGACTCCAATTTATTCAGGCCAGATCTATTCTTACCCTTTGCTTTCCAACTGGCTTTCCCCCACTTAATTTTTCTTGCTCTGGATTGTTCTTTGTCCTTTTCCAATAACCAACCTAAACGTTATGATACAACGATCACTGTCCCCTAAATGTTCTCCTATTGACACTTGATCCACTTGGCTCAACTCGTTCCCAGGAACCATGTCTAACAGTGCCTCCTTTCTTGTTGGACCGGAAACGTACTGTAAAAAATTTTCCTGAACAAACTCTAGGGATTGTTGCCCCTTTCAACCTTTACACTATTACTATGCCAGTCTATATTCGGATATAAAATCCCTCTTTATTACAACTATATAATTAGTTGCTTGGTAGTACACAACTTCAGTATTGCTGAAAAAAGTCATGCTATTGAAGTTTTTTATCTTGCACTCAGAACAGACGCAAGAGTGAAAAAAGGGGGTGCTGATTGGTTGACAAGTCAGTTCTGAGTGGTCAAGAGGTTGCCATGGCAAATGTGCCAGGGAACCCACTTGCCAATCATCAGCACCCCTTTTCTCATGCATTATCAATTGTTGTTCCCTTTGAAATTTGGCATTCTTGCGTCTGTTCTGACGAGTGCAAGAGAAAAAGCTTTGACAGCGTGACTCCTTTTTCAGCAGTGCTGTACAATTCTTGCACCTCTCTGTAATTCCTGGGGGAGATAGTGGTGTAGTGGTAATGTCACTGAACAAGTAATCCAGAGGCCCAGGCTAAGGTGCTGGGGACATGGATTTGAGTCCCATTATGGTAGCTGGTGGAGTTTAAATTCAATTAATAAACCTGAAATATAAAAGTTTCAGTAATAGTGACCATGAAACTATCATCAATTTTTATAAAAACCCATTTGGTTCACTAATGCCCTTCAGGGAAGGAAATCTTCCACATTTACCTAGTCTGGTCTACGTGTGACCTCAGACCCACACCAATGTGATTGCTCTCTGAAATTTTTGTTTATTCATTCATGGGATGTGAGCGTCACTGGCTAGGCCAGCATTTATTGCCCATCCTTAAATGCCCTTGAGAAGGTGTTGGTGAAAAACAAATGGCTAAGCAAGACTCTTATTTCAAAGGCAATTAGGGATGGGCAACAAATGCTGGTTTTGCCAGCGACACCCACATCCCATGAAAGAATAAAGAAGTCCCTTGCAAATTTGTTCTTCTACGTCTTTCCCACTGGTGACCTATAGACTTCATCAAGCAATATAATTGCCCCTTTTTGGTTCCTTAGCTCTGACCCAACAATTGTAGTGTGTGAATAAAGCAAACAATTTCTCTTTTATTCTGTATACATAATTAATCAGGATGTCCATTAATTGAATTAAACAGCCCCTCTGTCCCACCTACCATGATTGGCAATCTTCATCCCCATCAGTCTTCTCTAGCTCCATTCCTCTCGAATGTCACTCTTTTCCACTCTCCACCAAGTCCTGATCTCTGCCACCCTCCATCCTGATTGTCCCCCTTGCTTCCACTACCACCCCCACCCAAGCCCTGATCTCTGGCTCCCTTTCTGTCGAAGGGTCATGAGGACTCGAAACGTCAACTCTTTTCTTCTCCGCCGATGCTGCCAGACCTGCTGAGTTTTTCTAGGTAATTCTGTTTTTGTTTCCCTTTCTCTCTCCCATTTGCGAGGTCAGTTCATACGGATCCATGAATATCATCTCCTAAACCTGGTTTTACTACCCAGCAGCCAGCCAATCTCTTAGTTTGGCTGCCTGCCAAGTTGGAAATGAAAGAAGCAAATTCAGCACAACTTCTGTGTCCTCAGCCTTGCCAGATTTTCCCAGCACAACTGTGCTCCTCCATACCCTCCCTGCCTCTCCTATGTATCGTAGCCTATATCTCTATTATATAAAGAATCTCTGGCCAGTCCAGATGTTACAATTTGGTACAGATGATAAACAATCTTAAGAAAACAAAGAAACCCATAGCATCTTAATCGCACAGAAGGAGGCCATTTGGCCCATCATGTCAAGCCAGTTCTCCTGAAGCTAACCAGTTAGTTCCAGTCTCCTACTCTATTCCTGTACCCATGCAGATTTATTTCCTGCATGGGCCCATCCAATTTCTTTTAGAAATTATTGATCGTCCTCTGCTTCAACCACCATTGTAGGCAGCAAGTCCTGAATCACCACCAATTGCTGGGAAAGCCCAGTCAGGGAATGTGGTATTCTAATGATCCTGAGCCTGAAATTTATACAAGCAGCTACTTCAAACACCTCGTAAAGAGATAAGCACAGTTCCATTTTAGAACTAAACATTACAACTATACCCCTGACCGTTTTTGAACAATGTCACAGATGAACCAATACTTATTAAAATAGTTTGTATTTCATATTTTTAAAATAATTTAAAACATGTAAATCATCTAGTTTGAGTAAGAAGCTAGCAAGCTATAAGCAGGGAATTATTTCCTTGGAAGAGGTGAAGGCACAGTTTAGGCCTAACGGCTGTAAAACTTATAACATTGGATAGAATTTAATATTGGCAACATGGTCTTGTTCACCAGTTGGAGAATTGGCAGGAGTGACATGTCACCTACACTGGGGAAAGTCCACTGGAACTAAGTGTCCATCCAGGCTCTTAACTGGCTAGTAGTGTGAGCTTTCCCTGAGATTTAGGATCCTGGGGAGAGAAATCCCACCCCTGAGTGCAGCTGGCCAATCAGACATCTGCAGCTTTTCTGGAAAAACTCAGCAGGTCTGGCAGCATCCGTGGAGAGGAACACAGTTAATGTTTCGGGTCCGCATGACTCTTCAACAGAACTAAGGAAAAATAGAAAGGGGTGAAATATAAGCTGGTTTAAGGAGGGGTGGGACAAGAAGAGCTGGATAGAGAGCCAGCGATAGGTGGAGATAACCAAAAGATGTCACTTGGTTATCTCCACCTATCCAGCTCTTGTCCCACCACCACCCCACCTTAAACCAGCTTATATTTCACCCCTTTTCTATTTTTCCTTAGTTCTCTTGAAGAGTCATGCGGACTCGAAACGTTAACTGTGCTCCTCTCCACAGATACTGCCAGACCTGCTGAGTTTTTCCAGGTATTTTTGTTTTTGTTTTGGATTTCCAGCATCTGCAGTTTTTTGCTTTTATCTGCAGCTTTCCATTGCCTGTCAGTGGCTTCTGTTGGTAAAGCACCCATCAGAGGCCTAGGGTCAACAAGGAACCTCAGGTGAAAGTTGAGTGAGAGCAGGATAGGTTTCTGGGATTCGGGAGGGGGGGGGGGTGTCGCTGGCTGGGGGCTGGGCGGTGATTGGAAGGAAGGGCAAGGATTTGGCTCTCAGTAGGCCTTACCTTCTTGATGCTGGGCCCCTCAATCAGGCACTGTATGCTTTTGAAGAGGGACCCCCCAGAAGCCCGCCGGCTTTGGTTTTTCAGACTCCCCACATGGTGACTCCCCTGTCTGCTGCTGGTTGAATATCAACAATGGTGGGACAAGGCCATTAAGTGGACATTAATTGACCACTTAAGGGCCTCAATTAGCATTTGGGCAGAAAAGCTGTCCAGAAGCCTTTCAGCCTCGAACTTAATTGGGCGGGGGTGGGAAAGTGACGTGTCCCCACCCAAATAAATGCCCCCACCTCCAAACTCATCACAGGAGGAGCATTAAATTCCACCCATTGAATCCATTCAATCAGTGGCAAGATATACAGTTGTTTTTGGAGCAAAGCAAAAAGTCCAAGATGAGCAATTACTAGTAAAATGGGTTTGGGGGGGTGATGGGTGTCAGGGATTGTGGTGGTGTTTGGAGGGTGATGTGTAGGATTACGCAGGGAGAAGTCACTGGTCTGGGAAAGTTGAGGGTAATGTGTAGAATTATGCAGGGAGAAGTCACTGGTCTGGGAAAGTTGATGGCAGCTCAGGCTTCAGAGACTAAACAGGACACTCAATTTGAATGACAACACCTGGTGAAAATGATATGATCAAATAGGATTAAATATCCTTGCACCATTGAATGTACTCCACAAAACTCTTCATTCAAACAAAAGGTTTACACAACCTTCTCTGTTTGTTTAATACAAAGTTTAAAGAATGAATGCTTCTTTTATAACTATAAATTTAAATAATTTCTAACATAAGTTTTAATTTACCTGATCAGCTTGCACTGAGACCAAAAGAAATAGGAGCAGAAGTAGGTCATTCAGCCCATCGAGTCTGCTCTGCCATTCAATGAGATCATGGCTTATCTAATAATCCTCAACTCCACTTTCCTGCCATTTCCTCATGATTCCCTTACTGATTAAAAATCTGTCTATCTCTGCTTTGAATATACTGACCCAGCTTCTACAGCCCTTTGTGGTAAAGAATTCCACAGATTAACTACCCTCTGAGAAAAGAAATTCCTCCTCATCTGTTTTAAATGGGCGCTCCCTTACACTGAGATTATGCCCTCTGGTCCTAGACTCTCCCACAAGGGGAAACAACCTCTCAGCATCTACCCTGTCAAGCCCCCTAAGAACCTTATATGTTTCAATATGGTCGCCTGTCATTCTTCTAAACTCCAATGAGTACAGGCCCAACCTACTGAACCTCTCCTCATTAGAAAATATATCCATACCCAGGATCAACCTAGTGAACCTTCTCTGGGCTGCCTCCAATGCCAGTATATCTTTCCTTAGATAAGGGGGCCAAAACTGTTCACAGTATTCTAGGTGTGGTCTAACTGGTGCCTTGTATAGTTTTAGCAAGACTTCCCTATTTTTATACCCCATTCCCTTTGAAATAAAGGCCAACATTCCATTTCTCTTCCCTATTACCTGTTGAACTTGTATTTTAGCTTTTTGAGATTCGTGCACAAGGTCTCCCAAATCCTTGTAGACTCATTGTGCCATCCTCACCACTTACCTTCCCACTTATTTTTTTATCATCCACATATTTGGCGATAGTACATTCACTTCCCTCATCTAAGTCATATATTGTAAATAATTTTGGCCCCAGCACTGATCTCTGTGGCACTCCACTAGTTACAGGTTGCCATCCCGAAAATGCCTCCCTTATCCCAACTCTCTGTTTTCTATTAGTTAGCCAATCCTCTATCCATGCTATTATACTACCCCCAACACTTAGGCTCTTATCTTATTAAGCAGCTTTATGTGCAATACCTTATTGAACACCTTTTGGAAATCCAAATAGATCATATTCACTGGTTCCCCTTTATCTACCCTGCTTGTTAACTTCTCAAAGAATTCTAATAAATTTGTCAGGCATGATTTCCCCTTCGTGAAGCCATGCTGACTCTGCTTGATTAGAATATGTAATTCTAAATGCTCTGCTATTACAGCCTTCATAATAGACTCTAACGTTTTGCCAATGACAGATGATAAGCTATATTTACCTGTTTTTTGTCTCCCTCCCTTTTTGAACATCGGTAGTTTTCCAGTCCTCTGGGACTTTTCCTGAATGTATGGATTCTTGGAAGATTACTACCAGTGCATCCACTATCTCTGTAGCTACTTCCTTCAATATCCTAGGATGCAACCCATCAGGTCCAGGGGATTTATCGGCCTTCAGTCCCATTAGTTTTTCTAGTACTTTTTCTCTAGTGATAGTTATTGCATTTATTCCCTCCCCCTCTTTTGCCCCTTGATTATTTAATATTGGAATGCTATTAGTGTCTTCTACTGTGAAGACTGAAGCAAAGTATTTATTCAACTCCTCTGCCATTTCCTGGTTCCCCATTATTATTTCCCCAACTTCATTTTGTAAGGGGCCTATGTTCACTTTGGTCTCTTTCTTCCCTTTTATATATTTAAAGAAGCTCTTATTGTCCGTTTTTATATTACTTGCTAGTTTACCCTCAAAGTTTATTTTCTCCCTCTGTTGTTATATTTTTTGTCATCTTTTGTTGGTTTTTAAAACTTTTCCAATTCTCTGGCTTACCACTAATCTTTGCCACATAGTATCAAATTAAAAGAAAAGACACATAATCTAGTTGAGACCTCAGACATCTTGAATAATACCTTAAAGAAACTCTTATTCAAGGGAAAAGGATGGCACAAAATTGCTATGGACTTTATGTACTATTTTTATAAATTTACTTTTATGCTGTGGATGTTAGGACTGCCAGTTCCTGACAGTGTAGGTCCTGTGCAACTGGAGACAATTCCAATGTAAATTAGTCAGATGCACAAAACCAGACTCTTTGGCTACTTTAATTGGGTCTTTCTGGCGTATGGATTTACTAAGTTCAGCACGTTTACATTGGAGTTGCCATTCACCAGTTGAAAACTGTGTTATTGGGTGTCAGCAGCACCAGACTCCTCTAAGCTCAGTATTAAAGTAGTTTTATTGTTTGAACTTTTGTTTGCAGTAGTCATCAGGAAACACACCGCACTTTGGGACCTTGTGTTAAAATTTGTCTATGTGCAATTGGCATCCTAATGTTAGTATGGAACAAAAACTGCTAACCTCATTAAAATTGATACTGGAACAAATCTTTGAAAATAGAAAATCTAGGAACGCCAAACACGGAAGTAAAGCACTGCTGACCTAAGGCAGAAAGCTTTAGAGTGCACCCATGCATGCTTATATACATGGGTAATGTTCTTCCTACCTCCTCATGGTTATTTTTTATTGGTAGGAGTATATAGGTGGTGATACCTTCTTTATCATAACAATAAAAAGATTCAGTACTAAGTTTACAAAATGCCAAGGAGTTCCAATGAACGTCCTGAAGAGTTTTTAAATTCAATATTACACCTTAGAGTTGTTTGTAATGCATTGCGCTGTCAAACTCAAGAAGTAAAATGGCCACCCGAAGGTCTTTGGAAACACTTAGCTCCAGAACATTCTGGAATTTGATTAGAACCTGACTTGAGATTACCGCACTACTTTGCATTGATGCACACCCAAGACAATGCAAACGTGTAGTAAAATGCAAACAAATTTAATTGGAACAAATCAGAAGTCCTGTACCTCAAAGGCTGCTGCTTTATTAACAATGTACAAAATTTCTGCATTAAATGACCTCTCAGATAGACCTTTATACTTTTTTATGCTAAACCTACATAAAATATTGAATGCAAGTAAAGAATTTAAGCAAAAAATAAAATAAGATATAAATAAACAGCTCATACAATTCTATCATCTTAACTGAGTGGAATAGGTAACATTTTGTCTTTAATAGTAAATGTAAACAGTATTCAATATACTTACCCCATTGATTCTAAGTAGAAATGTTGCCCATGGCAAGCATAACTCTACCACCTCTATGCCTTTTGAAATGGTTGAATTGAACAACTTGTCATAATCTCACTTGCAGAATTGTTATGGAATAAATTTGCCATAGGAAATAGTTGAGATCACTGTACCTGTTAAGGAAAGAGTGGCCAAACAGAGGGAGATATAGGGCCACTGGGAGAAAGCAGAGGCATGTAGTTTAGTATTGCTCCAGCAGAATGGTCTCCTTTGATGTAAACTTTTATGATTCTAACGGCAGTTTTAATTTGACGTCTTTGTTGTTGGGTGATGCTATCAAGGCCATATTGCCATGCATGGCTGCTTTGGAAAGGTCGTCTTCACACGAGGTAATTTTAGATGGCATAAAAAAATTAGCCACATACAGCATGCACATATATAAAGAGACAGTCAGGAAAATACCATCCAGAGTGCCCCAACCAGTCTTGACGCAACTAAGCATTGTGACCTCTAATGTTCCTTCCCACCAGCACTCACATAATTTCCTGAGGGGTAAAAAAAACATGAAAACTCTAGGCCAATCCAGGAAATAGAAATGTGGGAAATTCATCTCCAATACCCACTTAACTTTTGTACGCAGTGATACTAGCTACAGTAAGAGACTCCAACTCCTTTGTGAATTTTCCCAGCAAATCTGCACTCACGATAGGAGCCAACCACAGATAATCCAAAGGTCTGTTACCCTGCATAAAGAAACTCTTTCTGACATCTTACATAGCTTATATGTATGACATATATTTTACCTAGCCTATCTAATTCAAATAGCCTATCCACACTGATATAGTCTGGTCCCCTCATAATTTCAAATAATTAAATCGACCTGAAGTCTATGCTCTTCTAGTATAAGAAGACCCAACTCTCTAAGATTATTGTGATGACCAAGGGTTTTTAAACTAGTGGTCATTCTAGTGGTCCTTCTTCAAACCTTTCCCAGGGCCTCAAAATCATGCACCATATGCAACAACCAAAACTGGACAGTTGTTCCAAATGAGGCCTAAGCAGGGTCTTGTACAGGATACAATTCTTCTTTTACGCTGGATCATTCTGGCTATACATCCTATTCTCTGTTTGTCTTTGTAATAGATTTGACATTCATCATGTACCTTCAGAGATTTGTAGTATAACTCCAAGATCTGTTTAATTGTGCACGCTTGGTTTTAGCTCTACCCATGTGCGTAACACTGCATTTATTTACGTTAAATTACACTGTCAGGTGTGGGCCTATTTCCCCATTGCATTGAGATCGTACTGTAGTCTCTTTTTCTCATCAAGAATGCTAACATTTGACTTCATGACATCTTGGACTTGTGGATAGTACTCACAACATTATAGATTATTAATACAGATCCTGAACAGCAGTGGTCCTAACATGGATCCTTGTGGGACTCTGCTAGCAGCTGGTCTCCCGCAGAACCATTTCAATTAGTAACAACTCCATGTGTGAGAACTCAACCAGTTGTCTATCCAATCCAGGATCTTCCCTCCTATCTCATAGGACTGTCTCTTATAAAATAACTCATTTTATGGTACCTTCTCAAAAGCTTTCTGAAGGTCCAAATGTACAATGTCATACGATAATGTGGGACTGAAGTCATATGTCGGATAAACCAAATAGAAATGGCAGGTTCCCTTTTCTGAAATGATTGGGCTTTTAATGCCAATCCAGCAATTTTTCAGCTCAATTTTTTCTGGAATGAATCCACAAATTAGCAATTTATTGAATTTAATTCACAAATTGCCATATGATTTACTGATGCACTATCTTTGAGTTACTAGACCAGTATCATAACCAGTATACAATTGTATGCTTGTTGTTTCCTTTTCCTTGCTGCAGAAATTGAATTTTCAACTTTGTTTTAAAAAAACTTACCGACAGACACTTCTGCTAAGTAGATAAACATTACATTCTATCTATAATAGTACTTATCAGTAAAGTTTCCTTCTTAATACCTAGATTCCATGCCCATCTTTCTCAGATGAAAGGAGATGAGCAGGGAGTCCTATATTGTGTGTTTTCTTCATTATAATTTGAAAAGTACATTAACAATGATCATATAGAATAAAAAAATAATACAAACCTACACCAATATGTAAAAAATTTAAAGTTCCCACTTATGAAGACTGGAACACCAATTACATAAATTATTTTAGTGGCTTCTTGTATATTTTGGGGAGATGTTTCTTTGGCACGAGGAAAGCTGAATTTGTTCAGCTCTAATTCATCTGAGAAGGTGCTACCGGACCTTTTTGAATTGTTACCATTCTTTTGGTGGTGGTGCTCCATGGCAGTGCACACTCAGCCTGATCCAGAGCTTATCCTTATTGATAACAATTTTCACTTCTTTCAGTTTTATTATTGAGTCTTTCAGTTCTATTGAAGATGGTATGAAGTTGTTGGTGCCTTCTTTGAAACTGAGGCTTAGAGATGAGTAGCAGTGATTTGAGGCATGGAAATCATCTCAGATAGGCAAGGAACAGTTTTCAGCAGCTTTACTGTGAAGCCTGTACACTTCAATATGCTTGTGCTTTATATTTAGATAAAGCAAACAGATTGTGCAGTTCTAATTTTAAAAAAAACTGAATCAGCAGTGTTTAAGTACAGACAATTCAAACACAATTCTTAATTTAAATTTTAAAAATCTACTGATCCACGCAAAAATATCAAACAGTAGCCAGAGAAGACTTAGAATTTGGACTATTGCAGGACATAAGGTCAAGGTGGAGGGGCAAGAGGTTTAGAGGGGATGTGAGGAAAAACGTTTTTACCCAGAGGGTGGTGATGGTCTGGAATGCGCTGCCTGGGAGGGTGATGGAGGCGGGTTGCCTCACATCCTTTAAAAAGTACCTGGATAAGCACTTGGCACATCATAACACTCAAGGCTATAGGCCAAGGGCTGGTAAATGGGATTAGGTAGGTAGGTCAGTCAGTGTTTCTCACGTGTCAGTGCAGACTCGATGGGCCGAAGGCCTCTTCTGCACTGTGATTCTGTGGCTGCAATATTTTAGTACTCTCTTGATTGAGGATGTTAAATACCTCCTCATGAAACATTTGATTCCAGGACTGAAGTGAGCTGCATTAACTCAAGGTCAGGATTAAAATTTTGTAAAAACAAAAAAACTGCGGATGCTGGAAATCTAAAACAAAAACAGAATTACCTGGAAAAACTCAGCAGGTCTGGCAGCATCGGCGGAGAAGAAAAGAGTTGACGTTTCGAGTCCTCATGACCCCATGAACTAGTTCTGTTGAAGGGTCATGAGGACTCGAAACGTCAACTCTTTTCTTCTCCGCCGATGCTGCCAGACCTGCTGAGTTTTTCCAGGTAATTCTGTTTTTGTTTAAAATTTTGTAAACTTCAGGCAACATTAGTACTAAAATCTAAAACAAGCAGATTGGAATTTACATTATCAGTAGCCAACAATCAGTGAGCTTTTGATCCCAGCGAAGCGTCAACAGTTAGCCAGTCAGGAACCTCTGCCGTTGGCTGTTTTGGACTTTCCCAGTATCAGAGGGAGATCTCTAATTTTACAAATCCAGGTGGATGCCAGTTGAGGAGCAAAAAGGGTGCGCAAGGGGGATGGGGGTAGGAGGATTGTAAAATACAAGGGTTGCTCACTTCAGAGTGGGAGGATGATGCCAAGGCTCCATCTCCTCGAAACATGCTGTATGTACCCATTTACCAAGGGGAATAAAACTTAATGATCAACAACATTCTGGGGGATCCAAAGTTCCAGGTCTGAATACCTGAGGAAATCCTGCAGCAACTTATACACTTCTTTTCACAGGGCTTACTGCCCACTGCTGTTCTGCTGGTTTGGGGACAACCTGGAGTTTCCTCCCCCTGCCCATCTGCCACCCCACCACCTTCCTCCAAACACGGAGAGCTTTGTTTGTCGTGGGTGGAATCACCTGGTATGTTGACATGCTGGTCCAATTACTTACCTTTTGCTGTGCTCTTGCCAGACATAGACGGATTAGTATTTTGGTCACTTAGTTTCAACAGGTTATAAATCAGCCAACGTTTTATATTCCTGAGCATTTCTCTAATGCCCTTTATAGAATTCATAAGATACGGAACATTATTTCCTAAATGTTGATTTGTTTATCATTGAAAAGCTGTTGGGATAAACACCAAGCAGTTGGGAGTCAGAAGCTGTTTCAAATTGTTAATCATTTTTAATCAGTATGCAACTATGCAAGACTGGAGAAAAAATAAAAGTTTCAGATAAGAGAAAAATACAATTTTCTTCCCATTTACTCTCCTGACAATAAAAACATATTGGGCGAACAACTATAAGAACGACAATAACCCATTAGTAACATACCAAAGTGGTAATTCATCATTTTTGAGCCCATCAATTACTAGCTTCCCATATGACCAAGCAGGAGGGAAGGGAAGTTAAAGCTGAACTCAATTCTGTCCTTCTCTTACTCATTTTCCAGCAAGGGTACAGGATAGACTCCAGGAGTGAGAACCCTCAACAATTTTGGCATCTGCAGCATTGAACCCCTTGCAGTTATACACACCAATATGGCTCTTTGGTAAATTTACTTAATATGCTGGAAAACTAATTCTTATATACATAATATGAAATATAAAAATGCATCTGTGGAAAGCTAATCAAGTTGTTTTCTTAATATTGAGTATTTGTAGTATTTCCAAGGAATAAAATGAGGTTAACTTCTAAAAAAGTGGAAGGGCTCGTCTATTGGACCATGAGATATTGTTGCTTAACTTTAGGCACCACTTTTTGCGTACAGATTATAAGGAATGCTGTATACTACTAATAATTTGAAATTACTTTCTATAAACCATTACTGAGATGAAAACCTTTAACGTTTTTGTAATGACCAGATTTCTGAACATGCCATTAATATTTGATAATCATAGTTCTTGTTAAAACAGGCAATAAAATTGAATTTATATACTGGAGCATTTTGTAATTTGCCTTTATTTAGTTTAGATTACTAATTGCAGATCTATAGTTCTTTTGACATATGGGGACATGTGACAGGATGATCATTTGTCTCAGTGGTAGCATTCTATGTCAAAAGGTTACAGGTTCAAGCCTCACTCCAGACAGTCTTGGCAAGCAGAGACAAGGGCTATGGTCTTGTAATATTGGTTCACCTCCAGCAGGAGATTGACATCTGATGTGAGTGGAGTGCCATCAGAACTCCTGCTTCTGAATACTGGGTTCACATACAATGGGGTACTCACTGGAGTGAAGTGGCGATCATCTATTACATCTCTCCAGTTAGCCTGCTGGGAAATTGAGAGTCAAGCTTAAGTCCATGTCAAAAAAGTCTTTGTTACAGAAACAACCAAGAGCATGATCTGCTTGATGTAAAGCAGTGGAAGAAATAGGTTGCCTTATGTGCTGTTAGGCATGGAAGAAAAAATGAAGACTGAAATATCACAATGATGTTTGTATGCATCTGTGTCCAGCTGTATTACACACACATAATCATGAAGGATGCCCCACTCAGGTCCAGATAGAGCTCAAAGTTTGCAAATTTTTACATCGAGCTTAAATCATTAGAACTCAACAACAAGGTATAAGATCAACATAATTAATGACAAATAGATCTTCGATTGCATTGTTTGTGGGTAGGTCAGAACCAGGAATATGGCTTCTGATGTTTATCATGGTCTTTCTGTAGTTCAAACCCAATTGTAGTTCAGTCATCACTTTATCAGATCAAATTTACTGAAGCTATAATACGTGAATGACTCAAAATGTTGCAATCTTTCCTCCAGGAAAAGCTACCCCCTATATTTTTCCCTCCTCCACGGTTATTTTTCCCATCCTTTATTCCACATCCTGAAGCTTGAGACTTCAACTCTAAAGTTTTGGGATCTGGGACTGGTAAAAGCTCATTCCTGGTTAGTACAAAATAGCTGCTACCTGATTGGTTAAATGCCAACAATCAGGAATGAGCCTTTTTTCAATCATTGGGCCCATGAAATTTGAAGACTGAGGATAGTTAATGCTCCATGTGAATTTCCTCATCTTTCATGATTGTCTATCGGTCTTTGCACCTGAATGCAAAATAATCCGTACAAGAAATTTCTTATAATTCCACTGGTTCAAAATGGGTGTACTACCCAGAATATTAAGTAAAATGAACAGTTCTTCCTCCAAGTGAAATCTTCCACAGTTTCATGAATAATACATATAGGGCTTGAAATTTTAATTTTCACAGTTAAAGAATCTTGCGCTGGTTGGGCGCATGCGAAGAGGATGTGAAATTCATTTCCGGCTGCGATTGGCCCCCAAATGCAATTCCACGCTGGCTGGCCAATTAACGGGAAAGACTCAGTACTGCAGGGGGGGGGGGGGGGGGGGGGGGGGGCCGTGCGGGGGGGCAGTGAGCAAAGTGAGGTGTGGGCAGGTATTTCAAACGAGCTCCCTGAAGTTGGACAGTTGCTGCATAGCAACCTCAGGGAGCTGCAGACCTATACCCATATTAAATGAGAAGAAAAAAGTGCAGCAAAATATGGGTGGAATTTTCCAGAATTGCACTAAGTGTGGCAGTGGGTGGGTAAAATGTAAAATGGAGTCCTTCCCACCGATGAAAATGGAGGTTTTCACACCATATCTTCCCAAATCCGCCTCATTAGTTATGCATTTCTGTGAAACATGCCGTTACCATGGTGGGCAGGTTCTCATCACCATCACCCCACTGTTGCATCATGCCGGCTGCCATCTTTAAAAGGCAGCCACCAGCAAAGCACTCATCACCACCGGCTCACAACTGCTGCCCGGGAGACATGGCCAGCAAAGGCAAAAAGACTGCAGTCCCCTGCTTCAACGACGGGTCCCTCGAGCAACTGCTGGATGCCGTGGAGAACGGCCGGGATGTGCTCTACCCCCACTCTGGCTGCAGGATGGGTAGCAATGTCACCAACCCAGCTTGGGAGGTGGTGGCAGCTGTGGTCAGCGCGAACACCCTGCAGAGGAGGACAGCCACCCAGTGTAAGGTTAAGTCACCCTTTTCATTACTCCCAACTCACACTCACAAACCCATCACACAGGGCCCTCACTCACTGCAAGGGACATCACCATTCACTCTTTCACACTCACCGTCACTGTCCTCATCCCTTCCATGGGACCACTCACCACCTAAACAGGACAGGCATACTTATCATCTGGCCCAGCAGGAGTCCTGATACACTCTCCCCATCTCTATCCGTGCAGGACAAACTGGCACACAACTGGAGGGAAAAGGTCGCAGAGAAGTGCAGGGATGCCGGAAATCAATGTTCTGACAGAATTCGAAACCAGAGCCATCCAGCTGGCTGGCGATGACCGGGACCAGTCCTGTGCTGAGGGTGAGGTCGGCGCTGCTCTACCAAGTAAGAATCCAGAAGTGCAACATCCATCAGGCAACCATGTCATGCGTGATGTGTCCTCTTTCACAGGCCACTGCCATGCATGAAGTATCTCCCTTTGCTTTCGCAGGCACATCTGCTAAACAGCCGACAGAGTCCATGACCCAGGGCCTCCAATCAAGCTCCTAAGAAACCTCTGAAAAGGAATCTGAAGGCACCCTTCCTGAAGTTCCGTCACAGCGCTCACCCACAACCTCCACCAGCGCAGAGACACACACCTCGATGGGACCTAGCTTTAGAGTAGCCTTAGGATCACAATCTGGTGAGCACATCGCACTTTCTGATCCACAGCAGGCACAGGCAGAGACTTTCCAGGTCCCTGGCGCTCAGAGGATTGTTGGAGGCCAGATGTTTCTGAGTCCGAGTCAGATGACGAGCCTCTGGACTTAGTCATGTCACAGTTGCTGGAGCTGCAAAGGCAACCTTGGGAACAACAGGAAGGGATCTCTGCTGCACTTCTCAGATTGCAAGGCATGATGGAGAAGTCCGTCCGTCTTCAGGCTGAGGTAATAGCGCGGCATTGCAATGCACCGAGGTCAACACTGGCAGGATGGCAGCTGCCATGGAGGCCTTGGTCCAGGATGTCACACCTGCACTGCTGCACGGCCTTAACTCCATCACTGATGTCATAGTTGGCCTCCAACAGTGTATACACGAGAGGGGTTCTGGGCAGCTTGATCTCACTCTAGGTACCCCTTCCGCTCCTGGAGTCAGCCAGGGGCCCTCGGGCACCCATAGGGAGGAGGATCAGTAGGTGCACGCTCCGGGCCCATCCAACCAGGTGACACTGGGAGTGATCAGCCCCTCCAGTGATCTCCACAGATCTAGCTTCACAGGCCAAGGAGGGTGCCACTGCCACACAGGACCCCGAAAGCAGGCTGGGGCCCTCCAAGACTCGGCCCTCCAGAGGATGCCCGCCAAAGTCATCACAGACAGGGCGTCACAGTCAGCAGGCTGCCTCCACCTCCACTGTGGATGTCCGGGGAGCACCAAGACATAGCGGCAGTATTAGGAAAGTTAGGTAAAAGTACTTGCACAGCCTGGCGATTGGTGTTGATGGCTTATACATGTTGTTCATTATTGGCAATAAACTTCTGAGAATGTCACCATGGCTATGGCTCCTTGTTCTGATGAGCAGTATTCTTGTCACTCAGATGTGAAACCTTTCTGCACAAGATAAAAGGCAGGCGTCTCAGTCCAGGGCTCTTCCCTGTGCAGCCTTCAGACCAGTGATGGTCCAGCCTCGCACTCCCTGGAAACATTACTGATGCCTGCACCTCGGCAGTGCTGGTCATTGCTGCCAGAATGTGGTGGGCAGGCGCCACAGAATTCTCTCATATTCTGTGTACTCTCAGCGCCTTTAAAATGGGGCTGGCCCCCATCACACCAGCATCTGCGACCACTGATGCTGTGCACCAACTCCTTAAGGGCTGAGGTGCTGAAGGTGGACACTGCATAAGATTTGTCTAAAGTTTCACAGCTGTGTCTCTGAGATGGCCCTGATCACAGAGCGCAAGTGAGCTGCCCTCAGACAAGTCAGACATTCTCAGAGGCTATGTGAAGAGCTATGCAGTGTCCTCACTGCATGTTGTCATCATCCTTCTGCGATTGAGTGACTATTAGGGCTCCACTGCATCTCCATGACAGGAGCATTCTCAGAGGGTATTTGCGCTACAATAAGCCAGACTGGAGTCAAACGTTCACAACTGTGATGTGAGGATCTATGGGGACACCTCACTGCATGTCATCATCATCCTCATCTGCCTCATCTAGCCAGTGCAAGAGCTTCATCCCCATCATTGTCACTGAGGACCCCCTCACCCCCGTCGGTGTCCGCTTCGGAGATGTGCGGCTCCTCCATCTCCTCCTCAACCAGCTTCCGTCCCCATTGCAGCACCTGGTTGTAAAGGGGGCAGCAGACGACGGTGATGTGTGACACCCTCTGTGGACCGTATGGCAGGGCTCCACCAGACCAGTCCAGGCACCGGAACCACATCTTCAGCATCCTGATGGTCTGCTCCACCAACTTGCAAGCTGCAGCATGAGCCTCATTACAGCGTCACTGCTGCAGTCTGAGGCTATCACACGGATATCGTCAGCCATGGCCTCTGCACGTAACTCTTGTCCCCAAGGAGCCAACACTGCAGCCTCTGTGGACCCTGAAAGACTGCAGGGATCTGTGAGTGACTCAGGATGTAGGCATTATGCACACTCCCACAGAGGTCACCTGAGGAGTCCTGAAAGGAGCCACTGGCATAGAAATCGAGCACCGCGGTCACTTTCACAGCCACTGGCAGTGGATGTCCTCCATGTCCCCTTGGCACCAAGTCCTGCAGTAAGTGGCAGAAGTGAGCCACCAGTTTCCTTGACATGTGCAGTCATCAGCAACACTAGTTCTCAGTGATCTGCAAGAATACTTGTAATTAAATACAAAAAAAAGAGAAACTTCTTTAGCCAGAGAGTGGTGAATCTATGGAATTCATTGCCACAGAAGGCTGTGGAGGCCAGGTCATTGAGCGTATTTAAGACCGAGATAGATAGATAGGTTCTTGATTGGTAAGGGGATCAAATGTTGCGGGGCAGATGGGAGAATGGGGTTGAGAAACGTATCAGCCATGATTGAATGGCGGAGCAGATTCAATGGGCCGAATGGCCTAATTTCCTATGTCTTATGGTCTAATACAGGCAGCATCTATAGGCCCTGGGTGTCGCTAGGCGCCGGCCAGCCACGGCTCACTGTCACTTCTGGGTAGCGTGTGCGGGAGCCCCTGCTGCCCCTTCATGAGACTGCTGCTCTTGTCTTTGCATGGCCAGGTGCCTCAGTCACTCTCTCCTCCATCTTCTACGGTCTCTGTTGGCCATCAGGCATAGATAGGTCACCAGGATCCATGATCCTGACGTGGTCCTCCTGCAGCATGAAAGAGAGACGTGGTTATCAGGGCTGTACTTAGCACCTTTCCTGGACCTGTGTGACTGCCCCTTAATGCTTCCCAGAGAATGCTGGTCACCCCTTGGATGGCCAGAGATGAGCGTGTTGCGTGGCTGCCCTGTCAACCTGTGACACGGGGGACACTAGTCCAAATCAAGATGCTGAGATTGCAAGGGGCTGCGAGCGCCTCCAGCAGAGACTGCCACATGGCCAGCGTTGGCGAGAAGATTGTACAATGTTTGCAGTCCAACAGCTCCCCAGTCCAATAAAGTGGTGGCGGACTTGAACTCTGTGCCGATGGCGGGTAAGGTATGGAGTGCTTGGTGGCCCTTTGGTGCCTCCACATTGCTTGCATGGGTGGGCAGGCTAGGAGCCCGACCCCAAGCATATCACTGTGGCTGCGCCTGACCTGTCTCAGTTGCAGAGGCATGGTCAGTTCATACAAGTGCCCCTAACGTGTGGCCACTCCCCTCACTTACCCTGCCCCCCACCTTGATTGCCTGTGTGTAGGATGCAGCACCAGGCCAGCACTTGATCCCCCCGACCACCTCAGCAGTTGCCTCTGGGGCCAGGCATCAGTTGCCCCTGCCCCCGAGGCCTGTAAACAGGCGAGCTGTGGAGAATGCTGCTGCTTACTCACCTTATAGTTTCCCCAAAGTGAAGGCCACCAAGTGCACGTAGCCTGCGTGCTGTCGTGAAACACGTTGGCGTGGTTTCCCGCCGAGGTGGACAGACGATACGGTGGGGTCCCAAGAGCCTGGCGGGATGGCCTTTTAATTACAATTAGCTCCCCGCCGACCAATGGCGGGAAATGCGGCACACCGTCGTGAAGCAGGTCGCACCATATTTTCTGCACATAGCTCGCCTGCCATCAGCGGGCTTGGAAAATTCTGCCATATATCTATGCAGCACATTCAAGCAAATGATCCCATGAGGTCAGCTGTGCACATAAACACAACAAAGTCAAGAACAAGCAGAAGACGTGTGGGCCATTTCAAGGAGTTTGCAGTTTGCTTTTGGCCGTCAAGCTGTTTGTTGGATACCCTAGCTTTATGGATACTGAGAAATACAGGCTGTAATATTATTTAGTTACAAAACTTGCATCTGAAGGGCAATTCGGGATGGACACCAAATGATGGCCATGCCAGCAACCTGCCAATCCCATGACAGAATTTATTTTAAAAGTGTGAAGTATCTTAATCCCAGTTATTTACATTATAGAAAATATATTTTTAACCATGTCTTCCCTTCCTGATTTGCAATATTTTCTGAAACAAATTCGAGTACATTATCTGTTTATATCCCCCACCTTAAAACCTTCCTTTCCCAGCAACAGTATAATCGAAACCAAGGGAAGAAAGACATGTTGAATTCAGATATAATTATTAGTAATATAAATAATGCAGAGAAAAATAAATTTTAAAAAAATGACAGCATTTTCCCTGTATAACAGAATTTGATGAAATATATTTTGAAACTGACAACAGATGTGAACAACATTTTTGTTCAACTTGCTACATGTCCAAGAATATTCCATAGAATAAAATCTTTGCAAATAGAAACAGGAAATACCCAGCAAGTCTGCCAGCATCTTTGGGGAAAGAAACAGATTTTCCGGTCCGTTGATGAGAACAGAGACGGGAGAGCTAGCAAAATGGTGGGGGAAGGGACCGGGACTGGGTGCCTGACCCCTTCCCCCCGCCATGCCATATTGTCAGTAGTGCGAAAGATGGTGGCTCAAGTGTTAAGTAGCCAAACTATCTCAACTCTCTTTAAGGGCACCCGTCCATTGAGGTGTCTTCTCCCTGGAGCTACAGCCTCAGCAATGGCCAGTTTTGGGTCCAGTAGCCCTGGCAGTGGCCTGTTAATTGATCTTCATGAGCAATATTCCGCCCTGGGTACTGTCGCCCACCGAAGCAGGTCACCTCTTGCTTTTGGCCCCAGCGGCAGGACTTACTGGTAATCAGCAAAATTCAGTCCAATGTTTCAGGTCTTTGCCTTCCAGGTCTTTTCTCTCCACAAATGCTGGGAGACCTGTTGTGTATTTCCAGCATTTTTCATTTCATTTCAGATTTCCTGCATCTGTAGTATTTATCTTTTGTATTAGAATCTTTGCAAAGCTAGTTTATAAAAGTTTTCTTATTTAAGAGCTTGGTATTAATGAATTATGCTGCACTTTTTAAATGGTTAAAGACTGCATACTTCTGTGACAAATCGCAGTCAAAACAGTTCATCAAAAAATTTAAATCAGTAGTGCTGAAAACACATTAAATAAAACTTTACTTTCCCCTTCCAACATAAATAAAAAGTATCCTTATACTGGATTATTTCTTGTGTTCTTCAAATAGTCAGCAAGTTATGTCCACTTTGACATTTGTGATGTAGATCACCACAAAAAATTATATTTGGTTTCATAACATTGTTGAATGTTTCCATCTGCAATGAAAACAAATAATATTTTAACTACGAAATACTACATATTATGAAGGATTATATTGGGGAGAGCATGCTTCCATAGCTCCTGCTGAAAATAATACAGCAAGATTATCAATCAATAACATGAGAAGCCAATGCAAAAAGTCAATCTCAGGTTGTGTAGAGCTCAGGGAGGTTTTGAAAGGTAAAGACCTTGCACATTTACAAAATTCAGGAAATATCAAGATAGGTAGCTAAGGGAAGACTGGCAAAGTAAAGACCTGAAAAGAAAGAGGATTTGTTAACATAAGAACCTTTCATGTCCTCTGAATAACCTAAAGTGCTTTACAGCCAATGAGGTTCTGCTGTTTTACAAGTAAACTTGGTAGCCAAG